>NC_091793.1:12641060-12944090 GCF_041296235.1 Equus asinus | reverse complement strand
CCCCTTCCCCTCAGGGGCACTTCTCCCCTCTTGGCTTGACCACAGAGATGGGCCATGCCCTCCTCGTTCTCAAGTACACCCCAGAGACGCCCACAGACGGCACCTTCGCTCTTGTCCCACAGCAAGGGCCACGCTTGAGAACCCCACACTGCCTGCAGAGCCCCCGACTATGGGATCACCAGCACTAGCTCAGATGCCTGAAACCTTGGCCAGAGAGATCTAGGAGAATTCGCTCCCCTCTAACCTCCACTCTCTGCGCGCATGTCCCCGACACTCCACGGAGTCTACTTCCACAATTCACTTCTCCTGAAGACTCCCGACTCTGGACCACCGCCTGCCAAGCAGGTGTCACCTTAGGAACTGACGGCGGAGACTTCTCAACACCTCTCAGACACCTCCCTCCAACCACCACCTTACTGACAGGAAGCAGAGCCATTTCCAAGAGATGGGCTCACAAACAAACGTCCCAAGCTGGAGCCCAGGGCCCATGCAGCACGCGGCCCGCCGGTCAGGGCGCCCACGGGAGCCCGCAGCAGCTGCACCGAGGCCTAGTTCGTCTTCAGGAAAAGCCCTCAAAGAGCAGGCTTCGCTCTCCAAGTCCCTAAAGGCAATCCCCGCAAACCTTAACGGACTCTCTAAGACAGAGAGCCCTCAGGATGCGGTTTTCTTTCCTTCTGTCAAGTAGAAACCCACGTTTCATGTTGAAATTTGACAGGAATTCCCTACCCAGAGCAACACAGGAACACGGCAGCCGAACCCCAACTCCCGGCCCAGCGGGTGCCCCGGCCTGCCAGCCCTCCGAGGGGACCTGGGCGGCCCCAGTGTGTCGGCACCGGCGCGCGGGGAGGGGACCCGCGGCCAGCTTCACGCGTCACGACGGAGGCGGGGCAGCAACAGTGGGCTCCTCACCGACGGACACCAAACGTGTAATTTTCCCCCCTCCAGCCAGGCGCCAAGCAGCCCCTCGGAGGCCGCGCCCCGGGCGCTGGGGCTCCTCACCACCAGCCTCCCGAGGACGCCGCCGCCTGACACGACGGCGCGGTGGCTCCGCCACCCGAACGCGGCCGTGCGGGCGCGGCGGCCTCCGGCAGCACTGCCGAGCAGAGCGACCACCCGCCGCCCCACGGGCTCCGCACGCGGCCCTCCGGCTCCATCCCCGCTCGCGCCGCCGTGCAGGACAAGCGCGTCCACAGGGCGGGCATCACAAGGACAACAAGCCTGCTGGACGCACCCCGGAAAGCCGGGTGGCGCGAGGGGAGACTGCAGCGGGCGGCCGGCTCCCGGTCTCCACTCGCGCGGCGGGCCGCCGCCGCCCCACCTGCGCCCCTGCGCGCGCGCGGCACCGAGCCCCCCTCCCGGAGACCATGCTTTACCTGGAGACCGGGCCGGGGCGAACTCTGTGGGGCGGCGGGGATGCTTCCGACGGGGGCGGCCTCCTGGGCGCGTATACATTGGCCAGGACCCGACTGCGCGCTCGCGGGAGCGGTACTGTCCGCAAGTTACACCTCGGCAAAGTTGCTTCTCGCAGCCGGGCCCGGGGCAGCCGGGCGCAAGTCCACTTCGGGGGCTCACTGCAAACCCGCCCGGAAGCCGGCAGCGCGATCCCGCCGTCCCTGTCCCCAACCGCCGAGGGCGCGCGGGGCCGCCCGGGCTCGGTCGGGAGCGCTCCCGGCACGGCCCCACTCGCGGGAGTTTCCTGTCGGGCCAAACCCCGAGCGTGTCTGTTACATAACGCGCCGCGCCGCCACAGGCAGCGCGTCCGGGGCCGCCGCGACCCCACGCGCAGGCCGGGCGGGGACGGCGCCAGACGAGCCCGGCCGCCCGACAGCCCGGCCTCCTCCGCTCCCCGGTCCCGCCTCCCGGCCTCCCCGCCCGGCCGCCCCGAACCCCGGCCTCCCGGCTTCCCCGTCCCGCCTCCCCGACAGCCCGGCCGCCCTCGCGGCCCCACGCCCGCCCGGACTCCCCCGCCCGCCCGCCGACACCCGGCCTCCCTGCGCCGCCCGCCGCCCGCGGACAATGCGCCCGCCGCCGCGGCCGCCAAACATGGCGTCGGCACCACCACCCGAGAGGCCGGCGGGCGGCGGCGGGCGGCCCGCGAGGCGGCGGCGGCGGCGGCGACCCCGGCCCGGCCCCCGCCCACTCACCTTCGGGGCCGCGGCCGCGGGAGCCCGGCGGGCGGGCGCGGGGGCCGGCGCGGCCGAGGCGGCGCTAATGGCGCCCAGGCTCCTCCGCCAACGGCCGCGCAGGCCCGGCCCGCCGCTCGGGCGCGGGCTCCTGTCGGCGGCGGCCCGGCCCGGCTCGGCGGCCGCGGGCTCTCGGGCGGCGACTCGCGCGGCGGGCGGCGGGCGAGCGGGCGGCGGGCGGCGGGGGCCCAGCGGGGAGGCCCGGCGCGGAGCCCGGCCGGCGGGCGGCGGAGCGAGCGCGGGGCGCGGAGCGCGGGGCGCGGGGCTGGCGCGGACGCCCGGGCCGGCTAGCTCGCTCGCTCCCCAGCGAAGCAAACAATGCGGCGAGCGCTCCGCCCGGCGCGCTGCGTGCGAGACGCGCCCCGCCCGCCGCCGCCGCCATGACGCGCGGGCCGTCGCCGGCCGGGGGGAGGGGGCCTGAGGGGCAAGCGGGCCGGGGGCCGAGGGGGTCTAAGGGGCAGACCGGACCCCGGGGCCGCGGGGCCCTGAGGGGCGAGTTGGCTTGAGGGGCCGAGCGGGCCTGAGGGGCGAGCGGGCCGGGGGCCGAGGGCGCCTGAGGGGCGAGCGGGCCGGGGGCCGAGGGGGCCTGAGGAAAAGACCCGACTCAGGGACCCAGGGGGCCTGAGGGAGCGTCGGGCAGGGGAACAGGAGAACCTGAGGGGTGGACCAGACCCTGCGGCTGGGGTCCTGAAGGGAGGCTTGGATTCAGGGGATGGGAGGTGACCCGACTAAGTGGGAGCGACCTGAGGGGGCACTGGATTTATGGGGGGTGCTGATGGGATCCCTGACAGGGGGGGCCAGACAGGGGTGGGCAGGCTGAGTGGACATCAGACCTGAGGGGGTGCAGGGCAGAAGGTGTGCCGGTTGGGAGGCCGGCAGGGAGGGCACATAATGCACGGGGGGCTGGAGAGAAGTAGGGGAACACTGGACAGGGGCGGGCCAGGCGGCATTCGGGGAGCGCTGGGCTGGGGGGAAAGGGAACCCCCAGAGATGGAGTGAGGAGAACCAGAGGGGGACAGGCTGGGCCAGTCAGGAGGTTGGGGGGAGCCTGACGGGTGGGGACTGAGAGGGGACCTGAGGGGAGGTCAGGAGGGGGGTCACTGGACAGGGCTGGTGGTGGAGAGGAAGGGGGCACTGGCAGGGGATGCGGCCGTGGCAGAGGGCACTGGGGAGCGTGTAGCCTGGAGGAGGTGCCCAGCGTGTGTGGGGCTGGGAGGGGGCACGGAGGGGAGAAGAAGGGGCCCCTGGGCCTGGTTCAGGGACCTGAGTCCCACTCTCCCACTAGCTGCTTTCACTTTGGCCTTTGTTTAAACTCAAATTCAGTCATTTCATGACACCCTCATTCATACATTAAATCCCAAAATGTTTTAAGAGGGAGAAGCCTAGATGGTTCCTTGGTTTCTTTCGAGGATTTGTGCTTAGTGCGGTGGCCATGAAGGAGCCCCTAACTGTGTGGGGAGCCCAGCCCCAAGGGAAAGGAGGTGGCAGGTGGCCCCCCGCTGTGGCAGCAGGGGAAGCCCCTCAGGAAGAGGAGGGGCACCCCCAGGGCAGAGGCTGAGTCTTTCTGAGCCAGGAGACCTTCCCCCACAGGGGCAGGCGGGGCAGGGTCCACTGCCTAGGACCCTCCACCAACCGCCTCACTGGGAGTGGGCTGGCCCTGTCCACCCAAGTGTCCTAGGTAGGGGCTAGAGCCCCAGGCCTTTTGCTGACCAGTACTTGTCCCCCTCTGCACCCAGTATACGGGTTGGGAAGTGAAGGCTTGGAGAGCAGGTTAGGACTGCAGCCAAGGTCACCCAGTGTTCTGTCCTGAGCAAGGTCCCACCTCGAAGCTAGTGCCCCCTCCAGACACATTCTTGGGCCAAGGAGGGGCGCCCCGACCACATCTGCACCAGTCCCAGGGGCTGCAAGTGTCTCCTCCACTCCTGTCTGCTTAACCGAGTCCACATGTGCTGAGCGGCCGGCAGTGGAGGGCAAGCGAGCGGGCCCGCACCTTTCTCGCCAGCACCCTGGGCAAGCCAGATGCAAACCAGTGAGCTGGAGGATCTCCTACAACGCAGAGCAAAGGTGAGAGACAGCCTCGTGGAAGAGAAGGTGGAAGACACAAAACCCTTTGCAGAAAAGGAGAGTGGCTTCTCAAAGGATGGAAGTGATGCCCAGGAGGGGTGAGGGGAAAAGACCCACACACGCAGTCAGAGAGACACTGGAATTCCGAGGATAAAGAGACTAGCTCAAAGCCTGCAGAGGGGAAGGATCTTTAACCAGACTGAACCTGAGTGTCACTTGGCAAAGGAGTGGTTGTCAAAACTCTAAAAGGGCTGAACCTAGAATTCCATACACAGTGAAACTAGCATTGGAGTGAGGCAGCAAAATAAAGTATCTTCACAGCCTAGAAACATCCAAGTTTACCACAGACGCAGTCTCTAAAAAGTTAACAAAAGGGGACCTGTGGTATAGTAAGTAAATTCGGCACGCTCCACTTCAGCGGCCTGGGGTTCACAGGTTTGGATCCCGGGTGCGGACCTACACCACACAGTCATGCTGTGGCAGCAACCCACATACAAAATAGAGGAAGACTGGCACAGATGTTAGCTCAGGGCTAATCTTCCTCAGCAAAAAAAGAGGAAGATTGGCAAGAGATGTTAGCTCTGGGTGAATCTCCCTCAACAACAACAACAAAGTTACTAAGAGATATACCCTAGCAAAATGAAAAGTGAATTCAAGAGTGAGACATGAGTGCCAGCAAAGAAACCAGTTTGGACTGTTAAAATCAAATAATAACCTGAGAGAAAATCCCAGGTAAACTCATGGCACATGGCAAGCGGAGGGGGAAGCAGGAAGTAAAAGCACGCAAAAGTTGTATTGCTAGAGGATTTAGAATCAATAGAAAAAAATTTAAAATGTTAAAATATCAAAGTTTCCACTAGAAAAATGGAAATGGAATTTACAACTTTGAAAACAGCTGGGGAAAACTGAAAGGAAGAAAAACTGACAGTGCCAACAAAAAGCAGGAAAGAGAAAAAGATAAATGCATGATAAATAAGGAACATAGTAAGAGGCAACAGGAATAATTCAAATGTTTGAGTAATCAGAGACATGATTGAATTAAATTCATCTATTAAAAAACAGAGACTCTGAGATTGGAATATAAATATCAAATACTGCTTACAAGAAATACACCTAAAAATGTCAGAGATTGAAAATAAAAAGAATAGAAAATATGTATCATAGAATTTTTGTTCCTCAAAAGACCATAAGGAGAATAAAGAACAAAAAGTGAAAACCAGAAGATATTTGCAACACATATACCTTGCAAATGATTAGTCTCCAGAATATATAAAGAACCCTTTCGAATCCATTAGAAAAAGACAAGCCAACAGAATGACAGGCAAAACCCATAATTAGGCTCCTTGCAAAGAAGAACATGGAAAGGGTCAATAACCTCACTAGTAATTGGAAATGCAAACTAAAACCACACCAAATAAGCACAAATGTTGAAGTCTGACAAAACCCAGTGATGGCAAGAAGGTGAGTCAACGGAAACACTCATACACTGTTGCCCAGGATGTCAAGTGGTACCATTATCTTGGTAAATAAGATGGCATCACCCAATGAAGCTGGACATGTGTGTGTATTGCTGCACAACAAACCACCCCTGAAACTTCGTAGCTCAAAACAACAATCATTCCTCCTGCTCGCAGATCTGCTGTTTGGGGTGGATTCGGTAGACATAGTTGGTCTAGTCCATGCTGCACCAGCTGGGGCATCTCCACTGGAGGCTGGAGAGGCTGTTCCAAGACAGTGCAGTCATGTGGCTGGTAAGCTGGTTCAGGCTGTGGGCTGAGGGCTTTGGGGACTTCTTTGTGGGATGGTGGCCAGCTTCCAAGAGCAAGAGTCCCAAGAGAACTAGGAGGGACCTGTATCGCTTTTCATATCGTAGCCTCAGAAGTCACACAGCATCTACACAAGCCTGTCCAGATTCCAGAGATGGGTGGACATCGACCCCTACTTCCTGTGGAGAGAAGTTTCGAAGTCACATTTTAAGAGAAGCATGTGGTATAGGAGAAGTTGTTGTAGCCACATTGGGAAAATGCAAGCTGCCATAATGTGCATACCCACTACCAGCAAGCCAGTATATATTCCTAGGTACATTCCACGCCTAGCTGTATGCCAGAGAAACCTACACTTGTTCTTCAGGCAACATGTTCGTGAATGTTCAAAGCAGCACTGTTTTTAATAGAAAAAATACTGGGGAAAAATCTTACCTGTCCATGGACAATAAAATGAATAAAGTGAGATACGTCTGCACAATGGAATAGCACACAGCTACTAAAACAAATGAATTGCACCACTTAGCCACATGGCTGAATCTCAGACACATAATGCTGAATGGGAGAAACAAATCACAGAAGGTTGTTAATATAAAGTGGATTCCATTTACACTCAGCAGAGAGAGCTAGGAAAAATATGTGTAAGTATGTACACACACCCCTATATTTTTTCAATATCTATTAGCAAACCTTGAGTTCATACTGATAGCTCCAATTCCAATCCAACAGAGTTCATTCTATCCTTTCCCCTTTCGATATAACTCTTTTTCAACAATCAGTTTGAGCAAACCTCTATGCATTCACCTCATCGTAGCTCAGTCCTCACTGTGTGTCAGGCCTATACCAGCCAGAAACGTGGCCCCAGACACATCAACCACTGCCCCTTCCATTAGATGTACCAGCCAAAAGCTCAGCTCTAGAAACATCACTGCCCCCTCCCACTCCACACCTCCACCTCCACACCATTAGATCTGTGGCTGAAGTCTCGACCCAACAAAGGGCAAGGATAAGGGTACTAGTGTTATTTTTTTAATGTTCTATTGCAGAAGATAGAAGAAGTCTGGCAGAAGTAAGATAAAATCCTTCATCTGGGGCTGCCCAGTGGCTTAATGGTTAAGTTCACATGCTCTGCTCTGGCAGCCTGTGGTTTGCTGTTTTGGATCCCAGGTGTGGACCTACACACCGCTCATCAAGCCATGCCATCGCGGCATCCCATATACAAAGTAGAGGAAGACTGGGAACAGATGTTCGCTCAGGGCCAATCTTCCTCACCAAAAAAAAAATCCTTTTTCCTTCTTGATCTATCTCCAACCTTTAATTTTCACAAACAAAACATTCTTCAAATGATATTTTCTCACTTCATAATTCAGAAAAAGTAGTTTTACTGACTCTTCTCTTTTAACAGAAATCTAGTTATTTGCATAGTTTCAATAGAAATCAGTCTTCCTTTTTACCAGGATATAATTAGACAAATTGATTGTGCAACCAAGGCTTTATGTGGGTGTCATATTTGAGAATACATCTCATGTGATTCAATATGACCCACCTACCTTAGAAAAAGGCTTGTGACAGCTGTGTTGAACCAATGCCCACACAGCCCTCAAACCGATACTGGTCAGGTACCTGTACTATGGCATACCAGGGCTCTGTCTTACAAGTAGTAAGGAAAACAAGAACTGTGGCAGACACCACAGACCTTGAGAAGATAGAAACTTCCCTACATGCACAGGTACTGCAGGCAAACCAGAGGAAGATTAGTTTGATTTGGTTTCCTAACCCAGGACTAGAAGAGCAAATAAGAGAAATTTAAATCTCAGGCATAATAGAGGCTCATGCCTACATTCCTTATGATGACATCTCTAGACAGAAGTTGATTTTCCGGACTTGGTTGTTGGGTAATGCCATATGGCTTAGACGTGCTGGCCCAACAAGGAGGCCTGTACATGTTAATTACCACTTCTTACAGCACCTGTGTAGATGAATCAGGTCCAAACACAATAAGACCAGCTTTCTGTGGTCAAGAATAACCTTTGGAGACTATTTCTCCTCATAAGGGGGCGGGGGAGGGGGGGGGCGCGGCAGCAGGAGACTAATAAAAATTTTCCAAAACTTATGAATAGGCAAAAGGATGGTGGTGGGTCCTTTCCATGGGAAGCCAAGTGTTGTCTAGCACACGTGCCAAGAGATTTGGAATTTTCTTGGGTGTAAAACTATTTAACTTGCTATTTACTGTTGATTATGATTTTTTGGCCAGCCCCGGTGGTCTAGTGGTTTAGATTTGGTGCCCTCAAGCCAGCCCTGATGGTCTAGTGGTTAAAGATTGGCGCTCTCACTGCTTCGACGGCCCGAGTTTGTTTCCTAGTTGCAGAGCCACACCACCTGTCTGTCAGTTGCCATGCTGTGGTGGTGGTTCACATAGAAGGACTTACAACCAGGATATATAACCATGCACTGGGGCTTTGGGGAGAAAAAAAAAAAGGAAGATTGGCAACAGATGTTAGCTCAGGGTGAATCTTTCCCTGCAAAAAAAAAAAAAGAGGGATTTGGTACTCTCACTGCCCTGGCCCAGATTTATTTCCAGGTCAGGTAACCATACCACCCATCTGTTGGTTGTCATACTGTGGTGGCTTTGTGTTGCTGTGATGCTGAAAGCCATGCCACCGGGATTTCAAATACCAGCAGGGTCATCCATGGTAGACAGGTTTCAGTGGAGCTTCCAGACTAAGACAGACTAAAAATAAGGACCTGGCCACTTATTTCCCAAAAAATTTGCCATGAAAACTCTAGGAGGGGCCAGCCCGGTGGCACAGCGGTTAAGTTCACATGTTCCACTTCGGTGGCCCGGGGTTCGCTGGTTCGGATCCCGGGTGTGGACATGACACGCCTTGGCAAGCCATGCTGTGGTAGGCATCCCACATATAAAGTGGAGGAAGAGAGGTGTGGATGTTAGCTCAGGGCCAATCTTCCTCAGCAAAAAGAGGAGGATTGGCAGCAGATGTTAGCTCAGGGTTAATCGTCCTAAAAAAAAAAAAAAAAAAAACCTCTAGGAATGGTGCAAAAAGACTAGGCAGGCTTCTGCTCTGCTGTACACAGGGTCACTAGGAGTCGGAATCCACCTGACAACAGTAACGACAACAATGATTTTTTTACAACTCAGTAAAAGTAGACTTTAACTTGTAGAAAATGGATGACTAGGTAAAATGATTCTTGTCTGACAGCAATGCAAATGTATTTTGCCCAGTAGTAAGTGATAAAAATTATTTCTGTCTAGTAGAAAAGATTACAGTTAGAAAAGGTTGCAGTTTTATGGCCCTGTAGAACATTAACCAGTTTTCAATCTAAATTAGCAAGCTTTTTTCCAGCCACTTCAAATACTTCCCTCTCTCTCCAATCTTTCGAACCACCCTCACCATCATACCAGTTTCCTCATTAATGATTTAAATAAATCTTTGACACATCTTCATTTTAGAGCTGTATTTATGTAGAGTCATATTTTTAAGTTTTTGAAAATTATGCTTTGACAGCTCCTATATCTAGCTACCTCCTCAGTATCTCCTCTGAAATGTCTAATAGGCACCTCAAACTTAACACAACTGATACTCAGCTTCTGGCCTTCATCTCCAACTGATCCATCAGCAAATCCTGTTGGTCCCCCTTCAAAATGTGTCCAGACCCAGCCCGTGTCACCACCTCTGTTACTACCCAGGGCCAGTCACTGTCATCTCTCATCTGGATTATCTCAGTATCCTAACTAGTCTCTCTGATTCACCCTTGTACCTCTGTATTTTTTTCTCTACCCAGCAGCCCAAGTGATACTGCCACACTCGTGCTCAGAACCTCCCAGTGGGTTCCCATCTCTCAGAATAAAAGCCAAAGGCCTCAACTCAACAACCAAAAAATAACCAAATAAAAAATGGGCAATGGACTTGAATAGACACTTCTCCAAAGAAGATATACAAATAGTCAGTAAGCACATGAAAAGATGCTCAACATCATTAGCCATCAGGGAAATGCTAATCAAAACCACAATGACATACCACTTCATACCTACTAGGATGGCTAGAATCAAAAAGTCAGATAGTAACAAGTGTTGGTGAAGATGTGGAGAAATTGAAACTCTCTTGCATTGCTGGTGGGAATGTAAAATGGTGCAGCTGCTTTGGAAAACAGTTGGGCAGTTCAAAATGTTAAACATAGGGTTACCATATGACCCTGGATTTCTACTCCTAGGTATATACCCAAGAGAAATGAAAATACATGTCCACACAGAAACTTGTACATGAAGATTCATAGCAGTATTATTCATAATAGCCAAAACGTTAAAACAAACCAAATGTCCATCAACTAATGAATGGATAAATAAAATGTGGTATATCCATAAATGGAATATTATGTGGTGATATAAAGGAATGAAGTATTAAAATGTGCTACAACATGGATAAATCTTGAAAATAATATGCAAAGTGAAAGAAGACAAACGCCACATATTGTATGATTCCATTCATATGAAACACCCATGATAGGCAAATCTATAGAGAAACAGAGCAGGTTACTGGTTGCCAGAGGCTGGGGAGGAGGAAATGGAAAGTGACTACAAATGGGTATGGGGTTTCTTTGGGGATGATGAAAATGTTCTAAAATTGACTGTGAGAAGGATTGTACAATCCCATGCATATACTAAAAACCACTGAATTATACATTTTAAGTGAGTGAATTGTATGGTATATGAATTATATCTCAATGGAGCTGTTTTAAAAATACATTGAATAAAAAATTACATCAATAAAAATAAAAAATAACACCAGAGACTTCTAGTTCAGGAATAAATGGGCTAGACTCATCTCTCCCTGCTTCTCCAACTAACTATAACTTTAAAAACTGGGAAATAATAGCGCAGACAATTATGGGACTCTGGTGGGAAAAGAAAAGTAGGCTAGCTGGGGACCTAGGACTGAGGAAAAACACAGCAACCTGGCATCTCTCATCCTCCACCCAGCAGTAGAAGGCAGCCCAGGGCCAGTATATCCCCACCCTCCCACTGAGCAGCTGTGGGAAGGCTAACCATCCTCCCATGGGGGAATTGGCAGAGATTGAGCAGGAACCCTGATGGCACCAGATCTCTGGAAGCATTCTCCTTCCCATGGGTCCAACCTCACTCACTCCCCACCTACTGGCTCTGGGCAGCCTGGAGAATTACCTCTGTTCCCATAGGCAGCATCAATAAGATTTTTTTTTTTTTTTTGCTGAGAAAGATTCGTTCTGAGCTAACATCTGTTGCCAATCTTCCTCTCTCTTTTTTTGTTTTTTCCTCCCCACAGCCCCAGTACATAGTTATATATTCTAGTTGTAGGTTGTTCTAGTTCTGCTATGTGAGCTGCTGCCACAGCATGGCTACTGACAGACAAGCACACCAAACTTTAACCAGTAGGCCACCAGGGCTGGCTCAGCACCAGCAAAATTAAGTGGAAGCTCCAGTAGGCCAGATAAACAAAACAGACAGGACAGAAATGTAAGGGCTCTGAAAACAATGATCATTGGAAGTACAACTCACAAAAGGAGGCCAGGACGTGCTGCGCCTGAACAGGATGACTGCCTGCTACCACACAGGCTTAAACAGGATTCAGAGTCTCCTAACACAACACCCAAACTGCTCAGATTACAATTTTAAAAAAATCGCTTGTCACACCATGAACCAGGAAATTCATAACTTGAATGAGAAACAATCAACAGATACCAACACTGAGATGAATCAGATGTTGGAATTACCTGACAGGGACTGTAAAGCAGCCATCACAAAAGTGCTTCAACAGCAAGTACAAATTATCTTGAAATGGGTGAAAATATAGAACATCTTAGCAAAGAAACAAATTATTAAAAAAAACCAAATGGAAATTATAGAACTGAAAAATACAATACACCAAAATACAAAACTCACTGAATGGACACAGTAACACAATAAATGTGACAGAAGAAAGAATCCATGAACTAGAAGATAGAACAGTAGAAATGACCCAATCTGAACAACAGAGAGAAAATAGACTGAAGGGGGAAAAAAATAACAAAGCCTCAGGGATCTGTGGGGCTATAAAAATATAAATGAAACATTTGTGTCATTGTATCCCAGAAGGAGAGAAGAAAGAGTATGAGGCTGAAAAAATATTTGGAGAACTAATGGCAGAAACTTTCCAAATTTGGCAAATGACATAAACCTACACATTCAAGAAGCAGAGTGAATGATAAACTCAAAGAAATCTATGCCACACATGATAATTTCTGAAAACAAATGACAAAGAAAAAAATCTTGAAAGCAGACAGAGAGAAACAACACATTGCATCTAAGGGAAGAACGACTGGAACAACAGTGGATTTCTCATCAGAACCACGGAGGCCAGAAGGAAGCAGCACACTTTTCAAGGGCTGCAAAGAAAGAATTCTATATCTAGTAAAAATATGCTTCAGGAATGAAGGGGAAATAAAAAAATTCTCAGACAAAGGAAAATTAAAGAAGGTATCACTAGCAGAACTACGCGTAAAGAACAGATAAAGGGATTTCTCCAAATAGAGAAGAAATGATAAGAGAAGGCCGAGAACTTTAGAAAAGAAAAGAAGAACAATGGAATGGGTAAAACACCATGGGATTTCTTTACCATGGGATAATACCAACAGGATTATCTTTCTCATCCTGAGTTTCTTAAGTCATATTGGGTGGTAGAAGCAAAACTTATAACATTATTTGATGTGGTATTAAATGTATATATAGGAAATACTTTGGAAAATTATATTTTTTAATTTTTTAAAAGAGGATAGTAGAGGGTTGGCCCCAGGGCCAAGTGGTTAAAGTTCTGCACACTCTGCTTCAGCAGCGTGGGTTCATGGGTTCAGATCCTGAGTGTGGACCTACTCCACTCGTCAGCTGTGTTGTGGAGGCAGCCCACATACAAAATAGAGGAAGACTGACACAGATGTGAGCTCAGAGCTGGTCTTCCTCAAGCAAAACAAAAGAAAAAGGGGGATGGTAAAGGGAGTTAAATGGAAGTAAGTTTTTTATACTTCACTCCAAGTGCTAAAACAATATCCACAGACTGTGATAACTTATGTTAGTTTACTAGAACACCCAGAGAACCACTGAGACAATTATACAAAATGTCAGACTCAAAAACACTACAAAAAATCAAAATGGAATTCTAAACAATGTTCAAGTATCCCACAGGAAAGCAAGAAAAGAGAGAGAGGAATGAGAAAGAGAGGAAACAAGCAGAAGAGGAAGTCATAAATAAATAAATAAATAAGTCCTAATATATCAAAAATTTAAATGTAAATGTTCTAAATACACTGACTAAAACACACAGATTGTCAGAGTGGATTAAAAAAAAAAAACGACCCAACAATAGGTTGTCTATAGCAAACTCACTTCAAACATAATGACATAGGTAGGTTAAAAATAAAAGAATGAAAAAACATATATAATGCAAATATCAGTAAAAAAAAGTGTAGAAGTGGCCATAGTGTATCATTTATTAGATATTACAATATGATATAATTATATATTATGTTATTTATTATAAATAAAATCAGATGAAGTAAAGATAGAGCAAAGAAAATTACTGGGAACAAAGAGGAACATTGCACAACCATAAAATGATCAATCCTCTGGAAGACATCATGACACTAAACGTGTATGCCCCAAACAACAGAGTTTAAAAATATAGAAAGCAAAAAATAATAGAGCTGAAAGGAAAAATACACAAATCTACAATTATAGTTAGGGACTCCTACACCCTACTCTCTGCAACTGACAGAACTGCTAGACAGCGAGTCAGCAAAGATCTAGAAGAGCCTGACACCATCATCAACCAAGAGGATCTAAACAACACGCATAGAACACGCTACAAACAACAGCAGCATACACATCCTGCACAAGCACCCACGGAACATCAACAAAGATGGCCCATATCCTGGGTCACAGAGCAAAAGTCAACAAAGTTAAAAGGATTGAAATCATACAGACTATGTTCTGTGATCATAATAGAACCAAACTAGAAAGCAATAGCAGAAAGACCACAGGAAAATCTCCAAATGCTTGGAAACTAAACAATAAGCTTCTAAAGAATCCATAGGTCAAAGAGGAAGGCTCAAGGGGATTTAAAATGCATTGAGTTGAATAAAATGGAAATACAATATATCAAAATTTCTGGGACACAACTAAAACAGTGCTGAGAGGGAAATCTATATCTGAGAAAAGAGGGAAAGTCTCAAATCAATAACCTAAGCTTCCACTTTAAGAACCTACAAAAAGAAAAAAAAAAAGGAAAGCAAATTAAGCCCAAGGCAAGCAGAAGGAAGAAAATAACACAAATAAGAGCAGAAATCAATGAAATTGAAAACAGAAAAACAATAAAACAAGAGCTAGTTCTTTCAAAAGATCAATAAAATTCACAAACCTGAGGGAACACTTACAAAGGAGAAAAAAGAGAAAAGACAAATCACCAATAACAAGAATGAAGCAGGAGATATCACTCCAGAAGCTACAGACATCAAAAGGGTAATAAGAGAATTGTGATGGCTAAATTTATGTGTCAACTTGCCTGGGCCACAGTGCCCAGATATTTGGGTCAAACGTTACTCTGGATATTTCTGTGAGGGTGTTTTTAGATGATATTTACATTTAAATTGGTGGGCTTTGAGTAAAGCAGATTGCCGTCCATAATGCAGATGAGCCTCATCCAATCAGCTGAAGGCCCGAATAGAACAAAAGGCTGACCTCCCCAAGCAGGAAAGAATTCTCCAGCAGACTGCCTTCTGACTTCATTTGCAACATCAGTTCTTCCTGGTTCGACGGCAGACCACCTCTGGACTTGAACTTTGATTCTTTCCTGAGCCTCCAGCCTGCTGGCCTCCCTCATCAGATTTTGGACTCAGCAAGCCTCCACAATCTCATGAGCCAATTGCTTATGATAAATATCCTTACTGTACACGCATATGTACATATATACACACACATCATATATACATATATACACATCCTATTGGTTCTGTTTCTTTAGAGAACCCTATACAAACAAGAAGGAAAAGAAAAGACAAATTACCAATATCAGGAACGTAACAGTGGATATCACGATGGGCCCCACAGACATCAAAAGGATAATAAGCAAATATTATGAACAACTCTGGACACACAAATTTGACATTTAGATGAAATGGACCAATCTCTTGAAAAACACAAATTACCACAGCTACCCCCAAATAAAATAGACAATTTAAAGAGCCATATAGCTATTAAATAAGTTGAATTCATAATTTTAAAACTTAAAAAAAAGAAATCTCCAGGCCCAGATGGTTTTAGCAGAGATTTTTCCAAATGTTTAAATAAGAATTAACACCAGTTCTACACAATCTTTTTCAGAAAACAGAAGAGAACACTGCCCAGCTCATTTTATGAAACTAGTGTTATCCTGATACCAAAACCAAATAAAGACAGAATCAAAATAGAAAACTACAGACCAATATCTCTCATGAATATAGACACAAAAATCTGTAACAAAGGATTAATAAATAGAATTCAGAAATATTCAAAAAGAATTATACACAATGACCAAGTAGGGTTTACTGCAAGACCGCAAGGCTGGTTCAACATTCAAAATTAAATTAATGTGGGGCCCACCCGGTGGCGCAGCGGTTAAGTTCACACATTCCACTTAGGCAGCCCAGGGTTTGCCGGTTCGGATCCCGGATGCAGACACGGCACCGCTTGGCAAGCCATGCTGTGGCAGGCGTCCCACATACAAAGCAGAGGAAGATGGGCACGGATGTTAGCTCAGGGCCAGTCTTCCTCAGCAAGAAGAGGAGGATTGGCAGCAGATATTAGCTCAGGGCTAAAAAAAAAAATTAAATAATCAATGTGATCCATCATATTAACAGTTTGAAGTATAAAACCTTCATGACATCAGGGACCAGCCCTGTCGCTGAGTGGTTAAGTTCGCAAGCTCTGCTTCGGTGGCCTAGGGTTTTGCCAGTTCAAATCCTGGGTGTGGACATGGCACCGCTCATCAAGCCACGCTGAGGTGGCATTCCACATGCCACAACTAGAAGGACCCACAACTAAAAAAATACAACTACGTACCAGGGGGCTTTGGGAGAAGAAGGAAAAATAAAATCTTCAAAAAAAAAAAAAACTTCATGACATCAATTGTTACAGAAAAGGCATTTGACAAAATTCAACAGCAATTCATAATAAAAACTCTCAGTAAAGTAGCAATAGAGGGTAATGACATCAACTTGATGAAGATCATCCACAAATAACGTAGAGATAACATTATACTTAATGGTAAAAGACTGAATGCTTTCCCCCAAAGATGAGGAACAAGGTAAGTGTGTTACTCTCATCACTCTTAATCACCATAGTGCTGGAAGTATTAGCCAGTGTAGTAAGACAAGAAAAGAGGGAAAATGCAGTTATTTCCAAAAGGAAGAAATAAAGCCATCTCTATTTGCAGATTAAATGATTATCTACACAGAATATCCCAAGGAATCTACCAACAAAATTCCTAAGACTAATAAGTGAGCTCAGCAAGGTCTCAGGATACGACACAAACATTTTTTAAAAATCAGTTGTATTTCTACATACTAGCAATGAACACAGGACACTGAAATTAAAAATACAACACCATTTACAATAATTCAAAATAAAATGAAATAGGTGTAAATCTAACAAAATATGTACAGACTATGCTGAAAATAATAAAATGCTGATGAAAGAAATCAAAGATCTAAACAAATGGAGAGAGGTACCATTTTCATGTTAGAAAATTCAAAATAGTAAAAATGCCAGTTCTCTCCAACTTGATAAACAAGTTTAACACAATTCCTATCAAAATCCTAGCAAGTTCTTTTGTACATACACACAAGATTATTCTCAAATGTATATGGAATGGCAAAGGACCTACAATAGCTAAAATGATTTTGAAAAGGAGAATAAAGAGGGAGGAATCAGTCTACCCAATTTCAAGACTTATTATAGCTATGGTAATCAAGACTGTGGTATTGGAGGTCCGCCCCACGGCCGAGTAGTTAAGTTCGCATGTGCTCTGCTTCGGTGGCCCAGGATTTCTCTGGTTCAAATCCTGGGCGCGGACATGGCACCACTCATCAGGCCATGCTGAGGTGGCATCCCGCATGCCACAACTAGAATGACCCACAACTAAAAATACGCAACTATGTACCCAGGGACTTGGGGGAGAAAAAGGAAAAATAATATCTTTAAAAAAAAAAGAAGACTGTGGTGTTGGCAGAGGGATACACACACAGGTCAATGGAACAAAATACAAAACTCAAACTAGACCCACACAAATATGTCCAACTGATTTTTGATAAATGTGCAAAAGCATTTCAATGGAGGAAAGGCAGCCTTTTCAACAAATCGTGCTGGAGCAATTAGACACCCACAGGCAAGAAGGAGGAGGAAGACAGGGAGACAACGGGGATGAGAAGAGGAGGAGAAGACAGGGAGGAGGAAGAGGAGAACCTCAACCTAAGGGTTTCACGTCTTATACAAAATCTAACTTGAAATGGATCACGAACTTAAAACTATAAAGCTTTTAGAAAAAAACGTAGGAGAAAATCTTCGGGATCTAGAGCTAGGCAAAAAGTTCCTAACTCGACACCAAAAGCAAGAGACATAAAATACTGATAAACTAGGCCTCATCAAAATTAATAACTTTTGCTTTGCAAACCACCCTGTTAAGAGAATGACAAGACAAGCTGCAGACTGGGAGAAAATATTTGCAAACCACCTAGCTGACAGAGGGCTGGCGTATAGAATGTACAAACACTCTCAAAACTCAACAGTAAGAAAATCAGTAATCCACTTAAAAAATTGGCAAAAGATATGAAGAGACATTTTAATGAAGAGCACATGCAGACGTCAAATAAGCATATGCAAAGATGTTCGACATCATTAGCCACTAGGGAAAGGCAAACTAAAACACCATGAGGTATCACACCTATTACAACGATGAAAATAAAAAGTGTGACCAACAAATGCTGGTGAGGGTGTGGAGAAACTGGATCCCTCATACACTGCTAGTGGGGATGTAAAATGGTGCCACCTCTCTGGAAACAGTTTGGCAATTTCTCCAACTACCTTATGCAACTACCTTATGACCCAGTCATTGCACTCCTGGGCATTTATCCCAGAGAAATAAAGACTTCTGTTCACACCAAAAGCCGTACACAAGTGTTCATAGCATCTTTATTAGTAATGCACTAAAACTGGAATCAACCCAGACGTTCTTTATTAGGGGAGTGGTTAAACAAAGTGTGGTCCATCCACACCATGGAACACTACTGACCAATACAAAGAAGCAAATTACTGATACAGGCAACTACTTGGTTGGATCTCCAGGGAGTTACGCTGAGCAAAAATAGCCGATCCCAAAAGGTTACTTACTACATGATTCCATTTGTGGAACACTAAAATGACAAAATTTGAGGAATGGTGAACAGATTAGTGGTTGCCAGGGATTCGTGACACGGCAGGGGCAGGAGGGAAGTAGATGTGGTTACAAAAGGACCCCCTGGAGCAATGCTTGTTGGAACTCTCCAGTATCTTGACTGGATGCAAAAACCAACAAGGGTGATAAACTGCATTGGTGATAAAACATGAACAAAAGTAAAACCCCGGGGAAATTGGAACCAGATCAGTGGATTGTATTGGCGTCAATATCCTGGTTGCAATCTTCTGCTGTCATTTTATAAAATGTTAGTTGCCATTGGGAAAAATGAGCTAACATGTACAAGGGATCCTTCTGTATTATTTCTTAGAATTGCCTGTGAACCTATGATTGCTTCCATAAAATTTTCAATTAAGAAAATTCCACCTCTAGGAATTTTTTGTGAGGAAATAACAGACGGGTCTGCAAAGGCATAAGAGCAGTCATGCTTCTCTGAGAATTGTTTATGACAGGGCGCTGGACACAGCTGGGACCCTTCCACAGGGCTGTGTGCCCACCCTGCTGTGTGATATCAAGCGGCCATTCAGAACGGCACTGTGCAGCCATAATCGGTGGTGGGGACACCTAGGTATTTTATTAAGCGAAAACAGCTAATTAAAAAAGAATACATACAGTAAAACCTTTTTTTTTTTAATCTACAGGCTTGTATATAAAACCTGAGTGAGATAGACATCTCATTGTCTTCAAAGTTATCCATTTAGTGTGATCATAGATAGTTCTCAGTTTTTCTTTATTTTGGTGTTGGCTGGACTGTTAATAGGGAAGAGTATTCCTGTTACAATCAGGATTGCCAGGTAAAATACAGTACACCCAGTTAACTTTTAAATCCAGATAAACAAATAATGTTTTAGTATGAGGCTGCCCCATAGAATACTTGTACCTCTATCTGCTAAAGCTGGCAGTCCTAGTTACAATTACAAACTCTGATGCCACTGCCACCTCCAAAAATAAAAGAAAACCAGCTGCCACAGGCAGGCCTGCGTGTGAGCCCACCTGAGCCCTCTGCCTCAGTCAGGGCCTGCCCCCACCTGGGCTCCTCCCCACGTCCTGGTGGGTCCTACCTACTGCCACCAAGGATGCCTCCTGGGATTTCCTTGGCTCTCTCTCTCCCTCCGGATCATTCTGTCATCACCTCTCTTCCTCCCTGGACCCATGCCCATGACCCTTAGCAGCCCCTCCTCCTGGTCTCACCATTCCACCATTCCCATGGGCAGCCATTTGCTCCTGCCCCAGGGCCTTGCATCTGAAGACTTCCTGCCTACTCCCTCCCGAGCACCCCGAGCACCCCATCGCTGCCCCACAGCCCCTGTCTCCCCTGCCAGGCTTGAGATTTCCTCATGGCACCTACTGCTGCCACTTTTCCCTGCCAGGAAGAAGGTAAGTGCAGCTCTCTTCCCACATACTCCATCTCACCTGAGGTCCTCACCACTTGCTAGGGACCCTGCCTGCATCTCTGTCCACCTTAATCCCTCACCAAATCAGGCCATTTTCTCTCCTAAGGCCCTCTGGAGCATCTCCCGAGGTGACATAGATGGTCACCTCACTGCCTCTCCAGCACCCCGAGTGGTCTTCTTAACACAGTCACCCCAGTTCACCTTCAAACCTCTCCTCTGCACGCCAGGAAGGGGCCAAGCTCCAGCCAAGCCCCCAGGGTTTGTTCCCGACTCCTTCAGAGTCCTCACCTTCCATAGGCTGGGTGCTTCCACCTCGGGCCTCCACCCGGACGGGATCCTCCGGCCCGCGCAACAGAGGGTCAGGTCGCACCAGGGCTCTGGCAAGGCAGCTCCTCCCGCCTGCCTTGCACTGCGCACACCCTCCCTCGCCCGGAGGAGGCGGTACCACCATCATTCCGACCGTTCAGGTGGGGACAAGGAGGCCTCCAGAGATCTCAGCAGCAGGGCTGGGCCTGGGGCTTGGCGGTGGCCCTGGCCACACTGTGGGGTCTGCCCTGCCATCAGTTAGGCAGCTGGGCCAGTGTTCACGGCTTGGCTACCCTGTGCTGGGGGCCCCTGCACCTGCCTGCCGCTGGCCGCGTCACTCTCCAGGCACCACGACATCAACGTCACCTCCTGCACCGAGAAGATGACCATCTGCTGCAGCTCTGAGGTCCCAGGGCCCCGTGGCAGGCCTTCCGGAAGCGGTTGAGTGCAGGCCCTCGTAGCTCGTCTGCCACAAAGGAGGAAGGCCACTCCAGCCACGAGCCTCCGGAGGAACACGGCCAGGACACCGTCGCACATCCTCAGCAGGAGCTGGAGTCTTGCCTCTAACAGCACAGTGACAAAGCGAAAACGTTTCAGAAGTGGAAGCCACAGAGGCACTTCCTCTTCGCTGGGCCTGGGGGAACTAGAGCCTCCACTCTAGGTCCCGCCTACCCCAGGAGGCCTGGGAGGTCCTGGGAACCGCAATGATGGAGATACCAGAGATACCCGGATGGGAGGACTCCAGGTGGGAGGTACCCGGGTGCAGTGGTACCCTGGTGCGGGGGCACCCAGTTGTAGGGGAGCCCAAGTGAGGAATGTATGGGTTCACCTGGTATCGGGGCCCAACCCTACCAGGCTTGGTATGTGTTTGCTGCCCACCCTGCCCCACCTGCCCCACAGAGGCCTCCCAGGAGTGTGTGGCCTGTGTGCATCCTGGCAGTGTCTCTGGGCCAAGTGCCATCAGGGGGAACTTGCACCCAGATCATCAAGGAAACCTTTCCCCCTGAACACAGCTTGCACAATGCCCCCTCGCCCTCCGACCCCCACCCACCCCAAACTCCCCCCCCCCACGCCTGTTTTCCGTCTGTCCTGCAAATGCCGGTGGAAATTAACAAAAGAAACCTTAACTAAACTGGATGGGGAAGGCCTGCAGGGGGAGCTCTCAGCCCCATCACACATCAGTTACTCCAAACACGAAAAGACAAACGCTTGTGTCTTCCACCCCAAGTAACACCACTCTGGTACCAAAGGAAGATTTCTCTCCCAGCCCGGTAACAGCCCAGCCAATGAGAAGCGCCACAGCCCAGCCAATGAGAAACGCCACAGCTCAGCCAATGAGAAACGTCACAGCTCAGCCAATGAGAAATGCCCAGCTCAGCCAATGAGAAGCTGTTGCCCCCGAACTGTTACTCTTCCCCAATGGACTTTCTTTAAGGACAGCCCCGCCCTCCCCCTTTTTCTCTATAAAAGCAGCTCTCCTGGCTTATTCTCCGGGTTTGTCTATGCTTGGTCCTAGCGTGTGCTTTGTCTGCTTCAATTATTTTGGCTGTTCTCTTGTTCCAGAAGAAGGTAACCACTGGACTCAGCCATGGCATCTTCAGCAGGAGACTGGCAGGTGTCCACCCCAAACCACTATGGGGAGGGGCTCCGAGATACAGTCACTCTTGCTTCAGGCCCAGCCCTCAGGACCCTGCTACGCTGCCCCGGTGACCAAGTGGTCACCAGGGCCAGGGGACTCAGCTGCTTCTACGTGTGACACTGTCGACCCCATGTCCCCTTAGGTGGGCTTGGAATCTTAATTCACATCTGAGAAACGAAGAAATGCCCAATGTCACAGGGCTGGGAAGCTGCACATGGAGTGAAACCTCTCCAAGGGACGCAGTGCTGCCCGCAGTCACAGAGGACCACTCAGCCGGTGGAGGGTGCTATAGGTCAGTCCTCTGCCTCAATAGCCTCAGTGACCTTGGAGCAGAGTGCTCGGTCACTCTTCAATCCCCGTGTTGACTGCATGGACTACACACTGTGCCTTGTACTTGTTGCTGCTGACTCTGAAGACAACCCCCCCCCCCCTTCGCTTTTCTGGGACTCCAGGTTTGTACTCAGAACTCAAATAAAACCCAGGAGCCTAAACTTTGGTTCACGTGAAAAAAAAAAAAAAGGTGCAGTGCCTTGGGCACACAGAAAGTGCTCTTCAAACATTTGTTAAATGAATGGATCACAGCTGTTAGATAGGTCCACCAAGCGCCCTGACTTGCCACGACAGTCCCAGTTTATGCTGGTGCCAGCTTCATGATTGGTAGCATCCCCATTTCATGACCTAATGTCCCATTTGGGCATTAAGTTATATGGCCACCCTATGTACAGAACAAAATCCTTCCTGGGAAGGTTCAGAGCAGGCCACACCTGGCTGACCTGCAGGATACAGAAGGTACAGGAGGGAGGAGGAAGGAGGGAGGTGGACCTGGTAAGTCCTTCCGGGAAGAGTTGTCGCCATTCTGCTAGGGGAATCTTTTATGTCCACACCTACCTCCATGCCTGGCAATTGCGGAGACTCAATCAACCTATTCCACCAAGACTTAAAGAGTGTTTGCTCTTCTTGGCACTGTGTATAATCCATCAGTGCACACGAGAGAGAAGGCCCTGCTCTTCTGGATTGTTAATTCTAGCTGGGGAGGCTGATCACGAATGAATGAGTAAATTGCAGAGAAGCATGAAAGCAGAAGAGCCGGTAAAGGGAATGGGGTGCAACTTTATAGAGAATGGTGAGGGAGAGCCTCAATAGGATGACATTTGGGCAGAGATCTGAAGAGGTTTGTTCATCAAGAGCAGGAGTTGACAACTTTTTCTGTAAAGGACTAGACAGTGAACATTCCTAGCTTCGCGGGTCATACGGTCCCTGTTGCAGCTCCTGAGCTCGGCCAGTGCATTGTGAAAGCAGCCATAGGCGCCTGCTGCCGCTGGGCCACAGCCCCCCACCTCGACGCCTCCCTGGTGCTGGCCACTGCGGGGTGAGGGTCGCTCTTTTCCTCCGCCCCCACAGGGGTTAAGCTTAATCCCTGTTCTACAGTGAACGAGGCCGCGCATGGAAGCACTTATCGCCTTAGACTTAAGGGCTTAAGCGCACCCTGCACGCTGCCGCCGCAGCCTCGGAGCGCTCTGCGTGAAGGAGGACCTCGGCGCCGTCTCAGGTCAGCCGGGCTCAGGGCGCCCGCGTGACGCGGCCGTAGGCGGAGGGGCAAGTCGGCCCCGCGTCCGCTCCCCTCCCCGCGCTCGCGGCCCCCGCGGCGGGCTGGGTGTCGGGCCCGGGGCCGGGAACGCGCAATCGGGCCCCGCTCGGCGCACCTGCCGGCACCTGCGCACACCTGCCGGCCGAGCCGAGGGCCCATCGGCGGCGCAGCCGCCCTCTGCGCCCAGGCACGTGCGCGGCCGCCCGGAAACTCGCAGCCGGCCACCGCCAACTGCACAGCCGCCAGAGACACCGCCACGGCCGGCCCCGCCCAGCCAGCGCGTCCGGACCCTGCCGCCCCCTGGGTCGGACCCGCGGGCGGGGCTGGCGAGCGGGGACTGCGCCTGCGTGGTCGGCTCTGCCCAGCACGGGGGCGGGGCCGGCGCACAGACTCTGCACCTGAGTGGTCGGTCCGCCCAGCACGGGGGCTGGGATTGCGCCTGCGTGATTGTCCGGCCCCCCCCCCACCCTCCAGCGCGGGGGCGGGAACTGCGCCTGCGTGGTCGTCCCGGGCCCACCCTGACGGGAGCGCCGCGGCGCCTCCTGCTGCCCGCCAGGCCGGGCCCTGGGGCGGGGCGGGCGTGCGGACTCTGCGCTTGCGCACGCCGGCCCCGCCCCCAGCCCCGCCCCGCGCCGCGCGGGGCCCTGGGAGGGGCGCAGCGTCCGGCGGCGTCGCGGGCAGGCGGGCTGCGGGCGGCGGCGGCGACGGCGGCGGCGGCGGCGGCAGCGGCGGCGGGAGGGGCGGCGGGGGCAGACAAAGCCGCGGCTAATGAATGGGAGCGCGTCCGCCCGCGCCGTCCGTCGTCCGCAGCCGGGCGGGAGCCGCGCCGCCCCGAGCCCGGCGCCCGCGGTGAGTACGCGGCGGCGGCCGAGCCGGCTCTGCCTCAGCCGCGAGCTCGCGCCCCGGGCCCGGCCGTCCTGGCGCGCCGTCGGGCCCGGGCCGGGCCGGGGCCGGGGGCCGGGCTGGGGGTTCCGGTCGGGGTCGGCGTCGAGGGGCCGGGGTCGGAGCGCCGGGCCGGGGAAGGGGTTGGGGAATGAGGGTCAGGCCGGGGTCGGGGCCGAGGGGCCGAGCCGGGGCCCGCGGTACTGCCCTTACCGGGTCGGGGGCCGGGGGCCGGGCGCGGCCTCCGTGGCCTAGACCCCGCGCGGCCACGGCGGACCCCGCGCCCCCGGCCCCCGACCCCGCTGACAGCTGGCGCCCGGGGCCCGGCCGGACGGTCGCCCCCGAGGCGCGTTGTCCGGGCGGTAGGATTTTGTGGAGGAAACACCTAAAGTGGTAAAAAGTTGGTGCGGCCCCGCGGGCCGTGGTGCCGGCCGGAGCGGCTTGGCGAGCGGGAGTGTGGCCGCCGGTGTGAGTGCGCGCTGGCCGCGCGTGCGTCTGTGCGCGCACGCGAGCGTGGCCCGGGGGCCGGGCCGGGCCGAGGCCACGGCGGTCGTCCCCGAGGAGGGGTCCGCGGGGGTCGCTGGCAGGCGCGGGCAGCCCGGAGCCGGGGCAGGTGCCCCTCCGCCAGCACAGCGAGCTGCCTTGCAAACTGTGTCGTTGGGGTTTCCTCTAGCTGTGCTTGGTTTTCAGCGGCATATCCAGGAAGAGACAGCCGAGGGCCTGTTTAAATGTGTCTTAGGGAGCGGATGAGACGGGTTCAGTGTTACTACGTGCTTTCCAGGCTTTTTAGTTACTGTGTGTGTTTGGGTGTGACCATTCCAATTTAATTAATAAAGATACGACTCACTACACAGCATAATTTCGAGTATTTTTCCAGCTGCTATTTTCCTAGACCCAAGTAAACTTGGAGTCATTTGTGTGTCTTTTGTCCTGTTTCCGTGACCCACACCACCTCCGTTGCTTAAGAGGGTTGCGGGCTCCCCTGGTCCTCTCTCGGTGTTTTGGGCGACTTTGACACAGGTGCCCGCCCAGGTGAGCCGGCAGGAGAGGCCTCCATCGGCGTGCTCGTGTGTGTAAAAAGGGGAAGTTATTTTGAAGTTCTCTCTGATGAGATCAAGTGCATAGTTTTAGAAATCCACTTCAGACTTTCATGAGGCCAGGTTGCTAAAGCAAGGGCATCCTCCTGACTTTTTATATTGGAATACTAGTTTTTCATGTTTTCTCTATATCATGGTGATAAAATTAGGGGACTAGGAAGGATTTAGTTGGAGTTTTTTAAAAAGTGCTATGAATAAGCCAACTTTCAATTAGGAATTAATTTCCATTACTAAACAGAGTTATCTTGTGAGAGGAAACAGCTTACAGGCGCTGGACTCCATACTCTGAGGGTTTCCCGTGGGCTGTCCATGCAGGGATGTGTACTTCCTGTAATCCTTAAACAGATTATATCTGGCTGTCATAAGTTACATTTTCTCTGGAAAAGATCCAGCTCACGTTAAGAGATATTCTGTGAATCTTCAAAAGTTTCAAAGGACACAGTCCTTTTATTGGAAGAAAACTCAGACTTTTAGTCCGCTTGACATGTGATTACTTGACAGTGCTCCCCTCCCACACACTCACTGTTTGTTCTGGTTAATTCCTGAAGTCTTTGGATGTGAAAACTCTGTTCTTTCACGCCACCGCATCCACATGAAGAGGTTTGTAAGTAACTCAAGCTGTGCAAAGAATGTTCCTAACACCTTGGAGAAAGGTTTTAAGTAAATTAGTAGGATCGTTGATTGAATTCTGTGTCTGTGCAAAGGAGCTGACAGGCAGTATTTATTTAGTGAAGGAGACGTGTGTGTCTGTATTTCAGATCCCTGTCCGGCGTAGAATTTGGAGAGTGACCGGAGCTGGGAGACGGAGCTGTTGCAGCACGAAGAGTGGTGATCATGGTCAGTGCAGTCCTTCTCTTCACTTGGTATTTGGGTTTTTTCTTTGCTGGCTTCAGCTCCTTCAGTCTCTGAACTCTTGTCTCTTTTCTCCTCGTTTGGTATGATGATTGATGATTGCCTCTCAGGGGAGGGAAGCAGGTGAGTGACCGTTGGGCATAGCAGCTGGTGCGGGGCAAGGAGCCTCTGATAGTGGGTTCGAGGCCCATCCGACTCTCCGTCACTGGCGTTCTGTTTCCTGCTGAGCTTCTCTGCACAAAACATGCAGTTTCATAGGGTCAAGAGACTGTCGTTGTTCTAATTACTATTTGATTTTTAAATTTCTATTTAAATCTCAGGACTAGAGGACGTAGGCTATAGGAATCTATTGTTCATGTTCACATTTTGTATTTTACTGAACTCAGCTGCGTGAAAAGTCAGAGGGTGCCTCTGGCCCTTACCGTCCTGCAGCCTCGGTTCTGGCCTCTCAAGTGTCTGGATTGCAGCAGATTTCAGTCCCGCACACTTCCAGGGCCTTGGCCCTTTATGCATCTCTGTGTTTCCTGCCCTTCTACCTCACCCCGCTTTTCGTTACCTGGATTTTCCTTCATTCTAGAATATCTCAGATCACTTCCTTGCTATTTATTTGCTGTGTCCTTTCAGTAGTTTCAATTCTGCAAGGCATTGCTAGAAATAAAATCTTTTCTTCTCATGCCCCCTTTTTCTGAGGCAGAGGGGAGCAGGAGAGACAGATGCTTGACTCTCCATGAGGTATTCTCACCTCTCTTCTCTGCACGAGGCACTATTCTACCTGCTGGGGGCAATGGTGGTTTTTAAAAGAAGGCCTTACCCTGGATTTCCTCAGAGGACCTACGTAGTGGTGGTGGGAATGGACGTCAGCCAGCAAAAAAGGCCCAATAAATGCTCCAAGGAAAAGATACAGGCAGGCACGGGCAGACATGATGAGCAGTTCCTGTGTGAGAAGTGTGCTCTGGGAATACCTCTTCTTCTAGAGGGAGAGGACATTGAGTTCAGCCCTGGATGGTCTGGGGGTGACAGGGTGGAGGCCCTGAGTGAGAAGCACCAGTGTGGTGGAGAGGCTGGTCCCTCTGCTTGAGCCTGTGTCCTGTCGGTAGAGCCCCTCCTTGGCTCCTCATGCTCCTGATAAGGTGTCTTCTCTGCTTGGTTTCCCTCTCATTCAGGTGAAGGCCTTTCAGCATTTGTGTCCCAGCTGTTTCCCAGCAAAGTCTGCAGACCGTAGAAAGAGCTGACACTGGCCTGGGGGTCGGGTGGGGTTCGGGTGTCCCCCGATGGCCCACTGGACACTCTCTGTGTGTCCTTGATCTGGCTGGGGAGGTCCCAGCCCCTTGGCCTTGTGGCCCTGCACTCGCTCTTTCCTACTTCGCCGCCCCCGCAGATATAAATGGTAAGGAGCTGAGTTTTCATCTGAGGGCACCACCGACTGAGCCTCACCTGTGGTCTGCTTGCTGTGGAGGGAGCAGCACTGGGAGCTGTGTGCTGTTCGGGGAGAGTTCCAGTTGCTCTGTCACAGAGGCCATGTTCCACATCCTATAAGGAAAAGGATGCTTTAAAGACTCTTCCAGCAGCTTCCAGCCACAGCAGCTATTTCAGACTTGTCACGGGTGGGATTGCCCTGTACCCCAGGAGAAAAGGTAGGCGGCAAGAGTACTGGTGTTGGGTAAGGGGGACCCACAGAAAAGTGAGCAGAACAACCCAAATAGCCCTGGTCTGTGACCCAGAACATTTCAGGGACAGAACAGGGACCAGCTGACCTTACTGTGCTGTTTGCTCGCTTTGGAATGTGCTTTGTTTCCAAGGTAGCCTTATCACGGCGTCTGACCACATCGCGTGGAAACAGCACTGGTTCTGGGCTTTGGAAGTTTAACCCTTAGCAGCCGTCTCTAGCTTTTAGCTTTGGGTTCTCCATCTCACTTTAGCCAGGACTTGATTATAGTGTTTCTTTGCACAAGCACAGTAGCTGTCGCTGGAATTTCTGGCTTTGAGGAGTTGATGCTATTGCCACCCCTAGAATGTGTTGTGGTTATGTATCCTCAGAATACGTTCAAGTTACTCTCAGCTGTAGACCACTTCTTAATTTATAGCCTTGGGGAAGACCGTCATCCCCAAGTGTGACCCAGGCAAGAGTGTCAGCTGCCGCTCTCTGATCCCCTGGGTCACTTGACAGCTAACTGAGAGCATGTGTACTTTGAGTTGGAAACAAATATGCTTCAGGGTTTTCAAGGTTGTATTGTGAAGTTCCTAACTGACCAGAGAGTTGAAAGCACGGTCATGGCCCCTCTGTGCCCGCCCCAGGATGGAGCACTTGTCACAGCTGTGATTGCCACCTTGCACCCATCTGGGGCTTGCCACACTTTTTCAAAGGAAATTGCAGATTTCACAGCACATCACCTCTAAGTGCTCTTTTCTCTGAAGAAAAGGCAAAAGGGGATTCTTCTCTATAACCAACAATACTGTCATCGATAACGTCTAAGAAACGTAACAATAATCTGTGTCATCGAGTGGCCAAATCCACAGTCACATCCCCCAATTGTCCCCCAGTTGACTTTAGTAGCTGCTTTTCCCAAACCAGTCTAGTCTAGCTCATTGCATTGGTGGTTATGTCTTAGTCTCCGTTATTCTGGAATACTCTGCACCGTACCCCACTTGCCTGCCTCAGTTTTTTTCCATGACATTGACTTTTTGAAGACACCAGGCCAGTTGTCTTGCAAACATCCCATGTTCTGGACTTGTTTGCTGTTTTCGTGCTGTGTCATTTAGCATGTTCCTCTGCTCCCTATATATGCCCTGTGATCTCACATGAAGAGGCTGATGGATTCAGGCACATGTTTTCATGCAGGTGGTGACATGTGCTGCTTAGTGCACGGTCCTCAGAGGCTGTCCTACTGGGACTGAAGCTGACTTTCTAATGCTGTTTTCTTTCTTTCTTTGTTTTATCTATGTTTCCCTCATCCATTATGTCCTAAGAAGACAGGACAAATGCTGAATTCTCTCCCTTTATTACCACTTTTCAGGGGAAGCAGTGGGTTGTAATATTCACCTGAGTTGTGGCAAATGTTTCTATTTTTCCTTTTTGAATGTGCAGACTAATGGATTTTCATTTATTCATTATATTGTAATCTATTAAAGTGTTTTGTTATTGTTTTTTGATGTTCACATTGATATAACTATGACCACTTGGGCTCCCCGCAAAGGTGGCTCCTGGTCCTTCTCAGGCAGCATCGTCCTGGAAGCACTTCCTTTCTGGCACTTTCCCCTTTCTCTCCCAGGACTGCCCTCAGCCATTCCTCCACAGTGCTTTGGTTCCTTTTAGTGCAGAAAGGTAGAAACTGAAGTCTCGGAATTAGATGTGTTCATTGTGTTCATATGTTATTGCTGCTGTAAGCACCTGTCTGGTGGGCAGAGCTAAGAAATAAATTCTTAAAACATCTTCAGTTCGCGCTGATTATTCTCAGTACAAATTTAAAATTATGTGGTTTTATTTACTTTCTTTGATTTTTTAAAATTTGTATCTTTTTCTTATCCTGAAAATCTTGATTCTTAGTGTCATTGGCATATTTATTTTATGCTAAAATGTACATAAAATGGACTGTAAAATTACTATATTATGTTACTACTACTACTGATGAAACTACTTAGCAAAGTTTAAGGTGTTTTTAAGTTCTTTTTGTCCTTAGTGTATATTCTGCTTAGGATGAAGTTAAAGTACTGTGTTATAAAGCCCCTTGAGGAATATTCTTTTATCTGCAGTTATATTGCCCAATCAGTATACAATTAGGTTTATTTGTTTCAGATTTGGAATTTTCTTTTTTTATTTTCTTTTTATGTACAAAATAATTACATGGCTCAAAAGTCAAAATTACATAAAAGATTTGATTAGAAATCTCACTTCCATCCCTATCTCCTCCACTTTTTAGAGGCAACCATTTTTATTTCTGCTTTATCCTGCAAAAAAAAGCACACACGTAGAGACATATTTGTAATTCCCCTTGTTTTCCCTTCTGTCTCATAAAAGGTAGCAAGCACTATTCACGCTGTGTTGGCTGCCTTTTTACCCGACACATCTGAGCACCCATCCTCGTTGATGGATGTGGCCGCAGTGACTGACTGTGGGCAGGCGCTGTTTGTATCTGATGAGGGCCATCTTCAGGCCCTGTTTCTAGAAGTGGGATCACTGGGTCCACAGGTCAGTGTCATTTTGATAGTGTTTCCGAATTCCCCTCTGTGGATGTGGTCCCCAGTTTGCATGCCATCAGCACCCTTCACAGCCTCACCGGCAGAAGGTGCTGCCAAGTGTTTGGGCCTCTGCCAGTCTGATCCAGGGGGACCTGATATCTTAGAGTAGTTTTCATTTAATATGCTTCAATTTGAATGTGAAAAATGGAAAAATATACTATACCAAATTGGATGTATTTGGTAGTGAAAGCATTTGCGATCATTAAATGAAAGTTGATTATTATGTTAGTAAGTTACTCAGTCTGATCAAGCACTGTAGGATGAGAACTGGAAAACCCTGCTGTGAGAATTCACACTCTGACACCTAACTCTGCATCATAGCACAGTCACATGTCCCTTAACAATGGGGATACCTTATGAGAAACACATCATTAGGCGATTTTGTTGTTGCATGAGCATCATAGAGGTACTTACTCAAACCTAGATGGTATTGCCTCCAACACATCTAGGCTGTGTGGTACTAATCTCTCTCTCTCTCCTTTTTTTTTTTTTTTTTTTTTTGGTGAGGAAGATTGGCCCTGAGCTAACATCTGTGCCAGTCTTCCTCTATTTTGTATATGGGATGCTGCCACAGCGTAGCTTGATGAATGATGTGTAGGTCCACAACTAGAATCTGAACCCACAAACCCCAGGCCACTGAAGTGGAGCTCACGAACTTAACCACAATGCCGCCGGGCTGGCCTCCCATGGTACTAATCTTATGGGACCACCATCATATATGTGGTCTGTCGTTGACCAAAATGTCTTTATGCAGTGCAGGACTGTAATTTGGAAGGTGATTTCTGTAATTTTTTAAGTAAAAATTAGCAGTACATTCTCTAGCAAGTCAGAACACGTGTCTAAGGTTGAGAATATTCCATACATTTTGTTTTCTAGTTTATGGAAGGGCTCCTCCAGTTAGCTGCGTTTACTTTTATCTATTTTGTCTTTGAAACTAAAAAGTGTAGAATAAATTCCAGAAAATTTTGGTTTTGGATGCCTCCTTTCTACCTCTCATCCTCCTCTCCCTTCAATTTCTAGTCGTAATTTAGATTGCTGCTCAGTGTTTGAGTGTAATGGTAATTTCTTAATTGCTGTAGTGCCTGGCATCAGAGTGGCCCTCTGGCTGTGAAGAGATGGGTGGGGCCAAGTGAGCTGGGCTTCCCTTCTGTCCTGTGAGCAGCAGTGACAACAGTGGAAGCAGTGACTAGATTTGTTCTGAAAGGATTCTGTGTTGTACTTGTTGTCATTGATTACCCTATTTTATATTCATGCTGTTTGGTTTTATTTTTTAACTAACTTTTGTTTGCTGGAGAATAGCATCTGAACCATGGAATACCTGGTTCCACGTGCCATCCACATGCCCTGTAAAAGGTAACCCTCATCTTTCAGGGCCACAGTACCATCTCCAGAGTTTGGCGGTAGGTGGCAAAAAACAAGTTCTTCACACATATTGTAAAATTAGCAAAAATGTCACAAGAACATAATCCTTTTGTGGTTTGAAAACCAAAGCTGACATGCTTTTTTTAAATTGATGCTGAAATAGTAAGAAAAAATTCTTTTCTTTAGTAATAAACTCCTAGAGCAAGTGACAGGATTTTTCCTAAGATAGAAACATCTTTGCTGTTTATGGTTATCAAATAAAATGTGCAGAAATAGTCAAGCAGTAGAGAAACCTATGAAGTTGAAAGTGAAACTTTCGTAATTGCCCTTCTAGACACACGTTATGTGTGTGGGTGCACCTTTCCACCAGAGCCGTTCGGCCCACCCTCTCTTCTGCACTGAAGGCAGCAGTGGCAGTGTCTCCCTCCTGCTGGGTGGTCCCTGGGTTACAGGACTGCATCTAAAGCCTCAGAACAGATGCACCATAGGAGCACTCAGATGGCAGCCACTGGAGGACATGTAGATGATTTCCATCTTTTTACCTCTTTTACTGTGGCAAATAACTCACATGCAAAGAAATGCACATCTCAGTAAATTGTCATCTGGAGACAGACTGATGTTCCCATCACCAGATGAAGAGGTAGGAGATTGCCCCTGTGCTCTCCTATTCCTGCGCCCTTCTCTTAACCGTTCTCTGCATTTCTGCCACTGTAATTCATGTAAGGGGGATCCCATGATGTGTGTTCTTTTGTGTCTGGCTTCTCTTGGTCACTGTCATATTTCTTGAGAATAATGATAGTTTCTTCATTTTCTTTGCTGTATGATGTTCCATTGCATGAACAGGTCACAAGAGGTATCTCTGGTCAATACCGATTTCTTACCTTTATGAATACTGTGATGAATGTTGTCACAGTTGTCTTTTGCTGCATGTACACGAGCATTTCTGTTGGGCATGTACCTGTGAGTGGAATCATGGGGTGATACTAGTTGTGGGGTGTAGTCTTATTAGGCAGTGGCAGGTGTTTTTCCTGTGTGGTTGTACTTCTCTGTTGCAGATCTTCCCCAGCATTTGGTGTGTAGGGGGGTGGAGAGAGAGGCGAGAGAGAGAGAGGTGAAGTACCTGCTCGTAACTCTTTTGCCTTTTTTCCTAAATCTTCTCCTTATCTGAGGCTTACTTTTTTTACTCAGTTAATGGTGTTCCTTGAAGAACAGTTTCTTTTTTTTAAGTTCCTTAATTTTAATGTGGCCTGATTTTATCCACCTTCCCTCGGTGGTTAGTCCCGTTTTGCTCTAAATCAAGGTTATATGGATATTTTCTTATATTCTTTATTGTTTTGCCTTTAGCACTACCATCCACCTGGAGTTGATTCGGAGGATGGCAGGAGCTAGGGGTCAAGTGTCATTTTTTCCATAAAGAGATCTAATTGTCCTGACACCATTTATTTAAAAGATCTTCCTTCTTCACTGTTCTGCAGCATCTCCGGCATAAAAAAGCAAGTGTGTGCAGACACTGTGTGCAGGTCTATTCCTGGACTCTCCAGTCGGAGCCTTGGTCTGTGAGCCCCTGGCACCAATACCATAATGCCCTTCTTGTTGTGGTTTCTTTTTTTTCTTCTTCTTCTTTTTTCTTCCTGTTTTTAATATTTATTTTATTTTATTTTTGTTTTTTTTAATTAATTTATTTTTTTCTTTGTTGTTTCTTAAGGTTTGTTTTTTTAAGGCTTTTTTATTTTAGAGTATAGCACAGATAGAGAAACTGCATAAAATGAGCGTATAGCTTGATGAGTTATTATAAGGTGGACACTTTTGTAACCATCATTTGGGTTAAGAAATAAAATTTTCCGGCTCCCCATAGTCCTTCTGCGTGTCCTGTCTCAGTCACACCTCCCTCCCGACAAAAGGAACTGCTGAGCTCACTTCTGCGGCAATTAGTACTTGTTTTTCTTCATGGGTTTCTGCCTGAATTGTGCAGCTCTAAGTTGTAGCTCGTTTACCTGGTGTTTGATGACATTTTAGTCTCTCGTCTGTGGGTCACCCCCTGCCCGTGGAGGTTATCTGTGAGGAAGCCAGGTGGTCGGACTGGTGTTCTCACAGTCTCGGTGGGGCTGATCGTGGGCCTCAGGTGTGCTTTAATGTGTTCCTCTGTCCTTGGTTGCTGGGAGTCAGTACTGGTTCTGGAGGCTTCATGAGATTCAGGTTTGAGTTGTGGTAACGCTTTCACGGGAGTGTTGTGTTGTTCCATCAGGAGACACCTAATGTGCTGTGTCTCTCTGTTTTGATGTTGGCAGCCAACGATGCACACACCTATGTCCATTCATCCGTAGAGAGTTAGGAGTGGTGACGTTCTGGCTCAGGTACTGCCGCTTTGTCTGTGAGCTGGACTGCTGCTCTGAGAGACCTGTCCCTATCTGCTGTTTGGTGATCTAGTGTGGTAGGTAGTTCACGTGGGAAACTGAAGCTAAGTGCTTGATTCTTTCCTTGTATCAGTTCTCAAAGTAATAATTGTGGATTTTATTTTGGTATTATGAACTCATAGATTTAAACATGTTTGAGTTTTGATGTATTGTTGTTATGATCCCTGTTTGTGTTCGGATCATCTCATTTTTGGATAGTGGGAGCCTTTACAAGTTGGCTCCTAGAGCCTTTGGCACAGTCCCAGGGCCCTCTCAAAGGTTCCTTGCTACCTGGTATGCCAGGCTGTTCTAGGCCCAGCGTGCATTCCTCCTGCCCCAGACGTGGAGTAAGCCGTTCCTTCAAGAAGCCCTGGTCTTTTTGTAATGGGAAATGACGTTTCAAAACCACAGTCTGGATGTTAGATATGCTCATTGCGGTTGGGTTGGTCAGTGTTTCTAGGTCTTTGCAGTGAACAGAGCTAGAGTGTATATTCTGTTCACTGACTATAGGATGTCTATTTGACCTTTTTTTTTTTTAAGATTTTATTTTTTGGGGCTGGCCCCGTGGCCGAGTGGTTAAGTTCGCGTGCTCCACTGCAGGCGGCCCAGTGTTTCGTTGGTTCGAATCCTGGGTGCGGACATGGCACTGCTCATCAAACCATGCTGAGGCAGCGTCCCACATGCCACAACTAGAAGGACCCACAACGAAGAATATACAACTGTGTACTGGGGGGCTTTGGGGAGAAAAAGGAAAAAATAAAATCTTTAAAAAAAATGTAAAACACAGTCTTAAAAAAAAGAAAAAAACGATTTTATTTTTCTTTTTTCTCCCCGAATCCCCCCAGTACATACTTGTATATTTTAGTTGTGGGTCCTTCTAGTTGTGACATGTGGGATGCTGCCTCAAAGTGGCCTGATGACTAGTGCCGTGTCTGTGCCCAGGATTCAAACCAGTGAAACCCTTGGCGCGTAAAGCGGAGTGCACGAACTTAACCACTTGGCCACAGGGCCGGCCCCTATTTGACCTTTTTAATCACAAATCTGTCTCCTTTCCACACTGAGAATCCTGGTTCTCAAGGACAGAGGAAACGAGAGTGTTAGACTGTCACTAATTACTCATCTGCCTTACCTCTCTCTACACACATCCCAAGCTTGGAATAGCAATGGCAGTTCTACTACCACTTGTATTATAACTGAAAACAGGTAAAATATTTTTTGCATAGGATTTCCCATTATCCTCCCATTCTTCTTCATAGTTACACAGGCTCTGCATTGTAGAGCACGGAGCCATTACCTATATATTCTCTCCCGTAAACCCTCATTTGGTCTTAGTTCTACAAGAAAATGGATATTAAATGTGCACACCTGGACCTTACGTCAGTGTTTCTCTAGACTTTTTGGTTTAAGTTTGTTCTCTAGTACACTTCTCAGGAAGGACTCATGGAAAAACATTTCCTGAATTCTTGCATATTGATAATAGTTTTTTTGCATCCTTTATACTTGATAGTTTGACTGGATATAAAATCCTTGGCTCACACTTTCTTTCCTTGAATATGTTATTCTGCTGTCCTCTAGCATAAAACACTGCTTTCAGACACATGACAGTTTTATTTTCTTTCCCTTATAAGTGACTTTGTTTTTTGTTTGAATGGCATTTCTTTTTCTTTAAGTCCAACAGTTTTACTAGCATATACCTCAGTGTTAATTGTTAAGGATGGGTCTTCTCAGCTATATAGTATGCTCTTTCAATATGTAGTTTCACAATTTTTATTCCTGGAAAGGTTTTCAAGTTTTAGGATTCTCATCTCTCGCTTCGTCTCCTCTTTTGTTGGGGGCGCTCTGATTAGCCATATGTTGGATCTTCTTTACCTATCACTTAAATTGGTCAGTTTCTGTTGAGTCTTTTTTATCCCTTCATTTCTTTTTCATTAAAAAAAAAAGTATTTTCCTCTTCTGTTTATCTCAAGCAATCATTTGTAGAGTCTGTTTGTTCTTATGTTGCTTCTAGCTTAGTCTCTATTCCTCAAATGATATTTTATTTTTCTGGCATTTTCTTAGGATCCATAATCTCATTTCAGTGTGTTCTATTTTGATTTATGTTGTTCTTTTGTGTTATTTTCTTAATATCTTTAGCTTTTGAAATAAGTTGTAGTCACTGTGTAAGTTGAGGTTGTGTTTTTCTGGTGTGCTTTCATTATCTATAGAGATGTTTTTCTGCCCTGTATTACTTTTTATCCTGTCGTTTTGTGGGAGTTGACCTTCATCCTTTTCTCCTCCATGTTGGATGAGTTTTCTAGTGCTTCTTTAACAAATTATTACAAACTTAGTGACTGAAACAGCATAAATTTGGAGGTCAGAAATCTACAATGGGTCTCATTGGGCTAAAATCAGGTTATTGGCAGGCTGCTTTTCTTTCTGGAGGTCCTCACGGTATCTGTTTCCTTGCCTTTTACACTTACCTTACACCCGCTTGTGGGATCCCCCTTCCTCCATCTTCAAAGCCAGCAGCACCGCATCTCTCTGGTCATTCTTCTGAAGTCCTGTTCCCTCTGTTTCTCTTCTGGCCTCTTTCTTCCACTTTTAAGATAATCCAGTATAATCTTCCTATTATTGCATAATTGTTGCATAGTTGCCTCTGCAACCTTATTAATAAATCCCCTTTGCCATGTAACCTGACATTCACAGGTCTGAGGATTAGTACATGGACTTCTTCAAGGGCCCATTATTCCATCTGCCACATTTATTTTTATATGATACTAGTTTTTTTGAAATTTAAGAAGGCTTCATGACCCAAGAGAACTTTGTCTAACTTCATGGTGCTTTCTCTTCTGCAGTCTTGATGTACTATTAAAAATATGGTGGCTTCCTTTATGTATCTAGGAATATCAATCTTTAGTCTTCTTTTCTTGCTATTTCTTTGTCTGACTTCAGTAGCCAGATGATACTGGCCTCTTAGAATAGGCTGGAAAGTATTCCATCCTCCTCTGTTTTCAAAAAGTTTGTGGAGTATTGGTATTATTTTTTTCTGTAAATGTTTGGTAAAATTCACCAGCGAAGCCATCTGGGCCTACGTTTTTCTTTGTGGAAAGATTTTAGGTTATTAATTCAGTTTCTTTAGTTATTATAGGTCTGTTCTGATTTTCTATTTCTTCTTGAGTCACTTTTGGTAATTTATTACTTTCTAGGAATTTTCCCATTTCACGTAAGATGTTAAATTTGTTGGTAGAAAGTTATTCATTGTATTCTCTTATATTCCATTGCATTTCTGAGGAATCAGTGGTAATGTTCCCACATTTTTGCAGTCTGTGTCTTCTTTTTTTCTTGGTTAATCTGGCTAAGGATTTTTCACTTTTGTTGATCTTTTCAAAGAACCAACTTTTGGTTTCATTGATGTTCTGCATTACTTTTTTGTTTCTGTTTCGTTAATACCCACTCTAATTTTTACTTTTTCCTTTTATTCTGCCTTGGTTTGTTTTGTTTTTCTAGGTTTTTTTTTTTAAGGTGAATGCTTACATTATTGATTTGAGATCTTTCTTCTTATCTAATGTAGGTATTTAAAGCTATAAATTTCTCTCAGAGCACCACTTTAGCTGCATCTCAGAAATTCTGGTGTGTTGTGTTTTTATTTTCGTTCAGATGAAAATATTCTTTTTTTTTTTTTTTTTTTTTTTTGAGGAAGATTAGCCCTGAGCTAACTGCTGCCAATCCTCCTCTTTTTGCTGAGGAAGACTGGCCCTGAGCTAACATCCTTGCCGATCTTCCTCTACTTTATATGTGGGATGCCTGCCACAGCATGGCTTGCCAAGTGGTGCCATGTCTGCACCTGGGATCGGAACCGGCGAATCCTGGGCCACCAAAGCGGAACATGCGAACTTAAGTGTTGCGCCTCCAGGCCAACCGCTGAAGATACTTTCTAATTTTCCTTGTAATTTCTTTTTGACCCATGGATTATTTAGAAATATGTTTTTTATTTCCAAATATTTATTGATTTCTCAAATTCCATTCTGTTATTGTTTTATAATCTAACTCCTTTGTGGTTGAAGGGCATCCTGGCATAGTTTGTCTTTTTAAATTTGTTAACACTTGTTTTATGGCCTGCCGTCTGGTCTGTACTGTGGGATGTTTCAGTGTGCGCCTGAGTGTGTTGTGCTGCTGTTGGATGGAGTGTTGTAGTGTTGTATAGCTGTCTGTCTGTTCGAGTTGGTTGACAGTGTTGTTCAAGTCTTCTGTATCCTTGCTGATTTTCTGTCTGGTTGTTCTACTTGACCCATCTTCAAGTTGGTTGATTCTTTCTTCTGCCAGTTATTGCCCTTCTAGTGAATTTTAGTTATGCATTTCAACTCCATAATTCCTGCTTGGTTCTCTGTTATAATTTTTCTCTGTATATTGATACTTATTTGGTGAGACCTTGTCATGATTTCCTTTAGTTCTTTCAACATATTTGTAATAGCTGATATAAAGACTTTGTCTACGAAGTCCAACATCTGGGCTCCCTTAGGGACAGTTTCTTTTGACATTTTTTTAGCTGTGTATGGGCCATACTTTCCTGCCTTTTTACCTGTCCTGTAACGTTTTTGTTTCTGTTGAAAACTGGACATCAGATTCCCCTCCCTCTTGAGTTTTTGTTGTTGCTGGGGTTTTGTTTTTTGCCTGTTTGTCTCTTTTGCAGCTTGCCTGGACTAATTCTGAAAAGTCTGTATTGCTTGTAGTGTGTGGCTGCTGAGGCCTCTGCTTGGTTAGCTTGGTGGTCAGTTAATGATTGGTCAGAGGTTTCCTTACATGCCTGGAACAAATCTGTCTGCCATCTTTGCCAAGAGGCTCTGTGTGAGTGCACACACACGCAATGCTGGGACAGGCCTTCGTCTTCTAGCACTTTGCCTTTGCCTTCTTCTTACACAGGGCACCAGGGCCAGCCAGACATGAGAGATTGGGGTAGCCCCTCAGGTCTTTCCTGGGCTGTGCAGTTCTGGACATGCGTGTCCTTCTACATCCTTGGGAATTTGTCAGAGCTTTTCAGCACTCCCCATAGACATCTTATTCTCCAGATCTTCCTTTTAAACCTTTGGCCAGGCTTTTGCTTGCCCCAGCTGGTATTGCAGCTATAGGCAGCTGTGATGTAAAAAAAAGTGCAGATATTGGTTTTCAGCAAACATCCTGGGTATAGGGCTTTTCCCACAAAGCAAGATCTGAGTCAGGTCAAATAGCAGCCATGCCCTGTGAATGGGGCTTTTCCAGGGACCTGTGACAAAGGTCAAATAGTGACAATGCCATAGACAGTGGGACTTTTTGAGGGGCCGCAGACCTGGTCTGCCCCCTCTGGTGGCTGCAAGGTTGCTGATTTTCACACCTACCGTGGTGTGGGGCTGCTGGTTTCATGGCTCTCGTGGGGAAAGGAGGATGGGAGTTCAACTGCCACAACCTGCTGTTGTTACAAAGGTCCAATAGTTTTTCTTAAATAAATGCTCCTCAGACTGTTGCAAGCCTTTGGTTAATTCCCAGAGTTCTGCACAGTTTGATACTGACAACTTGCCAGCCCCTTCTTTGCTGCTCTGGCACAGTGCATTCTCGGGGGTCCTCACTCTGCCATTCTGGGACAGTGGGCTGCTTTCTGAGGTCCTGAGGTTTTGTGTCCTTCTCCCTTCTCCACCCTTCCTTTTCTTTGTTTCTTTTGTCCCTGAGCTGCTCGGTTTAGAGTCTTTTCCCACCAGTTTGTCTTTAATGTGGGTCTTTGCCCTGGAAGGAAGTTTTGTCTGGGTTGTTTTGCTCCAGCCTCTTACCTTGGACCCCTGACACGCGTCTGCCTTATTGCAGTCAGGAAAGTCCCAATTTCAGAGCGTGGTCCTTGGGACTTACAGTGAGTACCTGTTGGCTACTTTGGGATTATTAGTATATTACATGCTCAGGGCTGCCTTCTTTTTCCATCTGTGCAGATCTGCGTCCACACGGGCCTTGTTTTTATTCTTGGTTTGTCCTCTCTGCTTATATTTTGGAGTTAAGGAAATACCTCATTAATTTTGCCTTGTTGCTCTCATCCATATGATTGTGGTTTTGCTCTTCTAGTTCTGTGCTGTGTTACCAAGAAAAACAAAGGAATATAACTGTTTCAAATGAATAAAATAACTACGCTTAAGAGAGAAAATTGACCAAAGAAACTCTTGGACACAGTGCTCGCTTACACACCCTCAAGCCCAAAGACAAAAATTCACAAACTACTGTCTCTGGTTAGAGAGCTTGCTTCCCTTGGTGCTCTGGGTGAGGGCTCTAACGCCGCTTTCTGGGTGTTGTAGGGTTGAGCAAGCGATTGGGTCTTATAAGGACAGTGGGAGCCAGATTTCTCGCTGTTGGAGAAGGAAGTTACAAATGTGGAGAAAGGGGTGCTAGAGTGATCCTGTGATGTTGGCTTGAGATTGGAGGTATCAGTGTGAACTCATGGTTTTTATTCACATATGCATATGCATGGCAGTATGTGTGTGTGTTTATGGATCCCGATTGGCAGGGCTTCTCTTGAAAAGTCAGCAGTGTGTCTAAGTATTTTTTCTTAACATAATTCTTCCAGAAGTATTCTAATGTACTTTAGGAAGACTAGCGTAGTGGACCCCATGCACTCAACACCCACCTTCAGCACTTACCAGCTCACAGCCATTCCTGTTTTTTCTGTAGCCCTCGCTCAGTTTCTTTTTTAAAGATTGGCACCTGAGCTAACAACTGTTGCCAGTCTTCTTTTTCTTTTTTTCCTCCCCTGCTTCTTCTCCCCTAAGCCCCCCAGTTCATAGTTGTATGTTTTTTTTAGTTGTGGGTCCTTCTAGTTGTGGCATGTGGGATGCCACCTCAGCATGGCCTGATGAGTGGTGCCATGTCCGCGCCCAGGATCCAAATCAGCGAAACCCTGGGCCTCCAAAGGCGGAGTACGCGAACTTAACCACTGAGCCACAGGGCCGGCCCCTCACTCAATTATTTTTGAAGGAAATACCAGAAATCATATTTCGTCTGGATATATTTCAATAAGTAACTTGGAAAGATGGGATTCTGTCAAAAGTTATATCCACAATACCTTTATCACACCTTAAAAAACTAACAGCAATTACTTAATGTCATATATTAACTCAGTATCCAAATTTCCCACATTTTCTAAAAAATGTTCTTAAACAGTTTGCTAATTCAAATCAAGATGTAAGCAGAATTTTTTCGTTAAAGAAACTGGGTTCATCCCACAGAAAATCTCATAATCTGGATTTTACTGATTTCATTCCTCTGGTGTTTCAGTATGTTCCTCTGTCCCTTGTAATTTTTATCTGTCTGCTTTATCTCTCTCTCTCTCTTTTTTGTTTTTTTTGAGGAAGATTGGCCCTGAGTTAACATTTGCTGCCAATCCTCCTCTTTTTGCTGAGGAAGATTGGCCCTGAGCTACCATCCATGTCTGTCTTCCTCCACTTTATATGTGGGACACCTGCCACACCATGGCTTGATAAGTGGTGTGTAGGTTTGCACCCTGGATCCGAACCAGCAAACCCTGGGCTGCTGAAGTGGAATGTGTGAACTTAACTGCTGTATCACTGGGCTGGCCCCTGCTTTATCTTTTGTTTGCAGCTCTTTTTTAAAAAAAATCTTACTTGGATCTGTAGGGGTTCTTGAATCTGTGGTCAGAAGTCTTTCCTCAGTACTGGGAATTTCACAGCCATTACATCTCCCCTTCCTTACTACTCTTTTCTTCCCCTCTCCCTCCCCCAGTGCTTCCAGTGCTCGCTTCTACCACTTCATACCCGTGTGCCCTGGACAGGTTTCTTACCCTCTCTGTGCCTCAGTTTCCTCATGTGTACAAGGAGAAAAGTCATACTAAACCTTCTGCAAGAGATTGTCACATGGTTTAGAGATAATACAGGTCAAACACTCAGAAGATGGCCCACAGTACGTACTCAGTACATATTGGCTCTTACCATCCTTACCACCCCACGCTCTTCCCCAAGAGAGTCTTCAGAGAAAGTCAGAATCAACCTAGAATGAGACGTTAGCCTTGAAGAGAGCAGAGCTGGGTTCTTCCAGACCCAGAGAGATGAAGGGCCCACCTTGTAGCATGGAGAGGGGCACAGGGCAAGGTTGTTCAAAAACGAGAAGATGAGGGCTGAGGAATGAGGCGGCATGCTGCCAATGGGGAGGAGCAGCAAAGAGGGGCTGGGACATCCAGAGACAATGACCTTGAATCCTCTGACCTTCCCAAACTCACTGAGGTCTAGTACCTTTCTATAGAGGCCTTCAGACCTTTATCACATCAATGGCCATCTTCTGTGAGTACAAGCAGTTGTGCTTTTTCCTTTCCAGTCTGCCTGCTGCCCTGGGACCCTCCAGGACAGTGTTGGATGGAAGTGGGAGGGCACGTGGGTCTTCTTGCCTTGTTGCAGAGCTTACGGGGAGCACTCATTCTCACTGTTCCGTGTGGTGTTAGCTGCAGGTGTTCCTGAATGCCCCTCGTAAGGTTGAGGAGAGTTTCTTCTGTTCCTGCTTTGTGACAGTGTGTCATGAATAGGGATAGAAGTGTGTTGTTAAATGTCTTCATATATTGAATGACATGGCCATATGGTTTTACTTCTTCATTCTCCTAATATGGTGAATTATATTGATTGATTTTTTAAATGTGAAACCAAACTTTTATTCTTGTGATAAACCCAACTTACTCATGGTGTATTTTTTTATATATAGTGCTGAATTTGATTTGCTGAATATTTGTCAAGAACTTGCTAAATTTTGTTAAGACTTTTCTGTGGTTCCAGGGAAATAGATCTGTTTCTTTCCTTGTAATGTCTTTGCTGGTTTTGCTGCCTCATGAAAAGAATTGGGAAGTTTCTTCTTTTCTTTTCTGGAAGAGTTCGTGTTTCATGGGTAGTTTTTCTTCCTTTAATGTTTGGTAGAATTCACCAGTGAAGCCATCTGGGCCTGAAAGTTTCTTTGAGAGGGTTTTTTAACTACAAGTTTAATTTTTTAATTAAATTTACATTCTCTCTTCTTTAGTTAGTATTACAGTATTCTTTTCTGTAATGTGTGTCTTGCCAGGAATTTGTCCATTTCATCTAAGTTGCTGAATTTATGGTGGTAAAGTTATTCAGACTATTTCCTTACTATATCCTCTTACATCTGTCAGATCTATAGTGATCCCCGCCTCCTTCATTCCCAGTGTGGTAGTTTCTGTCTTCTCCATTTGTTTCTCTGACCAATCTGTAGAAGTTTGTCAGTTTTATTGATCTTTCCAAAGAACCAGTGTTTAGTATCATTGATTTTGTTTTCTCTCTCTTTTTTTCCCATTTCACTGATTTCATATCTTTTCACCCCTGTTTACTTTGGGATTAAATTTACTTTACTTTTCCTTGTGAGTTTTTTCTTTGACCCTTGGCTTGATATAGAAGAGTTATTTATTTGAAAATATTTTGGATTTTTCCAGGTCTCATTCTGTTGTTGATTTCCCATTCAGTTCCCTATTGTCAGAGACTATCCTGTGTTTTATTTCAGTTCTTTTAAATTTATTGAGATTTGTTTTATTGTCCAGAGAATAATCTATCTTGGTGAGTGTTTTGTATGTACCTGTAAATAATATGTATTCTGGTGGTGTTGGTTGGACTGTTCGGTAAATGTCAATTTGGTCAAGTTTAATAATAGTGTTTTTAAATCTTCTGTTATCTTCACTGGTTTTCTGTCTCCCTGTTGAATTAACTATTGAAGAGGTGTGTTGAGACCCCCATCTGTAATTGTGAATTGTTTTGCTCTCCCTTTCGTTCCCTCAGTTTTGCTTCATATACTTGAAGGGCTGTTGGCAGATGTGTGCACACTTGGTGGATTGACCTCTTTGTCACTCTCTGTCATGTCCCTTGTGTCCCTGGTGTGCAATTCTTAAGTCTTCGTCTGATGGTGATATAGCCCCTCCAGCTCTCTATTGGTTAGAGTTAGCGTGGCGCAGCTTTTCCGTCCTTTTGCATTAACCTGCTGGTGTCTTTATGTTTGAAGTGTGTCTCTCGCAGGCAGCATTTAGTTAGTCTTGCTTTCTCATCCAATCTGACAATCTCTGCCTTCCTTAAAAAAACAGCTTTATTTGGGTATCTGGGAAAAATCTCTCCTGTTTCTCCTTTGTTCTTATACTCTACTCACAGAATACTTCACTTTTGGCCACCAAACGTGTGGGGTTTTTCCCCCACACTGACCAGTTCTCCAACACCAGCTGGGTGTCCCACAATTCACTTCAGTTCTGACACCATCTACCTGGAGACAGTGTCAGATACCACAGGTTAAGAGCTTAGTCCGTCAAGACTGCCCCCACTCAGACACCAGCCTCAGTTGTCACCTGTACTTCCAGCCGACCAGCTGTAAATCAGGGTTCCCACAACCCCCTCCTCAGGTTCAGTAATTTGCTGGAGCGGCTCACAGAACTCAGGGGAACACTTACTTACATTTACTGGTTTATTGTAGAATAAAGGATATGGAAAAGAACACAGATGAACAGCCGGATGAAGAGGTGCATAGGGCGAGGTCTGGAAGGGTGCCGATCACAGGAGCAGCCACTGATCTGCTCTGTCTCCATGGATCTGCCCATTTTGGACCTTTCATTTGAAGTCAGTCATACAGTATGTGATCTTTTGTGTCTGGCTTCTTTCATTTAGCTTGATGTTTTTGAGGTTTGTAAAGCTTCATCCATGCGATGGCTTGAATTAGTACTTCATTCCTTTTAATGGCTGCATGTGACCTGCCGTCGTAGGAGTGGATCATATTTTTTATCCGTTCATCAGTAGATGGACATTTGGGTTGTTTCCACTTTCTAGCTGATGTTAGTAATGTTGCTATTCGTGTACAAGTTGTTGAGTGAACACGCATTTTCATTTCTCTTGGGTATATACATAGAAGTAGAATTCCCAGGTTGTGTGGTAACTCTATGTGTAACGTTTTGAGGAGCTGCCAGACTGACTTCCAAAGTGGTTGCACCGTCTTACGTTCCCACTAGGAGTGCATGAGGGTTCCCATTTCTCCAAATCCTTGTCAACACTTACTGTCTGTTTTTTTATTATAGTCATCCTAGTGGGTGTCTCATCGTGGTTTGGATTTATGTATATTTTTAATTCTAATTTTTAAAAATTCCTTTCCAAATCTAGCTTCTCACTTTTATAGTCTCTTCTTTTTTGCTCATTTTTCTTTATTTTCTATTTTATTTTTTAAATAAACTGCCTGGTTATATGTATGAAATATGTTATTATGTATAATGTTTTAGAAACACAATTATATCTAAATTTTTGTTTGTTTGTTCGTTTTTGCTTGGGAAGATTTGCCCTGAGCTAACATCTGTTGCCAGTCTTCCTCTCTTTTGTATGTGAGCTGCCGCCACAGCATGGCCACTGATCTGTGGTGCATGTCCGTGCCTGGGAATCGAACCCGGGCCGCCAGAGCAGAGCATGCCAAACTTAACCACTAGGCCACTGGGGCTGGCCCTGTATCTAATTATTTTGTGTCCTGTGTGTCGTCATTCCAGTGGATGAAGTCCTTGGTGCTCTAAATCTGCTGCTTTTGCCGACTCTCACGCCTCGTGTCCTGTTTCCTGTGTGTTCAGTGATATTTTGTTTACATACTAATTTTTAATTTTGAGTATTTGGCTAAACTTTGTGGAATTCATTGTTTGGAATGCTTTCTTTCCAGAACAACCTGCATTTGCTTCTGGTGACAGCTAGCCGTTTTTGTTAAGCCAGGAAGACTTTGATAGGATGACCATACATACTGCTGGGCCCCAGGGAGGCTCCGAGGAAGCCTGTTGTCCAGCGTTCTTATTGACAGTGCCTCCTCTCATAGGGAGAAATGCACTGTGTGGCCTAAATTCTGGGTGGCCTCCCTGCTTTGGCTCCTGCTCTCGATGGTGGCTCACCTGGCTGGTGTGGCCCGCGATCAGGCATTGCCCATGGACAGCCTTGGTTTGCACAGCTGGGCACAGCTCAGCCCCCTCCTATCTCGGGCCCCACTCTGCTCTTTGTGTGCCCAGTAATGTGTTAGAGAGTAAAGGTGGAGAGCCGTGCAGGCCAGGTGGGAGTATGAGCTGCTGGTGAGAGGGCAAATCCGGGAGACAAGGTGGTGCTGGGGGCAGGACAGAGGGACAGGCAGGGGACACATGGCTGCCTGGGGCAGAAGTGTTGACCAGGGTGGTGTCTGTCCTGCTCTTGTCTGAGCACCTGCCGATGCTGCTGTTCTGGGCTTGGGCTGCCATGGTCCATGGCACACCTACCCACCACTCCATGCCCGCTGAGTCCCAGCCTGCAGGAGGGGCTATTGCTGCCCAGCCCAGGCCACCCCCATGGCCAAAAAGGGCAGTCATGCCTCTGTGGAGGACAGCTGGCATGGAGTGGCTCAAGCCAGACCTGAGACAGCAACTCTGCCAGCAGCTTGTGGGTCCCTCGCGACTGTGCCTACTGTGTGAGGGCAGCAGATTGGCCCTGGCCAGGGACGAGCTGGAGTCCCAAGGCTCAGGCTACCCTGCAGCTGTTGTGCCAACACATGAAGCTGGGCAGCCAGTGTTCCTCACCACGTGTTTGGGCATCTTGTGCCCTTCAGATGCCTATCTGGGCTGTGCTGGCCCCGGATAGGCAGGACTGGCATGAGGTGGCCAAGGATGCTGTGTCTGCACAGCTGCTGGAGGCACTGAGCCAGTCTGGGGCCAGCCGTCTGTAGTCTGCTGAGGCGATGCAGGCACTGGGGTAAGTAGTGACCCCCGTCCTCTCCATGGGCAGCCTGAACGCATAGGCAGAGCCTGTGTCCTACCCCAGCTCAGCAGGCCTGGGCAGCTACCATCTGATCCCACAGGGGAGGAGCGTGAGCCCTGCCTTCAGCTGGCACAGCCTCCCAGGTGGGCAGGCCCAGGGCACCTGGGGCAGCTCAGCTTTGGCTGAGTTGTGGTGAAGGACTGTGGCCTCTCCTCCCACACCCTGCGTGGACCTTCCGTTTCCTGATTTGTCCTCTGGTGGCTTTTCTTTGGGGGCTTGCTGAGCAAAAGGGTCAGAAACCTCTCTTTTGTCCCCACCACTTGGCGTTCTGATTTGGTTTATGTGTAGTTTGAGTTTTTCTGTGCTGGTTGTATTTATATTAAACCCCGGGATGGTGGAAAAGAAAAAAAAAAGAAGGAAGTTTGTTGAAGGTTTTATTATAGTAAGCATGTTCTTCCTAGTGTTTATGCTGCCGTATTGCCAAGAATGGTTTTTTGTTGGCTTTTCTTAAATACTTTTTAATTAACTGCTCCACTCCCCCACCCATCTTCATCATCCTTCACATTTCAGCTCAGTCATTATATGCTGACCCCTCCTGCTCCTGTTCTGGGTCCTGTCCTGCTCTCACCTGCCTTCCTAACATCATTTATCCTGGCTGCCAGCATTTGTCACAGTTAAAATCCTAACGTCCCTGTGGCCATTTCCTCGCTGTTGCACCCCAGCACCTGCACAGCACCAAGTCGCCCAGGGAGTGTCCCAGAGAAACTGGCTGGAGGCTGCTCTCCTCTCGCAGGACTTTCCTCCACCTTAGATGCAGGGAATCATCATTTTCTTTATGATATTCAGTTTTTAGTCTGTGAATTGATTCATAGGTCAGCTGTAGGTTTTTTAAATTTCTTATTTTATGTGTCAGTTCTTATAGCAAAGTAGAATGAAAATGGACTTCAGGGAATTCTTCTTTGCTGATTATAGCAGCTACAAGTAGCCCTTGAAGGTTGGAGGTGTAAATTCTAGACCAAACTGACCTTTTTATACCATTGTAGGGGTTTTTTTTATGTTCCCCCAATCCTTTATTAATAGGCCATTTGAATTTAAATTCCTGTCTTTATTTTGCAGTTTTAGGGTATTTTCATTGTGTAAGTGGATTGTAAAAGCGTCAAGGAACAACTTTTTCTATTTTACTGTACCATTATGGAATTTTTTCTATGCATATTGAGGCCAGTATATCCATGACAGTATAGATTTGAAACGTATGATTTAGTTCAATGCTTAACTTGATTTCATCTTTTATAGGTAATGCAAAAGGATCATTATGCTATCAAGATGACAGCAATCCTGTTCCTAAGACAAGAAGCAGGTCTCCACTGTGTAAATTTCTGTCCACACCATGAAGTATTTAATAGCAGAACTCCTGGGAAGCAGTGATCCACGCCCTAGATGATGTGCTCATGAGTTCCATATTCTGCTTTTCAGTAAGATTTATGATTAGCCATATTGATAAACATCCTGAAAGATAGAATTGTTTTGGAAAAACTGAAGATAAGGTTCATTTAGGGGCACAAATGAGCATTTGGATCAGTTTCTTACCGACATAAGATATCAATGTGATGAAGCAGCTACAATAGTTATGGTCAGTCATGGAGAATAACCAGGAAGCTTGTCCCAAAGGGGATGATGATTTTGTTTCCGATAAAATAAATTTTAAAATAGAAGAGGAAGATGATGAGCAGATTCCTGATCACAGTTTGGAAAGAATGGACTTTAAAAATGAGCAAGAGGACAGGAAACAAGCTGACAGTGGTGATGAACAGGCAGAAATCAGGGAAACGAGCCATAGCTGTAAGCTCCCTGGGAAGTACTTCTCAGCTGACAGTGAGGATGACTATGGGTCCCTGTTCTCACAGTACAGTAGTACACTGTATGATGTTGCAATGGAGGCTGTGACGCAGAGCCTCCTTTCCAGCCGGAACATAAGCTCCAGGAAGAAGTCTCCAGCTTGGAAACATTTTTTTATCTCTCCTCGGGATAGCACTAAAGCAATATGTATGTACTGTATGAAAGAGTTCAGTAGAGGAAAAAATGAAAAGGACCTGAGCACAAGTTGTCTCATGAGACACGTGAGGAGAGCACACCCTACTGTGCTCATTCAAGAAAATGGAAGTGTGTCAGCCCTGTCCTCATTCTCTTCCCCTTCACCGCGGCCCCCGCCCCAGCCTGCAGACGTTGGAGACCTGGGCACCATACTTTCACCCATCAAACTGGTCCAAAAGATGGCATCTAAGATCCCATCTGCTGATCAAGTAACAGAGGAATCTGTGTCTGTAGTTTCTTCTGAAGAAGTCTCCTCTGACCTGTCCATCTCTGAGAAGTATAGCAGGGAAGAAGCCCTGGTGGGGCCACCTCCCCACCTCTCCACTCTCCATTATGAGGAAACTGCAGAGAATGGAGCAGAGAAAAGCCTCCCGCTTCCAAAGGGTGCGTCTGGGTCCAGAAGAAGGTCTGCTGTCTGGAAGCACTTCTACCTTTCGCCCCTGGACAACTCCAAAGCTGTCTGCATTCACTGCATGAACGAGTTCAGCCGAGGGAAGAACGGGAAGGATCTGGGCACCAGCTGCCTGATCAGGCACATGTGGAGGGCACACCGCTCCATTGTGCTGCAGGAGAACGGCGGGGGCACAGGCATACCACCCCTGTACTCCGCTCCCCCTACCCTGCTGCCTGCCCTCCCTCCTCCTGAGGGAGACCCAAACTCCGTGTCATCGTCTCCAGGGAAGCTGGTCCAAGAGTCCCCTTCAGCATCCTCCTCCCCTGATCGGCTGACCGAGGACCTGCAATCGCACTTGAATCCCAGAGATACGCTTATGGAAGATGCATCCGTGTTGTCGTCCTCTGATGACGTCGGTGAGGCCTCGTTGGTGTCCTCTCCTGAGAAGCAGCAGAGGGAGGGGTTGAGCCCCAGCATATTTGAATCTGGTGCTGTATTCCAGCAGAACAAAAAGGTCATGAAGAGACTGAAGTCAGAAGTTTGGCATCACTTTTCATTAGCCCCCATGGATAGTCTCAAGGCAGTGTGCAGACACTGCAGTTGTGTCATCAGTAGGGGGAAGCAGGGGGACGTGGGCACCAGCTGTTTGATGAGACATCTCTACAGACGCCACCCGGAAGTTGTTGGGAACCAGAAGGGCTTTCTGGGGACCAGTTTGGCAAATTCTCCCTATGCCACTTTGGCTTCTGCAGAAAGTTCCTCCTCCAAATTAACTGACTTGCCAACAATGGTTACAAAAAACAATCAAGTTATATTTCCTGTTAATAGCAAAAAGACCTCAAAGTTGTGGAATCACTTTTCTATCTGCTCCGCAGACCCCACTAAAGTCGTGTGCCTGCACTGTGGCCGGACAATAAGCAGGGGCAAGAAGCCGAGTAACCTGGGCACCAGTTGTCTCCTAAGGCATTTACAGAGGTTCCACAGCGGCGTGCTCAAGACTGATGTCCCCCAGACGGCGCTGCCCGCCTCTCCAGGCATCCGGGTGCCCCTGAGCACAGAATTATCAGGAGCTTCCTCCTTTGATGACACCAGTGAGAAGTTTTATGATTCTCATCCAGTTGCCAAAAAAATAACAAGTCTCATAGCCGAAATGATTGCACTTGACCTTCAGCCATATTCTTTTGTAGACAATGTTGGCTTTAACAGGCTGCTCGAATACTTGAAACCTCAGTACTCTTTACCCTCACCTTCTTACTTCTCTAGGACAGCTATCCCAGGTATGTATGATAATGTGAAACAGATAATTCTGTCACATCTTAAGGAAGCTGAGAGTGGCGTGATCCACTTCACATCTGGCATATGGATGAGTAACCAGACCCGTGAGTACCTGACACTCACTGCTCACTGGGTCACCTTTGAGTCGTCGGTCCGGCCGCACTGTGAGGACCACCACTGCTCAGCACTTTTAGATGTGTCACAGATTGACTGCGACTACAGCGGCAACAGCATTCAGAAGCAGCTGGAATGTTGGTGGGAGGCCTGGGTGACATCCACTGGCCTTCAGATTGGCATCACGGTCACCGACAATGCAAGCATAGGAAAGACACTGAATGAAGGGGAGCACTCGAGCGTGCAGTGCTTCAGTCACACAGTTAATCTCATTGTCAGTGAGGCCATTAAAAGCCAGAGAATGGTCCAGAATTTACTTAGCATCGCACGGAAAATATGTGAGCGGGTGCATCGGTCACCCAAAGCAAAAGAGAAACTAGCAGAGCTGCAGAAGGAGTACGAGCTGCCACCACACCATCTTATCCAAGATGTCCCATCCAAATGGAACACATCGTTTCATATGCTTGAACGACTCATTGAACAGAAAAGGGCAGTTAATGAGATGTCAATCGAGTGTAACTTCAGAGAACTGATTAGTTGTGACCAGTGGGAAGTCATGCAGTCTGTGTGTCATGCGCTGAAACCCTTTGATGCTGCGAGTCGGGAGATGAGCACCCACATGTCCACACTCAGCCAGGTCATCCCCATGATCCACATCCTCAACAGGAAGATCGAGATGCTGTTTGAGGAAACGATGGGCATCGACACCATGCTGAAGTCTTTGAAGGAAGCCATGGTGAGCCGACTGTCCTCCACGCTCCATGACCCCAGGTACATCTTTGCTACACTGTTGGACCCTCGTTACAAAGCCTCCCTGTTCTCCGAGGAGGAGGCAGAGCAGTACAAGCAAGATTTAATCAGGGAACTAGAAATGTTGACTTCTACCTCAGAGGACACGCCTGTCTCTAATGGGTGTGATCCAGGCTCCCCGTCAAAAGACTCCGTTGAGGAGAACCTGTGGTCACTCATGGCCAAGATGAAAAGGAAAGCCCCAAGAGAAAAGACGAAGGTACCCGAGGACATGGTGCTTGCGTATCTGGAGGAGGAGGTGCTTGAACACAGCTGTGACCCACTCACCTACTGGAACCTAAAGAAGTCGTCCTGGCCGGCCCTCTCAACTCTAGCTGTCAGGTTTTTGGGCTGTCCCCCAAGTATCGTCCCTTCAGAAAAGCTGTTCAACACACCCACCGAGAATGGTAGCTTTGGCCAGTCCAGGCTCATGATGGAACATTTTGAAAAACTTATCTTTTTGAAAGTGAATCTTCCCTTAATATACTTTCAGTATTGAAACTCACAGTGGAGCCACGAGACTAAAGATATTGTTGCTTATCAGGCACCAGCTCTTTGTCCCGGGGCTGGTGGCTTGCTCCGGTCGGGGCCCTGTAGGACAGCAGACCAGGCACTCTCAGGTCCACGTTGAGTTTCATTTCCAGCTCTCGCCGTAGTGTCTCCATGTGCCTTACTCCTAGTCCTTCAGGCCAGGTATCACGGTGTGTTTTTTAAGAAGTCCACTAGAAATAGCCTGTCTCGTCAATTATGAATACGATGATTAGGTTTTAATTCATAATTGTAAAGTTTTTTTAAAAGTTAGGCGTTAGTAATTTGTTTTGCTAGAATGGCAGAGAAGATGTAAACAGTTTTATTCAGTAGGCTTTTTATTCAATTATGTAAAAACCACAAATCAGGTACTGTATTTTAAAAATTGCTTTACTTGCAACAAAACAGCTTTTGTGGCTGTCAAATAAAATCTGTAAATAGGAGGTGGAGCTCAAGCCATCCTGACTGAGCAGTTTTTAACTGCAGGCTCTAAAGTATGTCAAGGAGTACAGAGAATATTCTGGAAGATAACTGTTTACTGCGACAGAGACGTGGCATTTGAAGACAAAACTACACTTAGCTGTATCATGTATGTCAGTTATATAGTGATTTCGTAAAGAGAACTTTTCCATTTCGTGTTTTGCATTCAGGTTTTACATGGGGGCCCCCAGGTGTTTATGATGAGCTCGTTGCCTATTGTCGGGCCGGTGCACAACATGACACGTTTACAGCCCTCCTGTCGATTAGATCTCCAAGTCCCTGACTTAGTGTGTCTACACTATGAAGTTTCTTTTGAAATTTGTGCACTGACCCCCAATTTGATCAAATTATGTACAAAATTCTTTTTGGAAGAGATGGCTCATTAACAGGGAAGAAGATTGTTATATTACAGCTATAAGAATAGCCTTAGGTGTTTAGATTTTTTTTTTATAATAGGGAAGATTCAGCCATCACTGGGGTATTTTAGACTCCCAAGGACATCAGAATGAAGTATCAGTTGTCAGATTTTTTAACAATAATATGTCTTCAAAGTTTTTGCTTCAGTGTCTAGGAAAGGGTTTGTTTTCTTATTTCAAACCAATGAAATATTCTGGGTGAAACAAGTCACTCATTTGCCTATGACCTTTTAGAAAAGTTGTCGTTTTGTTAAAATACTGTACCTATTATTAACCTGAATTTGCATTGACTATGTTTTAGTGTATTTATAAATGGTGAACTCAGTTTCTGAAATTAAACTTTTTATTTGTAATTTTCTACTGCTGGAGGACACTGGCTTTTATTCTTAGGATAATAAAGCCATCATACTCTTTGGGGGCCAGTATATTTAGAAACCACATTCAGGCAGCCTTTGAATTTTCACCTTAGCCCCAGACAGGACATGGGAAAAGCGGAGATGTAATTCTTACAACAGCATTTCTGATACTGGTAATGACAGTGACGAGAACTTCCCAGCAGGCAGCCACGTGGTTGGCCGTGTGGCCTCTGCATACGTGCACACCCTTCCCTATGCCTCTCCTCGGTGCCTGTGTGCCTGTTCTCCTGAGACCAGCCTCTGTTGTGGATGCCCCAGGAGCACTGATCAGGGATGTACTAGTGAATTATGCTGACATGGTTTCCGCCATGACTCTCAACATGCAAATTTCTATAAATGTGTGTTCAAAGTGATACTATGTGTAAAGACTTGAAACTTCACCAATTTGGAATTCAGCCCTTCATCAGTCTTCCCCATCCAGGATCTAACCAAGCTCCAGGAAGTGACGCCAAAGTGCAGAGTAGCTGTTACAAAGTTCAGGTATTGAAGCACATGGCTTTCCTGAAAGGAGAATCCTTCTAATGTTTTATCTGGGGGCTAGCAACAGTTCTACCTCCACGAGACCTGGTGGGGCAAGGCCCTGGACCGCTTCCTGGTGGGGCCCAGCACACAGCACCGAGGCCCTGGGGACCCTGTGCTCTCCTCTGAGCGCTCGGCTTGGCTGACATGTGGAATGTTTCTTTGCAGGTTTTGTATGCCTGTACACCTAGAGGCGGGGCTGAGACTGAGAGTCATTAATTTCAGAACGACAGCTGTTCTCCTGCCTCTAGTTTACAGATGACGAGCTGGGACTGCCTGCGAGTTCCAGGGCCCAAGAGAGTAGGACTCTGGGAGGACTGGAGTCAGGATCGAGCAGGGGAGTCCTTGGGATTCTGAGGGCCACATGATGCTCTGTGCATGCTCACTGGGTTGTGGTGGTAGCCACCTGGTTCACACCAGCGACCGTTAGGAATCTGGGACAAGTTTGATACACTTTCCTACCTCTCTCTGTTCACACTTCAAGACTTTGATTTAGTCAGGTTTCCATAGTAAGGGGAGGTTCATCACGTTTAAGGCCAGTGATCTGTGGGGACAGCAGTGTGGCCCAGGAATTTGGCCAGCCCATTCCCTCCCAGAGCTCTGGGGTACCTTGCTCAGAGCCCTGCTACTCCTTGTTACTGTCCCCTGCACAAGCTGGGACTGGCCCTGATGTGGCCCGTGGCCACCTTGCAGTCCTCCTTTTCTTAGGATTCTATTTTGAAAGGTAACATCCTAAGGACTGGGGGCTACTGAGCTTCATGAATTTTCCCCCTAAGATAAGTCAGCACAAACTAACTGCAGAATGTATCCTGTCCTTCACTCACTGGGTGGCCCTCCTTTCCCCAGGGCCTGGGCTGGCTGCTGTCCAGAGCAGTGATTGAAACAGACACAGTCCCTGCTCATCAGAGCCCATGGTCTGGGCTAAGATGGCAGACGACAGCCTGAGGGTCAAACCCGCCTCCTGCTTGTTTTCTAAGTGAAGTTTTCTTGAACACAGCGGTGCCCATTTGTTCACACATAGTCCACAGTTGCTTCCAAGCTGCCGTAGCGGAATTGAGTAGTTGTGACAGAGACAATAGGCCAAACAGCTGAAAATCTTTACTCTCTGGCCCTTTAAAGAACAAGTTTTCTGGTCTCTGAGCTAGCCACCCTTTCTGTTCCATTTTCTAAAACTTTTGGCCTCAGGCTGTTGTTTTCCATTTGAGGGGCTCTGTAACAGTCATCGTGTAGAGGGGACTCAGGAGACATGGCCCCACGAGAGTCACGAACACGAGGAGGCTGTCGGCACCTCATGCGTTCTGCTCGTGTGGCTGGCAGGCGTTTGTGGAGACCAGGCACCACTGGGCACTGCAGAAAGTCAAACCACCTCTATTCTGGGGTTGCGGCCAGCCCTGCAGGAAGAAACGAGCAGCGTTGACAGCGGTATGTGATACTTCTCATTGCCAGAACTTAGGCAAACATTTGCCTGACTGAGGGGGCTGTGGGTGCAGCTAGAACACGCATCTTCTCTCAGCCATTTCCGACGTAACTCTCCAGTCACACCTGAATCATGAGCTGTTTAGTTCCCTGCCACTGGGTGATGTTTTCGGCAGGCGGCTTAATTTCTCTGGTCATTCTCATAATAAAATGCCATTTGTATAAGCCTCAGGAACTGTCTCATTTCAGTGAATAAATGTTGTATATTAATAAAACATTGGACTTCATTTAAAGTTAAAATTCCCTTCCCTTCCACTTCTGACTATGAGGCAGCAGCTGGGATCAGACCAACCCTGCCCCAAGAACCATCAAGGCCAGAGAAAATACATTTTTAAAACAAGCTTACTGAAGAGATCAGAGAGCATCCAAGGCTTTGAAGAAACAATCCCAGCGAGAAGAGACTTGCATAAAGCCAGGTCCTCTATTTCACAACTTTTTCCTGTTGGAACATTTGCTGGTGTGCAGAAGGTGGCAGCCAGAGCTGGCAGCAGTGGCATTGGGATAGGGAGAGACAAGAGTGACATCGGCTAGGACTCCAGGAGCCAAGATCTTGGAGAAGAGGGGGCCTCAAGAGGGGCCCGTATCTTATGCAGCTTTTGCTGGAGGCAGCTGCCAGATCCTGAGAGATGCTTGTGCCCAGGGCGGGAGGCTGAACAGCTAAGCAGACACCCTGTGCAGGGGACAGACAGCTTCAGTGCCAGCTGGCCCATGAGATAACCCCAGGTTTCCAGGGGTGCTTCTGAAGGGCAAGTGAGACGGACCAGCCATCTCAGAGCCTGAAACAGCTGTGTCATCTCAACCCTCAACGGTATTGAGGGCCAGCCCTTTCCATCTTTCTGCCCACAGCAGAATTAAGTTCCCTTTCAGTGGAAAGATCCAGAGCTCTGTCACTTCACAGACATACAGACTGACTCTTAATAAGAAGTACCAGACACACTAAAAAAATAGGACCAAAGACTAAAAGGTAAGAGGAGACAACAGAAACACTCAGAGGTGATGCAGAGGCCAGTGTTCAGACATGGACTTCAACCACGATGGACATTCAAGAAAATTGATGGGAAGAATTTGTAAACAGAGCGTCTAAAACTGAAAAATACAATGACAAATTAAGAATTAATAGATCTACTATCGCGTTAGATGAGATGACTGCTAGACGGGAAGACATCAGTAGAAAACATCTAGACTCAAGTACAGAGAGAAGAATGGATGGAACGTGGGGAAGGGCACATGAGAGATGTGAGCTATTGGGAGGTCTGACACCGGTCGCTGAGTCCTGGAGGAACAGCAAGAATGAGCAGAGGCGAGGGGAGAGAGAGGACGTGCAGGGCTTTCCTACACTGACAGCGGACAACCCCCATCGCTGTGAGAATCTCTGGACCCCAAGCAGGATAAATTAGAAGTAACAAACTTGAAACCTCCACCTCAGCACATCACAGTGAAGTGCTGAAAACCGAAGACAGGAGATCTGAGAAGCAGAGGAAGAAAGACACTCTCACCTTCAGAGGGACAATCAGCTGGCAGCTGATGCTAACAGAAGCAGTGGAAGGCCTAACAGTAGAGTGGCGCCTATAAAGTGCTGAAAGAAGATAATTGCCAATCAAATTTATATGCTCAGTAAAGATTCCTCAAAAATGAGCATGAAATGACGTTTTCAGACAAAACAAAACTGAAGGAATTTGTCACCATCACACCTTCCCTAAAAATACACCCTGAGGGAGTTCTCCAGACAGAAGGAAAACAGTCCCAGACGGAAGTATGATGGTGCAAGAAGGAAGGAGGAACATTTCTGAGAAGGGTAAAAAGTGGGGAAATCAAAATGAATACTGGCTGTTTAAACAAGATCTTTTAGGGTTTAACATACAAGTAGGCTTAAAATACATAGACTTTAGCACACAAGGTGGGAGGGACGGTACATGAAGTAAAGGATTATAGGCCCCTTGCACTGTCCCATAAGTGGTAAAAATTTGAATTTAAAGTAAACTCTAAAAAGTCAGATGCATGTAATCTCTAAGATAAACAGTAAAAGCAATAAAAATGTTTAAGAAAGTAATAAGGAGGGAAATGGACTAACAAATACTTTCATTAATCCAAGAGAAGGTAAGAAGGAACCAAATAGGTGGGACAAAAAGAAGACACAGTAAAACGGTAGATTTAAACCCAAGTGTATCAGCGATTAAATGTCAGTGGAACGCATACTCTAATTGGAAGAGATTGTCAGGTTGGATAAAATGACAAAACCCAGTTCCTTTACAAGATCCACTCCTGCACGCTGAGGACAGTCGATGTGAGGGGACAGAGCTGGCACGGCTGCTAACAGCAGGCAAGGCAGTGTCTGGGCAGGAGCCATTCCTAGAGAGAGGGACATCTCAGTGATAAAATGATCAGTTGAAGGGAAGATATAATAATCCTAAATTCCCTAGACGCCCCGAAGAGCACAGCACCAAAATGAGGCTGACACGAAAGAACTGAAAGGAGAAAAACAACCGTAGTGAGAGATTTGCTCACTCACCTCAGCAGCAAGGCCAGTGAGCCTTGGTGGGCAAATGTGTCCTGGTTCTGACCACCAGGCCAGCCCCAGTTAACTCCTGCCCCAAACGCCATCTCCCAAGTGCATGCCTGCTTCCACCTGCTCCTCGGCCTCCGGGGGCCCTTCTGTAGCTCTGTTAACATTTCAAATGGCATTGTCACTTGTGCCCTTGAGGAAGAGCATGTGTGGTTACTTGGGGCTACACAATTAACATTCAGTTTATTGAGGTTACTAATTCAAAAATTGTTTTCTTTAAACATTTAAAGGAATTTCTTCTATTTATAAATTTAATGAATTTTAATTATGAAACTAATCACTATAAAAGAGGCCTTAGGTAAATGGTATTGCACTCACTCAGCATTGGTCTCACTGGCAGCCTGGTGAGATGAGTTTTCAGGCGAGCACCCGTGCCATGCCTCCTGGGAGCAGCCCTGTCCTGCTTGGCGCTCAGCGCTGTGCCTGGGGATGAGCTCAGTCCTCCCGAGGCTGCCCACCGCCTCCACAGGGAGCTGGCCATGACTCCTGTGTGGGCCTCTTCCACAAATGTTGCTCTGCTTTTCACACGCTGTCTGCACAGACCAGACAAGACCTGATGACGCTACTCAAGAATTAGAGGCAGGGGCTGGCTCCATGGCCGAGCGGTTGGGTTCGCGCGTTCCGCTGCGGCAGCCCAGGGTTCGGATCCTGGGCACAGACATGGCACCGCTCGTCAGGCCACATTGAGGCGGTGTCCCACGTCCCACAGCTGGAAGGACCTGCAACTAAGATATACAACTATGTTCCCCGGGGGGTGAGGGGCGGGCGGGATGTTGGGAAATAAAGTGGAAAAGAAAAAAAAGATTGGCAACAGTTGTTAGCCTAGGTGCCAATCTTTGAAAATAATAATAATAATAATAGTAAAGTTAAAAAAAAAAAGAATTAGAGGCATGTGTGTGTCTTGTGTACCAGAGAGCATGGTGGCTCCGTGACCACAGGGCTCTGGGCCTTGATTTTCTCTGATCCTCTTGACTTCTCCCTCTCAGTTTCCAAATGGCTGCCACAGACCCATGAGTGGGAACATCTGTGGCTACAGCTCCTCCTCAGGAGTGAAAGCTTTTCCAGAGCAGCCCAGCACACACCTGTCTGGCTGCAATGGGTCCCAGAGGACATCGCCAGCATATTCCTGAGGAGAGGTCACATGACCCCGTCCTGCTGGGCTCACGGCCCCTGATGCAGGTCTGGGTCACCTCTGGACCCTCCGTCCACTCTGTCCTGTTTGTCCCTCTGCCTCGCACAGTGCCCTGACTTTGAAAGCACTGCAGTTCAGGTATGCCTCCCCTTGTCCTTTCAATATCTATCTTGGCACTTTGTCCCCTGAAAATTTCAAAATCAGTTGCCAAGTTCCCTGAAAAATTCTTACAGTATTTCGATTGAAATGGAATTGAATTTATAGCTCAATTTGGCAAATAGCTTTATTATAAGTACATTTATACTTAAATAGTGCATTGTTTTGTTTAATACTGACCTCTACAAAAATGGCATTGGGCTCCTACTCCTCGTGCCACAGCTGAATCACTAGGACCGAGCCTGCAGTGAAGACGGCACAGAAGTGTCAGTGGCTGACAAGACAGCGAGGAAGTCGGGGCCACCTGACCAGCACGGAATGCTACCGCCAGGGCCACCTTCCCTCCATCCTCTGAGTTTTGAAGAAGCCATCGTGTTCAACCTGTTCTAATGGAAGTTCCTGTGCATAGCTAGGTTTAATGAAAACTGTATATGAGCTGGTTTTCATAATATCTGGAGTATCCAAACTAGTTTTTAAAAATAATTTTGTCATAAAACAATCTCAATCTTGCAGGATTGTTGCAAGTATAATACAAAGAACCTTCTTCCTGAATCACTTGTGAGTGGCCGGCTCAAGGCCCCATGACCCCCGCAAGCCTGCACACCAGAGCATTTCTGTGACCGCAGCAGAGCCACCACAACCAGGGGACTCATCTCGACAGGTCAGCCCCTCAGGAAGGTTTGTGGGGAGGAAGCAGACGGCAGGGAGAGCCTCAGACCACAATGCAGACCTGAGGGTGCCGTCAGAGAGTCCACGTAGACCCCAGGCCCCTGCCCGCTGCAGCTGGAGGCCCTCAGTCACTTCTGCTTCACACAGGACAGCCCAGGCACTCGTCCAAGGAGTGCCAGATGTGGCAGCAATGCAACAACGGATCCAGCCCTGCAGCTTATGTCACATTTAGTTGACATGCCCCTTCAGTTCCCTTCAGTCTGGAACATTCCTCAGTGTTCCGTGACCTCGGCACTCATGCAAACAGGCTGTTCATTCTGTGGAGTGTCCCTCAGGCGGGGCTTATGTGGTGCTTCCTCATGATGAGATTCAGGTCATGCGTCACGTAAGTGACGCTCATTCTCATCGCCGTGTCCGCCATGCGGCACATGGGGTCAACCTGTGCTACCACTGCTGACGTTCTTTTCAATTGCTTGGGGAAGGTGGCTCCACCAGGCGTCTCACTGCAAGTTACTTGTTACCCCTTTGTAATTAAAAAGTACTTTGTGTGGAAGCTCTGAGACAATGTAAACATCCCATTCCTTGTAACACTTTATTCATTTATATCACTGTGAACTCAGGGTTTCTTGTCTCATTTATGAAGTGTCTGTTACTATCATTATTTTGCTCAAATTTTCCCAGATTTGGCCAGTGGGAGCCCCTCAGTCTGGCCTTTGTGTCTCTTTGGCAAGTCCCCATCATTCTGAGACTTTTTTCCTTTCTGGGGGAAAATGTCTTCCTGGTTCATCTTCTGTCTTCCCTGCCCTGTCCCAGGATGAGGCATTTCTCCAAGGCACTTTGGTTCTTCTCTTGGAGGTGGTGTCTGGAAACCGACGTCTGGGCGCTGGGCGTGCTTGTTGCTGCTCGGATGTTCCTGACTGTGGACTCCCAGTGCACACGTGCATTTATATTTCTACATCTAGATCCACCAAAACCACAACTTCATACCACCAACTCTGATCCAACACCACAGGGTTCATTCTAGTTCTCTCCCTTTCCATGTTTCCGGCTCCCTTCTCAGACCATCTCTACTTCTCTTTAATACGTTTATTTGATGGGTCCCCTTGTCTACTGGGGGGATGCAATGCTGCCCCCCGTGATGCCCTCTCACCCCACTCAGGCTCTGACCTCCCATGCCAGGCCGTTGTACCCTGCTCCCCCCTTACCCCATGGAAACCCTCCTTACTCTGCATGACCTCCAAACCTGGGTGCTAGGGTGCCCTCCTGAGCAACTCGCTGCTCGGTCCACGTGGCCTTTGGCATCTCTTGCTGGCCACAGTGGCCTCCCTGCCCCTTCATGGCAGACTCTTGCTGGGCCCTCCCTAATGCATTCTAAACTGAATTTTTTGGGAAGATCTTCGAGCTACTCTCCCAGTGGGGGAACTTGCCAATAACCATTCATCATGGAATCAAATTCTTCACCATTGGGCACCACAGGAAAGTGTTTTCATGCATGCTTGATGCAGCAGGAAGTACAGTCCATAAATGAGGTCTTGCCAGGAAAATTTAACCTGAATTTATTTAAGCCTTTAGACTTAATTTCCAGTTTACAAGAAATACAGGAATAGAGGACTGAGTTAAATAACAGTAGGACAAATCTGTAGCATAGAAAAATCTACAAGACATTTGGGATAGTCATTGTAAAAGTTAATGTCAATTTTCCAGAGAAGATATACAGATGGCCAACAGGCACATGAAAAGATGTTCAACATCACTAATCATTAGGGAAATACAAATCAAAACTACAATGAGATATCATCCCACACCCAGCAGAATGGCTATAATTAACAAGACAGGAAATAACAAGTGTTGGAGAGGGTGTGGAGAAAAGAACCCTCATAACTCTGCTAGTGGGAATGCAAACTGGTGCAGCTGCTATGGAAAACAGTGTGGAGATTCCTCAAAAAATTAAGAATAGAACTACCATATGATCCAGCTATTCCGCTGCTAGGTATTTATCCAAAGAACATGAAAACATGAATGCATAAAAATATATGCACCCCTATGTTGACTGCAGCATTATTCACAATAGCCAAGACTTGGAAGCAACCTAGGTGCCTATTAAGGGACAAATGGGTAAAGATGTGGTATACATACACAGTGGACTGCTACTCAGCCAAAAGAAACTATGAAATCCGGCCATTTGCAACAACATGGATGGACCTTGAGGGTATTAGGCTAAGTGAAGTAAGTCAGAGGGAGAAAGTCAAATACCGTATGATCCCACTCAAAAGTGAAAGATAAAAATAACAAACACAGAGAAACAGAGACTGGAGTTTACCAGAGGGGAAGAGGGGAGGGCGGAGGGTGAAAGGGGTAGTTAGACACATGTGTGTGGGGATGGATGGTAATTAGTCTTTGGGTGGTGAACATGATGTAATCTACACAGAAATTGAAATATGATGTACACCTGAAATTTATATAATGTTATAAACCAATGTTACCTCAAAAAAATATATATATTTAAATAAAAGGATGAACTAAAAAAAATTCATATGAAATGAGAGAGGATCTGGGAAGATGGTGGAGTAGGAGGCACTAGGAACCCAGGTCCCTGCTCAGACAACAAGCGCACTGGCAGAATCTCCGACGTAACAGCAGCAGCTCCCCTCCGCCCACCCCAGGCCCGGGACAGCCAGCTGTGCACCTGTTCCTGGAGCAGCTTGCACACAGGGTGTGGGTGCCGGGGAGGCAGAAAGGACCCCGTCCTCCAAATACCAGGGACTGTGTCCTCACTGCCTCCGACCTTAGACGTGCAGACAGAGGGGCAGCCCCTATTGTTGGACCCCCCACACTGTTGTAACCCTCCCCCCATCCACCCCCAGGGATTTAAAGGGCCAGTGCCCTTCTCCCCTGCCCTTCAATTTTTGCTTTTCCCCTTTCAGGAGCCAGACGTTAAAGACTAGGACATTTAAAAGCAACTGCATATACAGGGGAATTTAGTACGTAGCACGCATGCCCAGGGAAAGGCTCAGAGAAGACCATAAGTCTACAGCTCAGGCACAGAGACAGCCTACAAGAGTCAAAAACCAAAAACATTAAACAGCAAACCCTGCAGAAGGAGGATAATCTGATTCCAGAGTTACTGCATTACTAGATTCAACATCCAGTTTTCAACAGAAACTCACAGGGCACACAAAGAAACAGGAAAGTATGGCTCATTCATCAACATAAACTGCCCCTGAAAAAGACCTGACGGCAGATCTAGACAAAGACTTTAAAGCAACCATCATAAAGATGCTCAACGAACTAAAGGAGGATACGGACAAAGTCAAGAAAATGATGTATGATCAAAATGGAAATATCAAAAAGGAGACAGAACCTAGAAAGAAATTTGGAGTTGAAAAGTATAATCACTGAAATGAAAAATTCACTAGTGGGATCCAAAGGCAGATCTGAACAGAAAGAAGAAAGAATCAGAGAACTTAAAGATAAGACAATGGAAATTATTGAGTCTGAAAATCAGAAAGAAAGAAGATTGAAGGAAAACAAACCAGAGCCTAAGGGACCTCTGGGACATCATCAAGCAACCAACATGTGCATTGTGGTGTCCCAGAAGAAGAGAGAAAGGGGCAGAGGGAATATGTGAAGATAAAATGGCCATAAACTTCCCAAATTTGATATAAGACATGAATATAAACGTCTAAGAAGCTAGGGCCGGCCCCGTGGCCAAGTGGTTAAGTTCATGTGCTCCACTTCGGTGGCCCAGGGTTTCACTGGTTTGGATCCTGGGCGCAGACATGGCACTGCTCATCAGGTCACACTGAGGTGGTGTCCCACATGCCACAACTAGGAGGACCCACAACTAAAATATACAACTATGTACTGGGGGAGTTTGGGGAGAAAAAGCAGGAAAAAAAAGCATCTAAGAAGCTTAATGAACTTCAAGTAAGATGAACTCAAAGAGACTCACACGGAGACACATTATATAATCAAACTGTCAAAAGACAAAGGGAGGATCTTGAAAGCATCAAGAGAGAAGTGACCCATCATATATGAAGGATCATCAATAAGATTATCCGCAGATTTCTCATAAACCTGAGGAGCCAGAAGGCAGAGGGCTGATATATTCAAAGTGCTAAGAGAAAAAACTTTCAACCAAAAATCCTGTATCTGGCAAAACTGTCCTTCGAAAGTGAGGGAGAAATTAAGACATTCCCAAATAGACAAGATCTGAGAGAGATGTGACCACTAGACCAGCCCTGCAAGAAAGGCACAGTCCTGCAGGGCGAGACAAAGGACACAAGACAGTAACCTGAAGCCATGTGAGGAAACACACGTGCCAATAAAGGCAAATGCAAGGGCAGCTATCAAATCTAGTATTATTGTAACCAGGGTTTGTAACTCCACTTTTTGTTTTCTGCATGATTTGAGAGACTCATACATGTTTTTAAAAAACAATTATTGGCTTCCAGTTTGGGGTTCTGCATGTAAGGAGCATGGAAGCTGCAAGTCCATCCTAACCACAAGTAAAAAGCAGAAAAAACTGAAAAACTGCAACTCTTCTTGGATCTGTAAGAGAGAGGAAGACACAGGGCAAACTTGTCCCCAGGGCTGGAGAGACAGACAGGCAAATAGAGTCATGAATTACTGGAGCAGAGACTCACGAGCAGGAACCACCATGGGCACCAGTGCTGGGGCAGGAAAACCTAAACTGTAGTTGACGAATTTCTGGAGGCTCAGAGTGCACAATTCTGAGAGTTAAAAACTCCAGGGTGAACCAGCCAAAGGAGCCCCCCACAATATTGTGAGATTTACCTCCAGGAGCACGACCAGGTTCCCACAGTAAATATCAGAAGAATTCCCTCACGCTTCCAGCAGGGGGAGGGGAAAAGAACCATTTGGAAACAGCCGGAGCACTCTGTCCTTCCTAACAAAGCCTGCCCTCCAGGGAAACAGTTACCAGAGCCTAACTGACCTCGAGGAAGGGAAATGACCCAACTCCTGTCCCGTCGGGCCTTCTGTCCCAGATCAGGGGGAAGGAAAAAACTGAGAAACACTGTTGACGTTCACAGTCGAGACAGGCTCACTGCAAAACCGAGACTAATCAGGACTGTAGAACTCCCCTCCCTACGCTTTATCAAGACCTATTTATAGCAGTTCCTTTCACCTAGTACATCACGTCCAAGAAAAAAATTACAAGGTGTATCAAAAGGCAAAAACACAGTTTGAAGGGACAGAGCAAGCATCAGAACCAGACACAGCAGGGGTGTTGGAATAATCAGACCAGGAATTTAAAACAACTATGGTTAATACGACAAGGGCTCTAATGGAGAAAGTAGGCAACATGCAAGAACAGATGGGCAATGTAAGCAGAGAGACAGAAATCCTAAGAAAGGACCAAAAAGAAACGCTAGAGATAGAAAACACCGTAACAGCAATGAGGAATGCCTTTGATGGGCTCATTAGTAGACTGGATACGGCTGAGGAAAGAATCTCTGAGCTTGAGGATATCTCAACAGAATCCCTGAAAGTCGAAAAGCAAAGAGAACAAAGACGGAAAAAAACAGAACAGAATATCCAAGGACTGTGGGACAACTTCAAATGGTGTAACATACACATTATGGAATACCTGAGGGAGAAGAAATAGAAGAAGAAACAGAAGAAATATTTGAAATAATGACTGAGAATTTCACCAACTTAATGCCAGGCACCAATCCACAGATCCAGGAAACATGAACATCAAGCAGGATAAATTCCAAAAATACTGCACACCTTTTTTTGTTTGTTTGTTTGTTTGTTTGTTTTGGAGGAAGATTAGCCCTGAGCTAAGATCTGCTGCCACTCCTCTTTTTGCTGAGGAAGCCTGGCTCTGAGCTAACATCCGTGCCCATCTTCCTCTAGTTTATACATGGGACGCCTACCACAGCATGGCTGCCAAGCAGTGCCATGTCCGCACCCGGGACCCGAACCAGCGAATCCCTGGGCCACCAAAGTGGAGCACGTGAACTTAACCACTCAGCCACGGGGCCAGCCCCCTCCCCCACACCTTTATATATCATTTTCAAACTACAGAAAAATCAAAGATAAATTTTAAATCCTGAAGCCAGAGGGAGAAAACCCACCTTACCTGTAAAAGAACAAAGATAAGAATTACATCCGACTTCTCAGAAATCATGCAAGCAAGAAGAAAGTAGAGTGAGATATTTAAAGTGTTGAGAGAGAAAACCCACCAACCTAGAATTCTATAAATTCTGTAATTTCACCTTGTGGAATCATTCTTAAAAATGAAGGAGAAATAGAGACTTTCTTAGACAAACAAAAATTGAGGGAATTTGTGGCCAGTAAACTGCCTTGCAAAAACTGTTAAAGGTAGTTCTTTAGAGAGAAGGAAAATAATATAGGTCAGAAACTCATATCTACATAAAACAAGGAAGAGCACTGAAGAAGAAAGAAGTTAACTTTTTTATTCTTAGTTGATCAGATAATAGTTTGTTCAAAATAACACAATGTACACTAATTATGTATGCTTATGTATATATGACATGTACATATATGCTTCTGTAAGCTTATATGTGAGTGAAATGAATGCCAGCAATGATGCAAGGGATGGGAGGGCGGGATTAGGATTATTTTGTTGTTGTTGGGATTATAAGGTGCTCACATTACCCATGGAGTGGTATAGTGTTATTTGAAAATGGACTTGGATTAGCTATAAATAAATATTGCAAACTCTAGGACAACCACTTCAGAAAAAAGCAAAAGAGAAGTGTAGCTGATATGCTAAAAAGAGAGAAAATGGAATCATAGAAAATTCTTAGTTAAAAGCCAGAGATGGATCTGAGGCTGGCATGGTGGCACAGTGGTTAAGCTCACATGCTCTGCTACAGCAGCCTGGGGCTTGCAGGTTTGGATCCCAGGTGTGGACCTACACACCGCTTATCAAGCCATGCTGTGGCAGGCGTCCTACATATAAAATAGAGGAAGATGGGTGTAGATGGTAGCTCAGGACCAATCTTCCGCAGCAAAAAGTGGAGTATTGGTGGCAGATGCTAGCTCAGGACTAATCTTCCTCACACACACACAAAAAAAGCCAGAGATGGATCAAAAAACAGGACCCAACTATATGTCGTCTACAGAAACTCACTTTCAGTGTAAAGACACATATAGATTAAAAGTAAAAGGATGGAGAAAAATACACCATGCTAACACTAATCAAAAGAAGCAGGAGTAGCTATATGAATTCCAGAAAGGATGGACTTCACAGTAAGGCAAGTTATCAGAGATAAATAAGGGTATTATCATATAATGATAAAGGGGTCAATTCTCTAAGAAGACAACAATCCTTAATGTGTATGCACCTAAAAACAAGGCACCAAACTATATGAGAAAAAAAACCTAATAGAATTATAAAGAGAAATAGATGAATCCACCATTATAGCTGGAGACCTCAACACCCCTCTCTCAGAAATGGACAGATGCAGCAGGCAGAAAATCAGTGAGGACGTCACTGAACTCAACAGCAGCATCAATCAACAGGACATAACTGACATCTCTAGACTGCCACAGCAACAGAACACACAGCCTTTTGAAGGCCTCACTCTCCAAGACTGACCACAGCCAGGCCATAAAACACACCTGAACACATTTAAAAGAATAATTCATACAACATCTGCTCTCAGACCACAATGAAGTTAAAGTAGAAATCAATAACAGAGAGAAACTGGAAAGTCCCCAAATACATGGTGATTAAACAACACATTTCTAAATCACACATGGATCAAAGCAGAATCTCAAGAAAAATTTAAAAATAATTGGAACAAAATGAAAATGAAAGCACAAGCTACCAATATTTGTGGGATGAGGTGAAAGCAATGCTTAGAGGGAACTTTACAGCAGTGAATGCATACATTAGAAAAGAGGAAAGGTCTGAAGTCAATAATCTAAGTTTCCACTTTAGGAAACTAGAAGAAGAGCATGTTAGGTCCAAAGTAAACAGAAGAAAAGAAGGATCAGAGCAGAAATCAATGAAAACAAAAACAGGAAATCAGTAGAGAAAATCAATGAGACCAAAAGCTGGTTCTTTGAAAAGATTAATCAAACTGATAAGCTTCTAACCAGGCTAACAAAGGAAAAAAGAGAGAGAGAGAAAAGACATTAATTACCAACAACAGAAAGGAAAGAGGAGACATCACTACAGATCCCATGGGCATTAAAGGATCATAAAGGAATATTATGAACAATTCTGTGCACATAAATTTGATAATATAAACGAAATGGTCCAATTCCTTGAAATACACAATCTGCCAAAAGTCAACACCAGAAGAAACAGACAATCTGTATAGGCCTAAATCTATTAAGGAAATTGAATTAAGAATTAAAAACCAAATATTCAAGGAGATATTATACCAATTCCCTACAACCTCTTTCAGAGGATAGAAGCAGAGGGAATACTTCCTAACTCATTCTATGAGGCCAGCGCTACCCTAATACCAAATCCAGACAAAGACAATACGAGAAAGGAAAACTATAGACCAATATCTTTCATGAACATAGATGCAAATATCCTCAACAAAATATTAGTAAATTGAATCCAACAATGTATAAAAAGAATTATACACCATAACCAACTGAGATTTACCCCAGGTATGTAAGGCTGGTTCAACATGAGAAAATCTTTAGCGTAATCTGTCAGATCAATAGGCTAAAAGAGTAAAATCACATGATCATAATAAAAGATGCAGAAAAGCATCTAATGCTTTTTCTAAATCCAACACGCATTCATGATAAAAACTCAATAAACTAGGAATAAAGGGGAATGTCCTCAACTTGATAAAGAATATCTACAGAAAATCTACAGCTAACATTATACTTAATGGTGAAGAACATGAAATTTTCCACTAAGATCCACTAAGATCAGGCATAAGGCAAGGATGTCCCTTCTCTTTCTAGCTAATGCAACAAGACAAGAAAAGGGGAAAAAGGTATACAAATTGGGCAGGAAGAAATAAAACTGTCTTGTTTGCAGATGACATGACCATCCACGTAGAAATTCTGAAAGAACTGATAAACTCCTGGAACTAATAAGCACTTGGAGCAAGGCTGCGGGATATGAGGTTAATATGCAGGAAAAATTGCTTGCCTATGTACCAGCAGTGAACAAGTGGAATTTGAAATTAAAAACATAATAACATTTACAGTAGCACCCAAAATAGTGAAATATTTAGGTGTAAATCTAACAAAATATATACAAGATTTAAAGGGGAAACAAACAAAACTCTGAAGAGGGAAATCAAAGAACTAAACAAATGGGGAGACATTCCACATACTGTTAAGATGTCCATTCTTACCAACTTGATCTATAAACTCAACGCATCTCAATCAAATCCCAGCAAGTTATTTGTGGATGTCAGCAAACCAGTTCTGAAGCTTCTGTGAGAGGGAGAGACCCAGAACGCCAACACAATGGTGAAGAAGAAATTCAGAGGCCTGACATTTCCCAACTTCAAGACTTACTATACAGCTATAGTAATCAAGACAGTGTGCTCTAGCAAAGAACAGACAAACAGGTCAATGGAACAGGAGAGAGAGCCAGAAACAGACTCACGTGAACAAGTCAACTGATCCTTGACAGAGGAGCAAAGGCAATACAATAGAACAAAGTCTCCTCAACAAATGGAGCTGGAATAACTGGATGTCCACATGCAAAAATATGAAGCTAGACATAGACCTTACACCCTTCCCCAAAATGAACTCAAAACGGATCATAGACCTAACTGTAAGATGCAAAACTATAAAACCCTTAAAAGATAACATAAGAGAAAATCTGGATAAGTTGGGTATAGTGATGACTTTTTAGATACACCACCCAAGGCATGATGCGTGAAAGAGAAAATTGATAAGCTAGACTTTGTTAAAATTAAAAACTTCTGCTCTGTGAAAGACAATGTGAAGAGAATGAGAAGACAAGCCACAGACTGAGAGAAAATATTTGCAAAAGACATATCTGATAAAGGCCTGTTATCTAAAATATACAAAGAACTCTTTAAACTCAACACTAAAAAAACAAACCACCTGATTGAAAAATGGGCTTAAAGACCTGAACACATACCTCACCAAAGAAGATATTCAGATGACAAACATGACAAGATTCTCCATATCATATGTCATCACAGAATTGCAAATTAAAACAAGATACCACTACACACCTAGTATAATGGCCTAAATCTGGAACACTGACCACATCAAATGCTGGCGAGGATGTGGAGCAACAGAACTCTCTCACTGCTGGTGGGAACGCAGAAACAGCCACTTTGGAAGACAGCTTGGCAGTTTCTTACAAACCTAAACATACTCTTACCATATGATCTAGCAATTGCTCTCCTTGGTATTTATCAAAAGGAGCTGGGAACTTATGTCCACACAAAAATCTGCCCACAGATGTTTATAGCAGCTGTATTAATAACTGCCAAAACTTGAAATGCAGAAGTTCAGTTTGTGACTTCAAATCTCTGAGGCAAAGATGGACCCTTAGTGAGCAGACAGCCATTTGGAAAAAGACAAAATCAGGCCCACCCTTTATAGAAAAGTAAAACTCCAAATGGATCAGGGATCTACATGTAAAGTGAAACACAGGTGCTGAGAGAAAACACAGGGCTGACCTCCTGAGTGTGGGAAAAGCCTCCCAACTATGATGCAGTGAAGAAAAGACTGATAAACTGAAGACACGGAATGGAGAAAACTTCTGCATGGAAAAAGCACTTTATAAGAAGAATCAAAGGCCAGTGACAAACAGGGAGAAGTTATTTGCAATATGTATTGGAGACAAAGGGCAAATATCCCTAATAATTGAAGAATTTTTAAAGTGAGAGGAAAATGACTAAACATCAAAATGGACAAAAGATACAAACAGACAGTTCACAAAAACAGAAGGCCTTTATACCTATGAAAACATCCAACTTCACTCATAGGGAAATGAAGATTAAAACTATACTGAGACAGCACTGCTCACCCATCAGATTATAAATTAAAAAAGGTTAACATGCTGTTGGTTCCATGGAAGTGTGAAATGGAACGACCCCTGTGGAGGGGAATTTGGCAATACTTAGCAAAACTAATATGCATTTACCCTTGACCCAGCATTTCCACTTGTAGGAATCTACCCTAAAGATACCTCAAACAATACGAAAATATAAATGCATAAGGTTATTTCTTGTAGCATTATTTGAAGTTGGAAAATATTGCAACGACCTAAATGCCCAGACACAGGAGATTGACTGAACAAATTATGGTCATCCACATAATGACGTACTATGTGATTCAAAAAAACGAGAGAAATCTCTGTGAACAGATGGAGTGATTTCCAGGAGATGTTCCAGAAGTGAAACAAACGAAGTACAATAGAGAATATATAGAATGCTGCCTTTTGTGTAAGAAAGAAAGGGAAGTAAAGTAAACAAGTATTTACTTACCTTTACAAAAAGAAAGACATGAAGGATAAACCAGAAAACAATGACGTGAGTTACTAAAAACAGGGGAGGCATACAGGAGGGAGCGACCTTCCTGAGCACAGCTTCAGGGACACTTCTGATTTCCAGCAGCATGGTCACGTCCTACCAACTAAAAAGGATGGGAAGTCGCGTCCTAAGACTGAAAGCAGACGGAAAGAAGTGAACTCAACTGTATTCCAAATGAAAAAACCACCACCTGAAGAGGGCGCTCACCCAAGGGACTGATCAACACAGCACTCGACGGTGAGCCTCCGGCCGCAGACGCAGGGTGAAGAAGGCAAACCAACCCTGCCTCTGTCTCGTGGGCCTGTCTGTTTCCTGCAGTCATGGCAAAGCAATTCTGAAACTACTGAACGTCTTGAGCAAATACACTGATATTGCTGGGGTCGGGCTTCTTCTCACTGTGGAAGACGGGACATTCAGACATGGAAGGAGGGAGGCACATAGCCCAGGGAGATGGGGTGGGATTGGGGTATCACGATGGTGTCGTGATTTCTCATACATGTGCAAGTGTGTGCACACACCTCTGTCCTCACTAGCTGTCCACAGATAGGCCTAAAAGCACAGGCATCTCAACAGCAACGAGCATGCTTTGCACTCAGATCTTGGGCTTCAAAACCATTCTCCACCAAAAGGGGCCAGGGCCCCTCAAAGACACGGCTGACTCCAGGGCCAGGACAGAGAGGCCCAGGAGGAGCCTGGGCGGGACACCTTGTGCCAGGAAGGTTAACAATGAAGGGCCGGCTCCATGGCCGAGTGGTTAAGTTTGCGCGCTCTGCTTCGGCAGCCCAGGGCTTTGCCAATTTGGATCCTGGGCAAGGACGTGGCACCACTCATCAGGCCACGCTGAGGCAACATCCCACACAGCACAACCAGGACCTACAACTAGAATATACAGCTATGCACTGGGGGGCTCTGGGGAGAAGAAAAAGAAAAATAATTAAAATAATAAAAACGATTGGCAGTAGATGTTAGCTCAAGTGGCAAAAAAAATCAAATTAACAGTAACAGGGCGTGTCACAAAGACAGAGCAGCTTGACAGCCCCCCAGGGAATCCTGTACAATCTGAACACCACAGTGATTAGACAGGGCCACTCACAGACCATTGCGGTCTAGCAGCAATCCACGCAGGCGTGACGGTGATCAGTGACAAATATCTGAGCACTGACAAATTACAACAGAGTGATAAACACCAACAATAGGTAAATAACAAATATGGATGATAGACAAATGGGAGAGACAGGAGCTTGCTCACATGGAGTACTAGTGCTGCCTGGCAGGCATGGCGGCACCGCCACAGAGACTGGCCTTGCAGGAGTCATGGGTGGGCGCCAAGGCCGGAGAGCTGGGGGAGGTCCTCCTGGTCTGAAGTGTCTATGCAGACTGCTTGTCGGCTGCAGTGAAAGAGTGGAAACTACAAGGTGGGAAAGGCCATCACCTCCTTCCTGGGGCACCCTGAGGTGCTCAGTGCCAAGGCCACGCAGTGAACAACTCACTCTTGAATGGCTCAGCAGAAAACAGCCTGTCTTTATGCACATGCAGGTTACGTGTGCATGCGCGCAGTATGTGTACACGTGTGCATGTTGTGGGCACGTGTGTGTGTGTGTGTGCAGCCTCACCCAGCTCTCTGCGTTGTCTTCAGTGCCTGGTGGCACTTAATAAATGCTTGCTCAGTGAAGCGTAAAAGTACCAAAATTATCACTTAAAAACAAAACCTAGGTGAAGGCAGTCTCTGGAAATATCACAGATCATAAGATCGCTAATAAAACATTAAAACATTTTTATTCTCATTCCTTTTTGAACATGTTTATCTTCCAAAATGTCATCTGCCATGGAAATGGCGTGCCTGTGACTACGAAAGAGGGCACATCCTGCAGCTTGGGATGAGTGTGGGGATGCACCCAGCAGCAGGTGAGGCTCACAAAGACGGGACTTCCCCAGCGGGTGCCACTTTAGGTGCCCCCAGAGGCCACGGGCAGCAAAGGTGGCATGCCACCAGAGCAGCTCCACAGAACAAGGCCTGCTGTCCTTGCCGCCGCGAGCAGCGCATGGTCCGCACAAAAAGGATCTTGTTGCCCACCGTCCCCCTTGGCAGCGGCACTGGCCCCTTGCTCTCACCAGCGGAGTGCAGCATGGACGTGGGGCCCGCCGCCCAGGTGTCTGCGGAGGGGCCCACCTGCTCCCCAGGGCATGTCCGTGGCTCTTCGGTTGTCTCTCTGAACCGTGTCACCTGTCACGGCACTGCAGAGAGCCAACATTCTCAGAGGGGCTTTGGTCCCCTCCCTGGGAGGAGTCTCTCCAGAAGCACCAGCTTTGTCTGCAGTTTGACGTCGAAGGGAGGCAGTTTGGTCACATTCAGACTCACACCGGTGGTGCCCGAGACGCTGGCCAGGACCCGGTGCGTGTCCCTGTAGAGGGCCAGGTGCCCGGGGGCTGCCTCCATGAGGAGGTGCGTGTAGGCCAGCATGTGCCCCGACCCAGGCTGCACATCTTCCCTCTTCTCGTACCTGCAAGACAAGAGCACAGTCGTGCACCTGTGGCCCCTGCGCCCGCCCCTGGCTCCTGGGTACCAAAGGGAGCCTGTGCTCGGCCTCTAGGAGAAGCACCGCCACCTGCAGTCACGTCATAGCGGAGCATACCTCCAGGCGCTGTTGACTTCCAAAAACCGAGACACGCCTGTCTGTGCAGCAGCCACGTCGATGTGCAGAACGACACCTATGGAAAACCACGTCTGCTTGGTTAGAACCGTGAGCCGGGTGCCTCTGGCCAGAGCTGCAGCTGGTCCCTGCACAGCCCCGAGCACCCACCTGTTTGGGGGGGCACCAGCTCGTGCAGCCTCTGCATTGCCACGCCACCAGGATAGTTGAAGTGGGACACGTACAGGGCCGTGGCCGAGTACGTGGCATTCACCATAAGGTGCCCAATCACAAGGAGGGACCCCACTTTATACAGCCAAGACTTCTTATAATTATTCAGCCTGGAAAAAAAACAATCCATTTCACAGAAAGGGTATGGCGGCAATTAAGTGGAGGATACATCATCAGGCACATATACTTGTTCCTCCCCTCCCCGCACTGTAACGAGCACATCACCCAATACATCACCATCAGAGAGAGCGGGTAAAGGGCTACCTTGAAATTTTTCTCTGTGAAATTCTACCCAGATGCCAATTTAAAGTTTATATGAGACTTTCAAACGTCCCGAGTTGCTCCTTGGATCAGAGAATGGCCTGTGGGACAAACCCCATGCACTGCCCTCTTTGTAAGTGACACCAACGGGACACAGTTGGCTTTGCGCCTCAACGGCAGAGGTGGAGGCTGCGACAGAGACCGTGCAGCTGCAGAGACAAGAATATTCACTATCTGGCCCTTCACAGGAAGGTTTGCTGGCCCCTGAAAACTCAGGATGGACCCTTGACCAAACTCATCAGGCCCCACTGAGCCCTTCTCCACCAGGCCCCGGCCTCGGCCTCGGGGGACTGCAGACCCTCAGCACAAAGGATCTCACCCACCCAACACTAAGACACTGGAGCAAACTCAAAGCTGCACCCCTAGGGTGGCCCCAGCCCCTGAGTGCCTGCCGGAGAAAGCTCCAGGCTGCCAGGAGAATTTACCACATGTTCCCCCCAAAACCTGGGGATGGGCAGGTGGCCTTGGACCCCTCCAGAGCAATGATTTTAGAAAGCTCATGATTAGAATCCTTTCTCTGCCCTTTAAGATGCAAATCTACCACCCAAATCCCTTTCAGTCAGGGAGACTAGCAGAGCCGAGCCTGGTGAGAGCAGCGGGCCTGGTGAGAGCAGCGGGAACAGGCTTTATTCGGTAACAAACCACTGAGTAGAGAAGAGGGTCCTGCGTGAGCTGCGCTCGGCTTCCCTGAAGCACAAGACAGGGGACTCCTGGCCTGGCTGCTGGGGGAGGGGAGGGGCAGGGCCTGCTCCTTGCCCACCCGGGGAGACGCAGACAAACTCTGGTTCTTAGGGCAGGAGGCAGGGGAGCAGGGCCCTTTGCTCCCTCAGGGACAGAGCAGGGTTAGCCCCCAAGCGTTGGCCTTTCAGAGACAGCTCTTCCCGGGTCCTGGAGGAAAGGGTCAGTCTGCCTGCCGCTCTGGGTCAGGGTCTGTCTACATGGCTCAGAGCACCCGGCCGTCCCTGGGCCGGGAGGAAGCCCCAGGCAAAAACACAGCAGCAGGGAGCTGGGGACAAGCTGTGAGTGCCTTCACCCGCGTCCCAGGGCAGCACAGTGACAAGCTGCCTCCCGCCCTTAACAGGTGTCCTTGGGAAAGTGAGGGCCATGAAGGGGTGACCTGCCCTCCTCCTGGCTCACAGGCTGCCTCAGGGCGCCTCTCCCACCTGCGTCCCTTGCGCCCCCAGCCCAGCCAAGGGGCTGGCCTTGGCCTCCTGTTCCCACCACAGGCAGTGACCATCCTGCCTCAGCCCCAGGCCTGCTCCCTGGTGAGCTGCAGCCCCACTCCCACCACCCCGCACAGCCCAGGGGCACCCTCCTCAGGGCTACCCGCGCCCCCTTCATTCTACTGCTGGGCAGTCTCCCTGCCTCCCTGCTTCCCTGCCCCACACCACTGCCTTTGTGCCCCCGAGCCTCGGCCTCCACTTGCAGCTCCTCTTCCTCACTCGACTAGTCACCCTCAGAACCTCCCTGTCCTGCACCACGGCTATCTCCTAAGTGTCCTTCTCCTGAGTGACTGAGCCCTGGACGATTAGCACAGCTGTGTGCAGACTGGCCCAAGACACACGTCCCGAAAACCAAAGACCGAGACAGAAAAGCAGAACCATGGGTTGGCAGGTGGCCAGTCCCATCCTGGCCTCGGCCCAGCGGCTTCACCGTCTCCACGGCCAGGCTGCCCTCTTTCAACACAGTGCCCACAGACACGTGCGTCTGCCTTAAAAATCTCCCCCTTTACGAATCAGTAAACCCGTGTCCCCTGAAAGCGAGGAGCATCGCGGAGGGAGCACTCACAGGCAGGCGCAGCCCCGGGCGGCCGCGATGTTGAGCACGGGGAAGACATAGATGATGAAGCGCAGCTCCTTGTGCGGGAGGAGCGAGTACAGGGCCACGAAGCCCAGCGCCGGCAGCAGCAGCGCCACGGCCCTCCTGTCCAGGAGGCCCAGGGGCACGAAGAGCAGGCTGCAGCCCAGGCCGCGCGGCAGGGCCGAGTAGAAGTACCACAGCAGTGGGGAGGTCGGAGCGGGTTAAGGAGCCACACGGCCACCCCTCAGCCAAGCCCGGGCAACCGAGACAAGCCCTGACAGCTGCCCCGGCCTGCGGCCTCGGCCCACGGTGACGGCCTTCCCACGCGGACAGAGGCCAGGGCTCCGCATCAGCACCGAGGCTGCACTGTTCCTCTCCCGGTCCCTTCTTTTTTCACTGTAAAAAGCATCGCCCTGGGGTGCACTGGGGACTCATGATGCTATTCTTCCTATTTGTGTCTATGTTTAAATGTTCTACAATAAAACGTTTAAAAAAGCCTATTACCATGAGGACTGCAAGAGAAGTTGGGGCTACGAAAGCAAGGTGGTGTTTCCAGAGGGGACAGAATGCTGGGTGGGGGGACCTGCCTGCCACGTCTCCCGGGCAGGCTTGGTCCTGGTGCCACAGCCGCTGCAGCAGCTCCACCCCGTGCTCCTGTCCCTCGAGCGCACACCTCCCGTCAGGGGCGACACCTGGGAGGAAGGCAGCTCCTCGCGCCTCCGGCTGTCCTGCCCCACGACCACCTTACAGAGACACCTGAAGGATACGCCCCAGTTGGAACTTTTGTTCAGGACGGTGTTGTACCAAAGCACTTTTCCTTCCGGCCACACAAGATACCGCCAAAAATAGGAGTCCACAGCAACCGTCAGTCCTAGTAAGATAAAATAGAGTTCCTCAGGAGGGAACATGGCCACCTGAAAAGCTCAGAGTTCAAGGCTGCTGGGTGAAGGGCAGCCCCAAGTCCCAGGTCACAGGTAACCATCCCCACAAAGCAGCCCTGTCGGCACAGAGGCCAGGAGCCACCAGCAGCTTCGCATGAAGGAGCTGAGACATCGGGGTCCCCGCCCCCTAAATAAGCACCTTCACACCGGTCCCCTCACGAGCACCGGTCCCCTCATGAGCCGGGCGCAGGGGCCGGCTGAGCTGTAGGAGGAGACCGGCGCACGGAGGCCCTGGCAGCCGGGGGGCGCTCAGGAAGAACAGCAAGGAGAACCACGTTAAGAGGTTTCAATACTGCTAAAAGTTAAAGTAATTTTATTTAATGAGAAAGAAAAACCAAAAAAACTCCCGAATTTCTCTTCATCTTTGTAAAATGAGACAAAGCACAGCCTCCGGGCAGGATGGCCCCTGGCGACTCCGACTCACCCAGGCAGAGACCCCCGGCCGGCACGGCGCAGCGCAGCGCCTTCCCCACGGAGAGCCGCCCCGTGCTCAGCAGCAGCAGCAGCACGAGGCCCAGGAACAGGCTCAGCTCAGCTCTGAAGACGAGGATGGCAAAGGCCGAGAGCCGGACGAAGCGGGCCCCCTTCTGCTGCAGCCAGGCCGTGAGGGCCAGCAGGACTGCAGGACACAGGGCGGCAAGAGTAGGCTGATTACCTTCTCAGTACAAAAGCAACACAGAACCCTCCAGAAGACAGCAAATACCACCAAGAACCAGATCCCCCACGCGGGGCCTGGGCTCCATTGTAGACGCCGTCCACCCCCGCCGGCCACAGGCCCGCGGCCCACACTGTCACACAGCTTGGGGCCACTTCCAGTGGGCCTGACTGCGCCAGACCCCAGACGCCTGAGTCCTGCTTCCTATCTCCTCCGGAGCCTCAGGCTCCACACGCCCAGTGCCAACCCTGGCCACCCTCCACTCTTCCCTGGCCATTCCCAGGCACTTGGCACGGCCTCTGAGTTCCACTTGGGGTTCATCTGGAATGGCGCCCTGCTTGCCATGTCCCCCGCCACGTCCCACAGAGGTTGCTTCCCCAGGCTTGGTGAGGGCCAGGCCACACCTCTGCCCCAGTTGGCACAGACCCCCAGGCCCACGCCATCCGCAGCCTCCCCTCCTACCTACACTTGGCCTCCCTGTGGCTCCCAGAGCAGGGCGGCTCTCTGCCTGGGGCGCCTGACAACACCTGACAGAGCTGCCCCCATCTGACCCACATGAGGCTTTCTCCTCCCAGCACTCACTGTCCTCAGACCAGGGCCACTCCCACTCGGCCCAGCCACTGCAGGTCCTGCACGAGGGAAACCCTCCCAGGGGACCTGTGAAACAGACTCGTGCCCACCTGGCATTTGCTGGAAAGGACACCTCAACGCAGCACTGAGAAGAGATCCCCCTTCCTGCCAAGGCTACCCTGGCGCTGAGTGTTTGAGACACTCAGTGGAAAGCAGCTTTCGCCAGGCAGGCACACCTTGGATGGATACCCACTCACCTGTCCCCAGGCCGGTGTGCCCTGAGCCCAGCGAGAGGCATGGGGGGCCAGCACTGGGTCCAACAGACACGGCTCGGCGGCTACGTACCCACAGGCAGGGCCAGCACGTTGGGGAGCGTCCGCGTGCAGTAGAACATCAGGTGGAACTGCGTGGCCGTCACCCAGCAGAACATGGCGGCTACCGTGGCCCCAAACTGCCGTCTCACTTCTTTTTGTAAAGTCCAGAGTCCAAAAATCACACCGAGTCCGAGGACGGCTCTGACTAAACAAAGACGGCAACACACGTGCAACCATCAGTGTGGACAGAAGCCGGGGCAAAGCGGGTCTTCGAAATGGTGGCTTGCAGTGGTCAGTTAATGACTAGGTGACAGAAAAACAGCCCTGAGACAGGGAGTCCTCTTTGGCATTAAAAATGGACTGGACATGGCAAACCGACAGCCTGGACCCCAGGCCCCTGACTCTAAAGCTTCGCTGTGAGCGCACGGCCCAGGGCAGTGGGCAGTGTCCATGCGACAGCGCGACGAGTCCGGCACTAACACCAGGGGCCCCACCACACGGCTGTGACAGCTCCGGGGCCACATTTACCGAGGGCCTGATGGTCAGACGTGGCCCAATCTCCTGTCTGGGGCTCCAAGGCACCACACAACCGGTACAGCCTGTCCCGCTGCCCCCGCGATGGGGGATTTCCATTTCCTAATCTGCCCTTTCAAGCAGCAGAACCACTTCTCCCCAGGAACGTGTACTTTCTCAAAGCTCTCCGTATGGGCCAGACCAACGAGCTACGTGAATGTGTCTGAGTCGGCTGGGGGAATCAGAATACAGTCTGGGTAGAGATGCAATAAAAATTTACTGAAATGAAAAGACAGTGATTGTTGCCTAAAAAATGAGGTTGCAGAGCAATATGTGCAGAATGTTCTAAATTTGGTTTTAAAAAATATTCACGTAGGCACAGAGAAAGGTCCAGAAGGATTTGCACAAAGGCCTATCTGTAGCAACCTCTGGGAAGTGGGAATGTGAGGCCTCCCCAGCAGATGTGCGGCTCTGGAATAATAAAGCCCTGCTCGGGTGCATGCAGCCCGCCAGGCAGGGCTGGTGGCTCCCCTGCAGCCCAAGCGTGGCCCCGTGGGAGATGCCTCACTCCTGCCTCATTCCTCCTGTGCCAGCCTGGGGAGGAAGGCACCATTGTAAGAGCAGAAGCAAGAGGCGCTCAGCTACGCGTCCCAGGTCACAGCCCAGAAAGGGCCGATGTCTGACCTCAACCCGTGCTCTGTACCACTCCGCTGAGTGGCCAGGGACAGCCAAGATCCCAACAGATGGATGTTCCTAGAGGAGGTAACTCAACCTGGTTGACTGAGCTCATCAATTACACCGTGATTCTTCATTTTGTCCTCAGGTGAAGAACCCCTTACCTACTAGCTGAGAGTAAAACTTGGACACTTCTAACAGCGAGAGCACACACACGGCAGGGCTGGAGAGAACCGCAATCACCACCGGCCCAAGGAACGTCCTGGGCACCACTCCGGGGAACTCGAGATGGTCATACTGCAGGGAGAAAGGAGGGTCAGCCAGAGAGGCCCTTGGGAGTCGGGGTAGATGCGCGGTCCTGGACACACATCCTCACCTTCTCCACGTCCAGCTGGTGGTAAAGCAGGTCATGCACGGCCTGCAGGCTGAAGCTCTCCTCCACTTTGGCATAAGGGCAGGTGACGAGGTGGACAGCGGCTACAGCAACCAGCAGCACCAGCAGCCGGCGCTGCCTGCCCACGCCAGATGGCCTCTTCCCGGCCATTCTGCGCTTCAGCTTCACGTGCCTTCGTTGACTGTCAGCACCGCCACTCTGCAAGCATTTTGAAAGAATGAAAACGTAGATCCTCAAGTTTCCAAAATCACCCTTGCATTAGCATCTGGGAGACGTGGGTGAAGGGTAAGTGAGAGTTCTTTGAACTACTGTCATAACTTCCATAAATCCGAAAACACATCAAAATAGAAAGTTCAGAGGAAAATCATGCTTGAGAAGCTTTCGTATTTTAACCAGCTATCTTATGCTTTAGGTGGCATAAACATTCCTCCAGGAAGAAAGACTTTAGTTGCAGAACCCTGAGATAAGTCCGTGTAGCCAGGCCCTGGGCCGGCCTGGCCCCTGGAGCGCAGGAGGGCGGCCCCTGCATGAGAAGCTCAAATCTGGTAGGAGAGTTGGGTAAAACCTGAACTGGCCCCCATGGTACTGGCTGAGAGCCTGGACCGGAGGCTGTGAGGTAGGAGGGTGGGAGGGATGCACCTGGAGGATGAGAGGGGCAGGTGCAGGAAGGCAGGACGTGGGACGCAGGGCTCAGGGCAGCCAGCGAGGTCCCTGTGCTCAAGGACGGTGGGCTGGGGCTGTGGATGCCTACCCTGCTGTGTCCTGAACTTCACCGTGGGAGCCCCAGGATGGCGCCACGATGGTCATGAACATGAATACGTGGGTGACAACAAGCACGAGTGTGTCCTTGAGGGGTTCAGATACATGTGCCTGCGATGGATCTCCCAAATGCCAACAGGACGATCTGGGGGGAACCCTATGTTACGAAGCTTCCTGAGAAAACCACGGCAGTGTCCAGTCCAGTTCCTACTCACGAAAGACTTAGATCTTTCCATCTTGGAGGGGGAGGAAAGATGGCAAACTTGTCTTTGTGTTCCTGGCTTCTCTTAAAACAGGTTTGACTTTATTTGATAGAAGGGGCAGAGGAGAGAGCCATGGTGCTTACTGCTTGTTAAAAGTACCTTTTGATTAGAGGGAGATTTAAGAAGTCTGTACTCTCCCAAGATGGCAAGTGAAGGAGAACCTGCAGGTCAGAAGGAGCAGGACTCCCGTCTGATACAGTGGGGGAGGTGGGGGCAGCTTTAATAATTAAGAATTACCAAAATAATACGCAGTTCCCCTTAGAAGTCACCTAACTTTTTTCCTTCCCAAATATAAAAAACACTGGATGGAGACAGGTGCTTCTAGCTTATTTGTCTTCCTCTTTCTAAAACGTAAGCTCCTCGAGGACGGGACTTTTCTGTTTGTTTCTTCCCCACCACTGTAACCTCAGCAAGGAGGACGCACTCTGGGCATTACAGGAGGCGCTTGCACGTGCTGAAGGAAAGGTACGTTTGCCTGTCTCCCCTGCTGGGCTCCGTCCTGAGGACAGGCCGACTCCCCACTCACTGCTGCATCAGCAGAGCCTGGCGCACAGCAGGTGCTCAACAAACTAGCTGAAGAAGAAAGTATGTAAAAACTTAAGCATGGATGTCACGCCAGCTTACATTTTCATTAAAAATACGTTAAAGCTTTAGTTTCCAGTGAAGCCAAAGAGGCCACGGAACATTCATACACTACTCTCTGTTCCTCTTACTGTCATGAAGGAAAAAAAAAAAAGAGTTTTAAGAAATAGGAAGCATCTACACAGCTAAGCCGTTGAAGCAGCTGCACAGTGCTGCTTGGCAGGAACCCGACACGGGCTCACAGCTGTCCCCAGTCAGCTGAGAACAGGCCTGTCCCCACACACCCCACTCGATGCCTCTGCCCAGAGGAGTTCCCCTGCAGGAAAATCCACACTCTTATCTCACAAGCTGTGGGGTGAAAAAGTCTGTGCAGAACTCGGAGCCCCCTCCTGGCCCCGGGGATTCTCACTCAGATAAGGGTGTGCTCTTGCTGACACTGAGGGCAGAGACCAACCGGCAGAGCAGCTCAACCTGGAAGGCAAGGGCCCCACCGGGGGTAAGCAGAATGCTTCTCCAGGACGACAGGAAGACAACAGGGCATAAGCAAGTACAGAACCCACGGTCACCCCACCACTGGGGCTCGAGAGGGCCAGGGGACATTTCTCTACACCCGTCCAGCCCTGCTTGCAGGTGTTCGGATTGTTAATCTGAGGCATCAAACAGGCCAGACTCAAAACAGGTAGTTTACAGAGGGCGGCATCTCAGACCAGGGAATGGCCTACAGAGGCCTCCTGTCCCCATCGATTCAGAGTCTAGGCCTCGACTGAAACTGGTCAAAGCAGACGTTCACACTATTAATCCCCTGGCTGGAAACACAGGGGATCTGGCACAAATTGGGCGGCTAAAGGCCAGGGAAAAGCGGGCGTCATTGTACTCCTTCCTTTGGCAGCTATGTCCTCTTAGACTCTACATAACGCTCCTCTTACTTCTCCTGATGCAAACCAGGGCTCCCTGCCCACCCACCGCCTCGGGCACGTGGGCAAATGCAGATTCCTGGGCCCCAAAGAGACAGATCACGCCCCAGGTGAGCAGCCCGGCCCCACATGAAGAGCCCACCCCATGTGAGAAGCCCGGCCCCAGGTAAGAAGTTTGGCCGCCAGGTGAACAGCCCGGCCCCAGGTGAGGAGCCCACCCCAGGTGAGAAGCCCGGCCCCAGGTAAGAAGTTTGGCCGCCAGGTGAACAGCCCAGCCCCAGGTAAGAAGCCTGGCCCCCAGGTAAGCTGCCCGGCCCCAGGTGAGGAGCGCAACCCCCAGGGGAGCAACCCGGAGGCCTTCCCGCGTAGACACGCTCCGTGACGCCGGAGGAGCGCTGCGGAAGCGCTGGTTTGGGGTCCCCGCCGTCCGCCCCGCGAGCCGGGGGTCGTCCCCTCCCGCCGCCCGCCCCGAGAGCCCTGGACGCGGCTGCGCGCGCTGACCTCCCGGCCCCGGCTCCGTCCCTCGGAGCGCGGCCGCCCGGGCCGCCCTTGGCCGGAAGTGAGGTAGCGGAAGCCGAGAACGGAGGCGGAGCCCTTGCCCGAACCTAACACGGCCGCCTGGCCTAGCCATCGCAGCGGGCGCGCCCCTGCCCGGAGTAAAGATGGCCGCAGCGGGCCGCGCGCGAGGTGCGCTCGGATCTCCACGCCCCCGGCCCCACCCCCTCGCGGCGGGACGCTGACCCGGGGCCTTCCTATTGGTCGCTTCTCGTGGCGAGCCTGGATTGGGCCCCGTGGGAAAAGGGAGGGTCCCGCTGACCAATAGTGGCGCTAGGGCTGGCGGGGGCGGGGCCCCGGCCGACGCCGTCAAGTAGCCCCGGGAACGGCCGGCGCGGCGGAGCCGGTGGGAGCGCGGAGGCCGGAGCGCTAGCCTGTTCCCGCTGGGCCTCGGCCCGTGCCCGCGCGGGTGCGTCCTCGCAGCGCTGCCCGCCTCGGCCCGCCATGCGCCCGCCGGCCCCGGCCGCGCTGGGGCTGCTGCTGCTGCTGCTGCTGCTGCTGCCGCCGCCCGATCAGGCCGCCAAGAAGCCGACGCCCTGCCAGCGCTGCCGGGAGCTGGTGGACAAGTTCAAACAGGTGGGCCGGGGACCCGCGGACCCGGGGCGGGGGGCTGGGGACACGAAGCTGGGGGGCGGGGGGCTGGGGGGCCGGGGGCGCGGACCTAGGGTCATTCCCTCGATGGACAGCGGCATCCCTCCGTAGACCAATCACCCTCGCGATGGATGGGGTAGGGGCAGCAGCGCTGAGCCCCCTGCCCACCGTCTCTCCACAGGGCATGGTGGACACAGCGAAGAAGAACTTCGGCGGTGGGAACACGGCTTGGGAGGAAAAGACGCTGTCCAAGTATGAATTCAGGTGGGCGCCCGCCCCTGCTCTGAGAGCCCCAGCGGCCTGCCTTTAGTACTTGATGTGTTCCTGTGAACCTTGTCACCCACCCTGATGACAGAAGGGTCCCTTTGGTGCGGTCACCTGTCCTCTGGCCTGGGACTAGTGCACTGGCCCCTAACTGATCTTTTGGCTTCCACACTTGTCCCTACATCCACTCTCCAAACAAAAGTCACGGTGGTCTTTTTAAAAAACACGCTGGAAGGTGAGTCCCCCCCACCTGAAATGTTGCTGGCTTCCCCTACAGGGAACTCCCCCTCTGCCCGGAGCTCCGGCTCCTCCTGCCCTGCTTCAGCTTTCCTCTGGTGGACCCCACACCTGACCACCCCCCTCTCTGAGTTTAATTCTCTGCATAGCACTGGCTACCCCATCCCCAGTTGATGTGTTTGTTGAGAGTCTTTTTTACACTAAGTGGCACCAGGTGGGGCCCCAGGACATCCCTGTAGCGTGCACTGACCACCAGGCACGTTCCCCCCGCCTTGCAGTACTGACGGACCTTCTGTTTCAGTGAGGTCCGCCTCCTGGAGATCATGGAGAGCCTGTGTGGCAGCAGCGACTTCGAGTGCAACAGGCTGGTGGAGGAGCAGGAGGAGCACCTGGAGGCCTGGTGGCTCCGGCTGTGAGTGCCCACAGACCCGCAGCTCTTCCCGAGCCTTCACTGAAACCATCACAAATAGTTTCTTATCTTTTAACTTATAATTTTAAAATAACTTCGGACTTGGAAAAGTTACAAGAATGGCACAAGCGTTTCCACGTACGTGCCTGCCTCCTTAGCCACGTGTCACCATCTGTTGTTAGCATACTGCCACAGAGCAAGGCAGCCAGCCAGGGAGGTTCCCACCTACACTGCTGTAGCCCAGCCCTTAGCATACGCGGGAGCACGTGTGATAGTAGATGGCTTTTGTTTTGAAGAAATCTGTGAGATTTAACGAATGCTTTTTTAAATCCCTAGGAAGAAGGAGCACCCTGACTTATTTGAATGGTTTTGTGTGAAAACGCTGCAAGTTTGCTGTTATCCGGGGACTTACGGGCCAGACTGCCTAGGTATGTCTCTCTCAGGGAGATCTCGAGTGTGCCACGTGGTCCCCGTTATCTCTGTCGTGGGTCTGGGTGGGCAGAGCACAGGCGGGAACTGGGGCCGTGGGCTCCACAGAGCCTGGCGCTGCCTCCTCCGCGCCGTGGGGCTGCGGCGCCACAGCTGCCTTCCCGCCTTGGGGACCTTCTCCGTGGGCCATACAGCTCTGCGCATCTGATCCCAACGTGCTTCTAATTCAGGGGTCCACAGACCCACGGCAGCCCTCACCCACCTGCCCAGGTGTTGCCCTCTGAGTACGGGGAGGTGGCTTCCGTGGCCCCCAGCACAGCTCTGCCTTCAGAGTAGCAAAGGCCGTCTGTGAAAGGCCGGCGGGGGGGCAGTGGGTGTCAGGCTGGACGCATGGCATTCAGCCTTAATAGGGGAAGCAGGCTCTTCCGTGAAGAGGTAGGCGCTGAAAGTGAAGCCATAGTTTGCTGTCGGGGCATTACCAAGGGTATTCACATTGACCAGCGGGGTCAAGTGGCACAGTTTTCAGGTTCAGACCCCCTCACTGGTCCGAGCACCTCCTGCCTGCCTCTTGGCTTTCCCACTGGTGTGTGGCCACAGCAGGATATTCTCACTCTTCCAAGCACCCCATGTGTGAGCATCTTTGTCCCATGTTTCAGGGAAGGCTCCCATGCAGGTGATCCACTGGGCCTGCAAACCCCAGCAAGTCAGCTTCCCAGATACCCTCGCAGCCTCGCATGCCCCTCGGATAGATCCTACTTGTTCCAGGGGCAAAGTAGGGCTTGGGTCTTGGTGAGAAATCCGAAGCTGTTTTGATGGTGAATGAGTCGAGTGAGTGAAGAGGCATTTGCTCTGTGTGAAAACATGCCCCTGGCCACCTGCTGGGGTGCACTCTGAGTGGTGGGTTTATGTTCCCCACAGCATGCCAGGGCGGTTCCGAGAGACCCTGCAGTGGGAACGGCCACTGCAGTGGAGATGGCAGCCGACAGGGGGACGGGTCCTGCCAGTGCCACGTAGGGTACCAGGGAGCGCTGTGCACCGACTGCACAGACGGCTACTTCAGCTCACTGAGGAATGAGACGCACCGCATCTGCACAGGTACCACGGATGCTGGCATCCAGGGCTCTGTCCTGGTCCGTGAGGCATACAGAGGCAGCCTTTCCCGGAGCTGCCTGCACAGATGGGACGGGGGACCCGTTGCCTTCTTACCCCAGACCTTCTGGGAGCTTAGGAGGCCCAGGGGACACTGGCCCTTGTAAAACATGTGAGGGGAAACAAGACCATGGGTGGTCTCGCTCTCGTCCCTAAACAACCCCCAGAGGGAAGAGGAGTTGCTCTTCTCCTGACGTCCTGGAGGACTCGGGGTCGGCAGTGCCGTTTGTCCACACTTGTTGTGGTTCTCTGTGACCTGGCACCTGGAGTGTCCAGACACAAGACTGCCCACCCCCGTGGCTCTCCCGGCAGGACAGTGGCCCCTGAGTGCCCTGCTGGTCAGTGTCCTTGGGTGCGTACGGCGTGCGGCACGCATGGGTTGTGACCGCCACGCGCACATCAGGCTGGGTGTGGGCTCAGCGTTTGGGAGCCGCCTTTGCCAGATTATGAAAAGCCCCTTGGAGTCCTCATTTGCTAAGAATTTTTATCATGAATGGGCATGGAAAGCCCACGTATTGTGTTTCTTAAGCCTGGGAATATTATGAATCACACGAATGGATTTTTTCTGTTGAGCGAATCTTGCTTTGCTGGGATTTTTTGCTTGTTTGCTTTCAATTCTTGTTTTTAGCTTGTTGAATGTAAACCCCTAATTTCTGCAGTGACCTTTGTGTCACGTTCATTACTGAGGATGGCATGCACACGTTTTGACGGATGTCGCCTCTGCCTTCCAGCTTGTGATGAGTCGTGTAAGACGTGCACTGGCCCAACCAACAGAGACTGTGACCAGTGCGAAGTGGGCTGGGTGCGCGAGGACGGCGCCTGCGTGGGTAAGGTGGCGGGGCTCCTCTGTGTGGGGGGGACGTGTCAGTCCCCTTCGTGTCCTCCTCCCCTCCCTCCTCCCCACTCCCTCGGGGGTCTGCGTGGCCCCTGCCATGCTCAGCCACCCCCCCGGGCTCCCTTCAACAGCCCCGTCCCAGGCTGTCTTCACAGTCTCACTGTGCAGGCCTAGGCTTACACTCATGTGACCTCGCCCAGGGGCTGGTTGCTGAGTGCGGCCCGCAGATTTCAAGAAGGATCCTGTGTGGTTTCCGTCTTGCCCTCTGCAGCCTGAGCCCTGGGCTGGGAAGGCGGACCCCGCACCAGCCGTCCTTGCTGTCAGGTGGCCCAGGGTAGTTTGTTGGCTCAGGCCCCAGGAGGGAAACCTGGGATGTGCCCAGTCATGTCTCCTGGTGCCCTGGTTTCATAAAATAGAAGCATGGGGAGTGGAGGGCTTCTGGCCGGCAAGCAGGCCAGTGGAGACTCCAGAGCGGGCAGCCTCTGACTGGGGTGGTGACAGGGATGAGTGGCACAGGCAAGGTGCAGGCAGGTCCTGCTGGTGTGCAGTCACAGGCTGGGAAACTGAGGCACAGACCTCTCCTTGACCTGGACAGTCTCACAGGTGAGCCCAGCAGCCATGCTAGTCTGGCTCAGATGCAGAGAGAAGGCACCTGCCCTGGGTGCCGTGCGGACTTGAGGCTCCGGCCCCGGCGCTGTGTGTGCAGTCCTCTGCGTCCATCCCCACCCAGCAGCCCATCGTTTCCTTTGAGCTCCAGTCTGTCTGTGAGCTTACAAACGCAGCCCTGCAGCGTCTCAGAGCCCCAGAACCGCGGGCTGTCGGGGGCCCTGGGGAGGGTCTAGCACTGGCTGAGGTGCTTTTCTACAGGCCCAGGTGTTGGCAGGCAGGTGGGAGGGTGGCAGGTGGAGGCCGGGCTCCCTCCCACCACGGCATCAGTTTTGGTTTCACCCTTCACAGCTGCTTGGCCTCAGGCAAATCAGGGCCTCAGCCTTGGGCCTCGGGCCCCACCTTGAGTGGTGGGCAGCAGCCCTCCATGACCTGGACTTGAGGTTTGTGTGAGGCTCTGTGGAAGCACAGGGCGCTCACGCATCGGCCCTCGGTCCCTCACAGCACCCTGGGCACTAAGCATCCCGTGTCCCCACCCCTGCACACAAGAGGCCTTTAAGGACGACCAGCAAAACATGTCCTCCACACAGTGGTCACTGTCCTCTCCAGGCCGGCCCTGGCCACGGGTGTGTCAGGCCACCAACTGTCACCTCAGAGGTGGTGGGGCCGCTCACGGCTGTGCTGTTGTGTTCCAGATGTGGACGAGTGCGCGGCGGAGCCACCCCCCTGCGGCGAGAAGCAATACTGCCAGAATGCCAACGGCTCGTTCATGTGCGAAGGTGCCTGGGCCCGGCACCCCAAGCGCCTCTGCAGTCATGCCTTGGTTCCTTTTCTTCCCTTTGAACGTTGTTGGTGCTTTGTCAGCATGACTGCTGTATATTCTGCCTACTTAGAAATATCCTAGTAGCAGCACAAGTGATATTTGCTGCGGAAAAAGCAGAAAATGCAAATAGGTTGAAAAGAAGATAATAACAAAATCCCTTGGTTCCCCAGAGAGGGCACCTCTGCTCATGTTGTTAACACACTCCCGTGGACTCCTTGATGCTCTCGTCAGTTTGACGTGACGCCTTGTTGCCTGTTTTTTCATACAATGATGTTGTGACCATCTTTGTACATCACATTTTTTTACATCACATTAATGATTTGGAGCATGCCGTTACTCCATAGTTATCTTCAACAGTCCATGCTGTTGGATACTTAAATTACACTAATTTTTCCACAGTTATACACTTCAAATATCCTTGAAGGTAAAGCTTTTCACATTCTTCATTATTTGCTTTTATTAGTTTCCAAATTACTCCAAATCCCATTCACACGAATGTGGATGTTAGGGCCACACCCCTACAGGAAGGCTGTGCCTGCTCCTCTGCCAGCAGTGCGGGCGCCTCTCCCGTGTCTGCGCCCACACCGGGGGCTCTCAATGCCTGTGGCGTCTGCAGTGGTCGCTTTGACGATGAGGTCTTAGGCCAGTTGCAGCCCACGTTTCTCTCTTGTTACTTTTACTGAGCTCCTCGCAGCTGAGTGAAGCAGTGTCGCCAAGCTTGAGGTGGGTTTTGTTTTGAGAAAGGCTGCTGTACCCAGTTTTCACCGTACCCAGTTTTCACTTCCACAAACAGGTTTATAGCGGGATTGCTTTACATAGCGCCCCTTCCGCTCTATTGCTGTCTTGCAACTCTTGAGGAGCATGTCTGCTGCATAAATTTAGGCACATCCGTCCTTTGCCAGGAGACAGAGGTGGGTGAAAAGAACATACTGTCTGCAGCCCCCCATGATTGGCTCAGGGAACACGCGCGTTTCAGATCCCTTTGTGCTCAAGGGGAGGTGCTCTGCTGTCATCATCATCTTTCCCCTCTTGTTTCCAGAATGTGACTCCACCTGTGTGGGCTGCACGGGGAAAGGTCCAGGACAGTGTAAAGAGTGCATCCCTGGCTACACTAAAGAAAGCGGCCAGTGTACAGGTCAGTGTGCTGCACTAAGGCGGAACCTTCCAGAGGGACCATGATGTGAATGGCCACATGAAGAGGTGGGGGGGGGACGGGGCACTGGGCTCAAACGCTTCCTGCAGACCCTGCTTCTCTAGCTTCTCAAGCTCCTGGGAGTCTCAAGAGACACAGAAGCAGCAGGTGGGGTTGAGTGTCTGCCCCAGCTGGCCCCCAGGTGTGCCTGGTGCTGGTGACGCTGGAGCAGGTGCCCGCGGCCTCGTGCCCTGGTCCAGCCTCATGTGCCCAGGCCTCCCACCTCCCGCCCACCTTTCCCTGTCAGGTCCTGGGCAACGGGGCCCCAGGGCTGGCCGTCGGGGCCTCTGTGGTGGAGGCCAGGCTGCAAGCTGCTTGGTGAGAGGCAGCGAATCTGCTGATGCCCCATGGCATGGGTGTCCACTGCGCTTCCCGCCTTCACGCATCCCGGACTGTCCTCTCCGCTTCTCTGCCTGTCCAGGGCCTGACTCCAGAGACGTGTGTTACATTCCCCATCTCGCTCTTTTCTCTGATGTGACGTGTATGGTCTTTGTGCTTTCTGTACGTGCGTATTTTGTGAGTGAGTGACTCTCATGATCCATGACACGTGTGTGTTTGCTAAATGAGGTGATTTATTACAGTGGAGTATTTTTATCTCAGATATAGATGAGTGCTCACTTGCAGAAAAAGCGTGTGTGAGAGAAAACGAAAACTGCTACAATACCCCCGGGAGTTATGTGTGCGTGTGTCCTGAAGGCTTCGAAGAAACAGAAGACGCTTGTGTGCAGACACAGACAGCGGGGGACGGTGAGTGGTCGGCTCTCCTGCCTCTGACACAGAGGGAAGATTCTCGATGGGGCCTGCCCTCCCTCTGCAGTGGGGTTTGCCTGCACTGGGAACCCCCGAGAGAAGAAATTCACACAAGAAGTGGCCTGGGGGTTCCGGGAAGACGAGAGGGTAAAACTGCTCCTGGGACAAAGTCCTGACAGGGGCCACGGCCCAGAAGGTGGGGAGACGGCAAGCAGTCACTGAGATGTAAGGGTCAGCCACCCAGATGGCTGCAGAGAAACACAGACGTGGGGGGGAGGTAAGGATGGCAGGAAGGTCTGCACGTTGTCTCTGTGCTAGCTTCCTGGGCGGCTCCAACAACAGAAAGGTGCTGTCTCACAGGCTGGAGGCTAGAAGTCTGGGATCCGGTGTCACAGGGCCTGGCTCCCTCTGAGACCTGGAGGGAGCGCCCTTCCCTGCTTCCTCCAGCTTCCAGTGGCTGCCAGCTTGGAGCTCCTTGGCTTGCAGCCACATGTCTCCAGTCTCTGTCTGTGTCCAAATTTCCCTCTTAAAGGACACCAGCCATTGGAGGACAGCCCACCCCAATGACCTCATCTCAACTTGATCATCTGCAAAGACCCTATTTCCAAATAGAGTCACGTTCACAGGCCCTGGGGGTTGGGTGCCATCTTTTTGGGAAATAATTCTTCCCATGATAGTCTCATAGAAGAATATGGGGGGTGTGAAAGGCAATGCTCAAAAAGACAATGGCTAAGAATCTTCCAGAATGAAAAAGACGTGGCTCATATTCCAGAAGCTCCCTGAGTCTGAGCAGGATCAAGAAGCAAATCCACGTCAAGATGTGCTGTAGTAAACCATGTAACACCAGACAAACGGTCGGCGGAGAGTGAGGACATGGCAGAGGATGGGACGTGGCCAAGCGTCACCTGGCTGCTCCTGGGCCTCCACCCGCCCTTTGCCCCCACGTTTCCTGGGGTGGCCCTTCCTCACCCACCCCTCATCTTCACTCAGGCTCTTGTCTCACCAGGTTGGCTCAGGGTGCCTCACCAGCCCCCAACCTCCCACCTTCCACACCCGGTGCTGTGTGGCAGCTCTGAAATGCCATCTGGCCGCGTCACCTGGGTGGACACCCCTAGCTGTGGGGGGCCTGGGGCCACAGTGTCTATAGGGAGCCTGGGTGCCGTCCCCAGGGCCCTGGGTGAGCAGTCCACCCCCTGCACTGCGTTGTCCCAGTGGAAATGTCGTGGCCATGTCCTCAGGGCCTTTTGTCCTGGGAATTTACTGAGTGACCTGCATTTGTTTTCTGACAGAAGTCACACAAGAAAGCCCAACAGAGCTGCCCTCCCGAGAGGATCTATGACGCGCGTCCAGCGTCAGGAGCCAGACCTGCCCCTTAAGTTATTGAGACTAACATCCTGGAAACGTGACCCTGCCCCCATTCCTCAGGGGACCGCTGGAGGGAGAAGCTGCCTTTGAAGAGGTCACTGCTCATTTGGCCCTTTAAAAACTGCATTTTTTGGTTGTTCTTAAGCAGATTTGTCTATTTTCATACCATTCTTTCTAATAAAATTGACCATTGAAGGCAGCCAGGCACAGAACACGTGTTGGGTCTCACTGGAAAAGGCTGGATGCTTTAAAGTGGAGTTTGCTCGTTCAGCTTGCACCTATGGGGCAAGAGCCAGGAGATGCATGCGGCAGGGACGCTGAGGCAGACGCAGCCCTGCCGTCCCTGGTGGGGCTCCCTTCCCCACCTCCCCGGAGCAGCCCCACCTCCCTTGCAAGTTCACTCAAAGTCTTGACCGGCCTCTAGAGTGAGTGTTGTCGAGGGACCCACACAGAGTAAGGGACCCTTGGGTGGGAGACAACCATGTTGAAGGGTTGAGCTGGAGAAAAAAGTCAGCTGTAAACCTCAGGGCCAGTTCCTCACGTAGGAATGAAGTGCCAGGAAGAAGACAGGCTGTGGGGTTGAGGCCATGGCGACTGAGCCACCGGGTGGCGCTGTCTCCCTGTGCATGGAGGCGTCACCTGGGTGGCTGCTCCGCCTCCACTGGGGCTCTGTGGGCGCCAGCGGCCCCTCCCCCACACAGGTGGCATCAGTAGGTGTCCCCAGGGGTCAGGCAGTCACCTGACGGGCGGGGCAGACCTTGCCTTTTTGGACATTAGGACACCAGACCGTGGGCCTGAGGCCTGCAGCTGGTGCCCCCGGGCCTGGGGGGGTCCTCTCTTGGGCCCCTCCCTTGCCCTTCTGCCATGGGCACCTCCATGGGCACCATGGGCCTGGGGGGCCTGGGAAGGGACGACACAGGCATCTCCATGCTGATGGCAGCTGCGGCCACAGGCCCAGGGTGCCCCATTGGCCCTCACCTCGGCCTGCTCTGTGACCCCCCACTCCGGGCCCCCTGGGCCCTTCAGTGCTACACTGACCCGGTTCCTCAGATGTGCCCAGCTGGTCCCACCTCAGGGCCTATGCACTGCTGTCCCTTCTGCCAGCAAATCCCAGGTCCGGCACCTCTTGTTCCCTCCCTCCATTGGGGTCTCTGCTCGGCTGAGCACCACCCCTACCCCCTTCCCACCCCCTCCCCAAGGAGGGTTGCCACTCTCAGCAGGGGATCCCCGCTTCCTTCTCTGAGGCTGGGGCCTGGGGTCAGTGGTGCGGCTCCCTCAGCCTCACTGTTCTCATCTGAAAACAGGCGGATGTTCCCAGCGGAGAGATGTGGGGCCAGATGAGATCAGGGGGCACTGCCTGGCCCACGGTGGGGGCTGGACAGGGGTGCAAGTCCGGCAGGAAGGGTGGAATGGACCCCAGCGGGACCTTGGCCCACGGTGGCTGAGGCCCACGTGCCAAGCTATGGGGACAAGGGCGCTGGGGGCTTGAACGTTGGTGCCTCTGCAGGGAGTCCAGCTCTGCCTGGTGCGCAGGGGGCGCAGTGCAGACGGGACAGGGACTCAGCCCAATCCCCTACCTCCAGCAGCATTCCTGTCCAGGACCTGCAGCCTTCCCTCTGGCTCAAGTCAGGCCAAGCGGATGGATAGCCAGGACCACACCCCTCAAGTCTGGCCCCCTGGGTGGAGCGGCCACTGGGCCTGGCTGGAGGATTGGGTACAGCCGGCAGGTGGCACTGCGGGACCACCCCGGTGGCCCTCTGCCTGGACTGTGCTTCTGGCCAGAGTTCTGCAGGGTGCAGGCAGCACTGGGTGAGATGCCCCTGGGCCCAGAGGGCCAAGGTCCCAGAGGACACACTGTGGCCAGGAACCAGCCCCCAGTGTTGACGAGAGTGTGGTGCTCCCAGGGTCAGAACTGGAGGGGACAGGCAGGGAGAAAGCAGGCCCAGGACACAGCCAACATGAGGCCTCACGGCCCCACAGGGACCCCAAACCTAATGACCCTCGGAGTGACCCAGTTCCCGTGCGGGCCATGACTTCTGCTCCCTCATCCCACCTTGGGTGCTGTCGGGGTAGGGGCTCAGGAGCGCCCAGCCGGCCCACCTTCACCACTTGGACACCTCCTATCTCCTCAGGACCACGGGGCGCAAATTCCATCCTCGCTGCCCCCCGAGCCGGGCAGCCTGCCCCTACTGCTAGTCAGGTCAACGACCCTTGCTCCTGGTGGCGCTTCTGCTCGCCCTCTGGGTCCTGGCACAAGGGGCCTGGAGGTCCAGGCGGGGGCTCCTTGCCGTGTCCCTTGGGGGAGCCAGGACCTCGGCTCTGCAGGGCCAGGACTGACTCCCGGGGCTGCTCCCACCCTACACTTGGTTCCCGGACCCAGGTGTCATCCTTTGGGGATGCAGCCCCATACGCAGGTCCTGGATGGCTTCCATCCCCACAGAGGATGGCCTTCCACCTGGCCTTAGCAGGCCACTGCATGTCCTGTGGGGCTAGAATCTTCTGGAAGTGCAGAATGAGTCCCATAGTCCCAGCCCAACCTTGCCCTGGCTTTGCTGTAAAGCGGGTCCCTTGGTCTGACGCATCACTACGTGGGATCCTGTGCCGTGGGGTCAAACATTCTGTAAGCCAACAGTTCTCAACACGTGGACCAGGGGACCCGGGGCCGTGTCTGGGGACATTTCTCACAACTGGGTGAGGAGATGCTACTGGCTCAACAGGGTGGAGGCCAGGGACACTGCTCAACACCCTCCAGTGCCCAGGATGGCCCCGTACAGGGAATGACCCGGCCCCAAGGGTCAGCCATGGCAGAGAGATGCTGACTGAAGCCCTCGGACTGTGGCCTGGGGCCTGGGCCTCTGTCCCCTGGGGAGGACATCCTGTGGACACAGGTCTGTTCCTGTAAGTATGGGTGGCTCCTCTGCCAGCTGTCTCCTGAGGGGTGGGCCGTCCTGAGCTCCCCCATAGACGGGCGTATGAGTGGCCCTTCATCTCTGCCATCTGTCTGTGTGCCAGTGTGCTGCCCAGGGCTGATGACAGGCTGGCCGCTGTCACCTGCCTGAGTCATTCTGTCTACCTCGAGCACAGTGAGTATGTTGTGGTGGGTGTTACAGGGGATTTAAAACATCTCCATCTGTGTCCACCCCACAGTCCCCTGCACGCCTCTCTTCAGACCCCCTTGTCCCTGAAAATTACCATTTTTCTCCTCCCAGCCCCCCAACCAACCAGCCAGGCTGCTTGGCCATGGGTCCGTTTCTCTTTCCACTGAAATGGATGCCCAGGTCCACCACCCAAAGCCCCGAAGCCTGGGAGGGTCGCCCATCACCCATCTCTCCCAGATACTGTCCACTGTCACCTTGTACCCACACACTGCACTGACCATCCGTGAACCTCGACTGGGCTCCTCCCCACCTCAGCCGGTCACAGGAACCCTTGGGAGGCCACGAGGGGAGCTGCAAGGCGGGTAAAGGTGCAGGGGAGTGGGCACCACACAAGGTGGGGGGCACACAGGTCTGGATCACCTATGCGTGCAGTGCACTGCTGGCCTCCGGCCAAGCTCGTGTTGTGACACCAACATGTTGGGTGGTGCAGACTGCTGCCTGGGGACCCAGCCCCCTTCAGTCAGTGGGTTCTGGGTCTGAAACCTGCCTCAGGCCTGGAAACTGGGCAAAGGGTCACAACATTTCATGGGGCCTCCTGGTCATGAATCCTTGATTTCTCCTCCGCGGCCGCCTGTCCTGTGCTGCGAACACTGTGTTCTGGTAACCACAGCCTGGGGCATCTGAGGCCTTCAGCCCCACCCCAACCTTGCTGCTCACGAGAGAACCATGTCCACCTGGCCCCAAGAGCCAGGTGCGTCATCCTGTCCCTGTCAGGTCTGGGCCTGCTGTGCTGTCATTCTCGTGGGTGTACCACCGGCAGCCAGCCTGATGGGCCTGGGGTGGGGGGATGTCAGGGACTGTGGAGGGGGATACTGGAGTCTGGGGTAAGGGTGGAGGCATGTGGCACAGAAGGCCTCACTCCTATGGGCAGCGATGGGGGCTGAAGGCTCGCCCTGTGGTTGGGTGGGACCAAATTTAAGCCTCTGCGGGGACAGCCTGTCACTCAGTCCACGTGTCCCTCTCCCGGTCCAGAGGCCCCTCAAGGCCCTCATTGTGGCTGGAGTCATCCCAGACGCCAGGCTGGCTGGTCCACAGCAGTGTGAGGCAAGGGGCCTGGCCTGTCCTGAGTAGGGCTGTGGGGAGAGGGGGCGCCCACTTTTTCAGAGCCCTCCAAGTCCCGTGGAGAGAAGTCCTCTGGAGAGGGTTTCCAGGTGACATCCCCAGGGCGGGCCTGGCAGTGAGCACGGGCTGTCTTCCTCCAGCCTGGGCACCCCAGGCCCCTCAGCCACCGAACAGCGTCCAAAGCCAGGCTCCTGTGCGCCCACCCACCTACGAGAGCGGGGAAGGCTCTCCCGCAGAGCTCGGCAGACAGGCACTCAGAGACCGCGTCGGGAATGAATGGACGAAGCGGGAACCGGTAGCTGACTACGTCCTCCGCTCACCCCTGAAGGCCGAGGGGGCTCGCATCCGGCTCCAGGGCAGCGCGCCCGGAGGCCTACAGGCCACAGAGCAGCCACCGGGCCACCTCCCCCTAGCCTTGCCCTCGGAGGGGTCGTCCGTGGGCGCAGTGTCCTTGCTCGGGACCTGGGCGCGTGGCCCGCCGCCCCTGCCGTGGTGGTGGGTAGGGAGCGGGGCACCCTGCGAGACCGCGCCCGGCGAGGGCGGTCCCCTCGGGGCAGCTCAGCCCCTCGAGACCCCCAAGACGCGGAAGGTGCGCCCTGGCCCCCTCCCTGCGCCTGGCCCCCCAGGCCTCCCCATCCCCCAGTCTCACGCTCCCAGCTCCCCAGGCCTCCCCATCCCCCGGTCCCCCGCTCCCAGCCCCCCAGACCTCCCTACCCGCGGTTTCCCGCCTCCCCTCCTCCCCTACTAGTCTTCCGCCCCCGGCCCCCCGTCCCTGCGCCCCCCGCCCCCGGCCGCCCAGGCCCGAGAGCGCGCAGCCTCGTCCTCCCGCAGCCGAGGGAGGGCTTGGCCGCCGCCCCTTTTCCGCCGTCGCAGGGCAGCTTTCGGCGGCGGGGCGGGGAGGGGGCGCATCCCGCTGGCGGGAAGCCGGGCGCGGCCGTGCCGGGAAGGAGGCGGCGCCGGAAGTGCGGCCGGGGTTTCCCGGAGGGAGGGGCCGTCGTCCGCGCGTCGCGTCGGGGGGGCCGGCGGCCCAGCCGCGCCCCGCCCCTCCCCCGGCCCCCGAGCCCGCGCGTCAGGGCACTGGGAACCACCCCCGTTCCCGGAGCAACAATAATGCGTGGTGATGACGCTGATGGTAAAGCCCGAGGTTTCGGGTCGTAGGCGCGGCGCGTGCGCAGTGGGTCACCACCTTCTTGGAAAGCAGTTGGCGACAGGTGGCCACGGACCGGGTGCTCGCGTCCCTCGCTACGTCATTGCGGGCGGGGGGAGTGGGAGGTTCCCGAAGGAAAGAAGCCCGGCGGAAGCAGGCCGGTGAACAAGGTGCAGGTTCAGGGGTGGGGAGCGCGGCAGACCCCCACAGGTCCCTGCCGGTGAGGGTGGGGCGGCCGGGGGGCGGTCTCGGCCTGGGAAAGCGCTCCCTCCACCCGCAGGGGTCTGGGGCCCCAGGACTCCTGCCTAACGTGTGACTGGGGGACCCGCACACGTACCCCCGCAACACCGCCCCCCGCCCCCCAGCCTCCTCCCCCGGGCCCAGAATGAAAGTGTGTTCCTTCCGTGGGGGCCCCTTACTGCCCGGGGTGGCCTGAAGCGCCCCTCGCCTAGGCAGTGCCGTCTGGGCGCCGCGGTTCAGTGTCCATTCCAGCCCCTGCCCCGCTGCCCTCCACAGCCAGGCAGGGAGGGATGCTGCCTCCGTCCCACGTGTCTCCCAGGACCTCAGGCCTGTGCTTCTGGGAGGGCCTGGTACTTGTGGGAGAGCCAAGCCAGCGCTGGTCTCAGCAAGGCCTGAGACCCCACAGCTTCTCTGGCCCAGCTCCTCACCCTCCCCTCCTCAGGAAGACAGTGGACCCCTGGACACAGCCCACCTTCTGGAAGGGCATCTGGTGGGACCTCTGACTGGGCCATGATGCTCGAGAGTGGGGACGACACAAAGGCCTGGAAGGTTGGGCCCTGACTTCACGCTGCCTTCTGAGGAGTTGGGCCTGATCTTTTTGTTTGTGTGTGTGGGGGGGGATGGTTCGCCCTGAGCTAACATCTGTGTCAGTCCTCCTCTACTTTGTATGTGGGTCTCCACCACAGCGTATCTGCGGAGTGGAGCAGGTCCGTGCCTGGGATGCAAACCTGTGAACCCCAGGCCACCGCTCAGCCATGGACCAGACCCCCGAGCCTGATCTTTTTACCATTAGCTGGGCATCCCTTTGTAGTTTCAAAAAACAGAGAAGGAACCTCTGAGCAGGGGGTGACCCGCCAGCCCAGGCCTGGGCAAGCCTGCCCCCTCCCACCACCTGCATCCCTTGATGTGGCCCAAAAGCCCAGCTGAACAGCCGTCTACTGATCTGCTTGTCCTGCCAGAGGCAGGGAGGGGCCTGCAAGGTCAGCCCGGACCCTGTGTCAAATCCACTTCTCGTCGTGCACTAGAAATGAGTGCTTCGCAAGGAACACACGGTTGGCGTGAGGGCTCAGGGTCCCTTGTGGATCCCACAAGACCTTTCTCATCCCTCCCCACCTTGTTTGCTGCCACCTGAGAACCAGGTGTGGGAGGCAGATCTCAGCGTGCCTCCTCCATCCTGGGTCCCATCTGCTAGCTTACCCCCCCCCACCATCTCATGTGCCCCGCCATCAGCGCATCCGTCCTTAGAGTGAAGAGTGCCTGGCAAATGGCCCCCTGGGAGGGTGGGGCGGGTGGGCACCAGCCTGGAAACCCCAGGCCTGCTGCCCCAGGTGAACCGTAGACCCCGGATCAGCTGCTGACCAGATAACAGTGGCCCTTGTCTGGCCGCCTGGGTGGGGGCTGGGGTACCAGCCCGGGGTGTCTCGGGCAGAGAATGGCGCCCGCCTCCCATCCCACCCGGAGGGTATTGTTCATTCACCCTCCGCCCTCCCTATTGACAGCTCCTCTCCTCAGTGGAGCCGCTGTAAATAGCCCCCCAGCCCCTCACATAGGCCCTTCAGGCGCCTGCTGCCCGGCGCACACAATCGCCCACACATGCCCGCACACTGGCCCACTCAGAGCCGTGCACGCCTGGGCACCGAGCCCACTCCTGCTCCGGTCCACGGCCAGGCGTGTGGGGCTGCACACACCGCCCCAGCTGCCCTCGGTCAAGGCAGTCCCTGCACCCCTTGTGGGTCCACTCACACCAGGGCCAGCAGGAGGGTGTCATTTCTGTCCCTGTGTCAGTCACTGCCTGAGGCCAAGGGCCTGGAGCTGGCATTTTGGCTCTTCCTCCTCTGTCAGACCTGGCCTGGCCTCCCTTCCTGGGGATCCAGGTGTGCTTGGTCTGCTCCCGTGGGTCCCACTCAGGGCTTTGGGCACGGCTCAGGCCCTCTCTGACCCTCGAGCTTTTCATTTGTGGAGCAGGCACTATAGTGTCTACCTGGCTGAGCATCCAGGGTCAGCTCCCTCAGCCAGCATGGCGACCCCAGCCAGCCAGGAGGGAGATCTCCCTGGTGAGCCCCTGCTGCCCCCCCACCCCCCGGGAGGCCCAGCCGCTGCTGGACACAGCCCTACTCTCTGTCCCAGAGCCGCTGGGTTAGGCCCACCTGTAAAGGGCACCAGCTCAGCGCAGCCCCACTCACTCTGACTCTCTGGTTCTCAAGGAGTGGACCCCAAGGCATCCCACCAGCCCCATGGGATGGGCACCACTGAAGTCCTGTCCCCTGCTTGCCCAGAGCCTCGTCGAAGGCAGCCAAGCCATGACCCCATTCCCAGGATGGCAGGATGGCCCCTGGCCCAGGAGAGCCTCCTCTGAGGACCCTGCGGCTGGTGGTGCCCAGCGCCTGCATGAGGGGCTTGGAGACCTCTGTTATTGTGCCAAGAGAAGAAAAGGAAAACAACACTGTTTACGGAAAAGGCACGTCCGCTGCTGCTGGCCAGGCCTCCCTGGGGGACAGAGGCCCTTTGTTGGGAAAACAGGAAGCAAGGATTTCCAGGACCCGTCGGGCCACCCGCCGGCCGCCCGCCCAGCTTCCGCCAATTCTCAGCAGCTTCTGCCGGCCACCAGCTGCCTGTCTGTCCATCCACTTGTCTGTGTGTCCCTCTGACCACGAGGCCTCAGCTTCTGGCTTTGGGGCAAAGCTGCTATCGATGCTCAACCCCACAGTAGGGGGTCACCTGGAGGCTGCTCTCTCCTGCATGGTGCTCCCTGGTCACACAGAGAAAACACTCGAGAAGCACCCGCTGGCGCCTGGCTTCAGGCAGAGCTGGGAGCACGGTGGCCCCGGCCAGGCCCTCTGAGCATCGCCACCTTGGAGCCGCAGACTCATGCAGAAACCCACTGAGAGACCAGTCCCACGCTGTGAGCTGGCCACGAGCCAAGAAACGTGTGGGTGGGGGTCTTGTCAGGTCACCACAACCAGGGTGCCCTGAGGGCACAGAGAAAGGCAGTGCCAGCCATGGGGAAGGAGGGTTGAGGTGTGGGGCTGGGTGAGGAGGCTGACAGCCTAAGGCCCCTCCTGCCTCCTGGCTCTGTCCCCTCGCCTCCCCTCCCTGCCTGAGGGCCAGGTAGGGTCTTGGGATCAGTGGTCATCATGTCGCTGCCACACAGGCCAACATCCAGCCCATAGCTGACACACTCTTACTAGCTGGACCTGCTACAGCATGGGCAAGTGTGCACGTGTGTGTGCTCACATATGCATGCACACACACGCGCTCATGTGCACAAGCACACACATGTGCAGTCACACACACACGGCTACCCCGTCCCCACGTGCAGGACACGAGCAGCTGCACCCCCAGCCCCCACTTCCAACCAGCATCTGCCCCCAGCCCCACCCCGACTTCGGGCACTGGCCCGGAGCTGGCCCACGCCGGCCGCCCTGTCCCATGCAGCTGTGAAGTGCCACAGGGCACCTGGCGCTGGGTGGGAGCTGGGCCGGCGCTGGGGCAGGGTGACCGTTCCCCACCCACTATGCAGCCCGAAGCTGCCCTTCCCACTGCCCAGGCCTCTGCTCCTTGGAGCCGCTCCCCCTGCTATGTGCCCGGTCAGCTCCCATGGGTCAGAGTCGGTTCCACTGGTCCCACCGTGACCTCAGTGTGTTGGGGTGGGTGCATACGGGTACAGGCAGGCCCAGGGGCCATGGACCTGGCAGTCAGGAGAGAAAGGAAGTCGGGTGCACAGGAGGCTGGGTGGGCCCTGGGATCCTGGTCCCCTGGCTGCTGCCTGGCACCCGCGTGTAATCCAGCCTCTGACCCCTGCTCACCCTTCCTCCCCTTTGCATGCCCGGCTGTGTCCCTGGGAGTGGGCAAGATGTGATGTTGTCCAGAGAGGGAGGGCCCTGGGCCGGGGGGCTCCCACAAGCCGGGCTCTGCCCAGGCCTGGGCCACTGCCCCCTAGCCCCCAGGTCCTGATACTGCAGCTCCATCACACAAGCCGGAGCCCCCATGTCCTGATACTGCAGCTCCATCACACAAGCCGGAGCCCCCATGTCCTGATACTGCAGCTCCATCACACAAGCCGGAGCCCCCATGTCCTGATACTGCAGCTCCATCACACAAGCCGGAGCCCCCATGTCCTGATACTGCAGCTCCATCACACAAGCCGGAGCCCCCAGGTCCTGATACTGCAGCTCCATCACACAAGCCGGAGCCCCCATGTCCTGATACTGCAGCTCCATCACACAAGCCGGAGCCCCCAGGTCCTGATACTGCAGCTCCATCACACAAGCCAGAGCCCCCACGTCCTGATACTGCAGCTTCACCACGCTGAGCCCCAAGGTCCTGATAGTGCAGCTCCACCATGCGGAGCCCGAGACCCCAGGTCCTGATACTGCAGCTCCACCACGCTGGCCCTGAGCCCCACGGTCCTGAATCTGCAGCTCCACCATGCTGGCCCTGAGCCCCACGGTCCTGAATCTGCAGCTCCACCATGCTGGCCCCAAGTCCCTGGGTACTGATACTGCAGCTCCACCACGTTGGAGGAGGCCAGTGTTTGGACCCCCAAAGTCGTTCTGGGTGTTCTTTCTTTTGTTCAACCGTCTGCTGATGAAAGAATGGTGCTCAGCCAGTTCATTCCAGGCCCTGGGCTTGGGGGCTGAGGCCTGGAGAGTGACCCTCCCAAGCTCGCAGGTGGCAGAGACTTCCACGGCCCTGATCCCTAGGTCTGCACCATCAGAAACAGCCACTGTAGGGGCTCAGAGGCATGGGGGGAGGTAAGATGCTCTCACAACCCCGACCAGGTGGCCCTCCGCCCAGCTCTGGCCCTGGCATGTCAGGGCTGAGGGACAGAGTACGGGACACGGAAGACAGCTGGGCCTCCAGGGGCTGAGGGTCCCCCCAGGAGACCCCTCCCTCACCTGCCCTGCCTCTACTGCCCACCTCAGTCCCTGGGGAGTGCTGGGCGCCAGGGAGGCCTTTTAGGGGTGAGGGAGGGGCCACACAGATGTGGGATACTGACGGGGGTGGAGGGACAGACAGTGCCAGACCTTGAGGTAGGAGCCTGTGTGTTGGAGCCAGGACGGCAGGAGCAGAGCATGGGGAGGAGAAGGTGGGAGGAAATGGGGCAGATCCAAGGTGGACAGAGGACCGCTTCCACCTCACGGGGTGGGAGCCGGCGGGGTTCTGCACAGAGGGGCGTGATCTGACCAAAGCTAGGGGACCCCTCTGCTGCCAAGCCGAGCATAGTGAAATTCCTGGCCCGGAATGAGGGGGTGTGGAGTGTTGTGGAGGGGCGAGCAATGATGGGATTCTGCGTGTATTTTAACATGGCATTTGCTGAGAGCCTGGGGTGGCTGTGAGAGTAGGGCAGCTCCAAGGTTTGAGTCGGAGGGCCAGGTTCGGGGTGGGGCTCAGTTTGGACGTGTTCCCCATGGTCTGGGTCCAGTGTCATGTCCCTGTGTCCAGGTCTCAGCATGCTGACACGGGTATGTCCTCCATGGCCGTGCTGACAGGCCACAGGCCAGGCTACTGTCCGCTAGCCTGGGCCCCCTGCAGGGGAGCGGCTCTGGCTCTCCCACCAATGGGACCCAGCAGCCCCACTGAGCCAGGCATACAGCAGCTGCTCAGGGCGGCGTGGGAAGTGACCTTGCCACTGTGTTGGGCTTGGAGGGACACCTGCATGGGCCCCACTCCTCCTCCAGATCTTTCCTGAGCCCACAGAGTCCACGTGGAGGGCAGGCCCCTCCTATCCCAGGAGAGGAGCACACTTAGAGGGGGCCGCTGGAAAGGGCACAGCAGCTTCCTGAAGACTCAGAAACCTGCAACAGATGAGGAAAGGGAGGGGGCAGAGGTGTCCTCGATGGTGCCTGCTTGGTGAGGGGCAGTGAGGCCCCCCAGAGGTGCCACCTTGGCCAGCCGGATGTCTGCTTGTGTCTGAGAAGAGGGCACCCAGGGGCCTGGCTTCAGAAGACCACATCAAGGATGTCTCAGCTGGAACCCCCACCAGGGAATGTGTGTGTCTATGTGTCCATCTGTCCGTGCGTCCATCTATTTATCTGTCCATGTATCCATCTGTCCACCTGTTCATTCGTCCATCCGTCCAGCCATCTGCAGTGCTGCAGACTCATAGGCTCTCAGAAAGGTTTGTTTAATGATGAATAAATGAATGAACCCACCCTTCCATCTAGCTGGTGCCCTCCCTCCCAGCAGCCTGACCTGGCCTGGCAGAGAGCGGCTCTCAGAAGATCTACTCTCTGAATGACAGATGACTGAATGAACAAGTGAGTGAAGGACTGTTTGATGAGCGAGTGAATGAATGTGTGAAGGCATGAATGAATGAGTAGGTGAATGAATGTGTGAAGGCATGAATGAATGAGTGACTGAGAGAGCGAATGAATGCACACATGAATGAACTGGCAGGCATGGATTGGCCACCCAGCCCTGCATCTGCTCACTGCTGACCCTGGGCCTTCCGAGCTGGCTCACCCTCCCAAGCAAACAGAGGCTGCGTGTGGGAAAGGGGAAATGGCCCAAAATGCTGTGCATGAACTTCTCGAAGCCACAGGCAGCGCCAGGGTGTCTGGGTGTCTGAGGCCGCCTGCCTCCCGCCTGCTGAGGACACAAAGCCGCAGCTGTTCCTGCCACAGAGGGCCCCAGGCTGGGCGGCGGTCTACCTTGAGTCCTGCCCAGGGCAGCCGGGCCCAGGCTGGGCTCCGAGGGGTGTGAGGCATCCCACCAGGGACCCCTCTGCCCTGGACCATGGGCTGAGTGATGTGAGGGCCCATCGTCACCCACCGGAACCCCCAGACTTGGAGTCGGCCTCACTCAGGTCTGGGCTGACTGTCACAGCAGGAGGTGAGGCGGGGAGGGGACGGCCCCTGCGTGGGTGGTAGGCTGCTGCTGCCCACCCAGGTGTAGACCAAGGGGGGGCCCAGGGAGACTCAGGGGCCGACTCCTCACAACTGGAGGGGTGCAGGTCAGAGAGGCCCTTCGAACAATCTCGGGAACTTTGAACACTTTGCCTGAAAATCGCTGTCCCTAAAGAGTACCCTCAAGTCTTGCCCCCAAAACCCGCACACCCAGAGCAGAGCCCCCGAAGCAGCAGCCGTGCCTGGGGGCTGGCGAGTGGGTGGCACCGTGGGGCTGGAGGGGCACATGGCTCCAGGACCTCCATGCCTGCAGCCCTTGGGCCCCAGTGCCCCGCGTCTTCAGGGAAGGACCCACAGGCCTATCGAGAAGGGAAGTTTCCTCCATTTACAAGGATCCCTGCCCTTGGGGCACCCTGGTCTGTGACTCCTCCCTGACCCAAGCCTTCATCCCTGAGGGATCCGGCCTTGGTGACCACGTCCACTCACGGCCATGCTGGGGAGTGGGTGAAAGCAGCCCTCTCTCCCACCCTGTGGGGCTGGCCACCCCTAATGACGCAGCCACTCTCCTCACCTGCTGTTCTTCGACAGTTCAGCTTGTGTTTCTCTGGCACCTTGTGTGTCCCTTGGTGAGACTGGGCCTCTTGGGGCACCAGGACCGTGGACCTGCAGAGCCCAGAGCTGTGTGGACAAGAGCACAGAATCTCTGTGTGGTCACTCCACGGCGAGGGCCACTCATTCTCCCACCCCTTGGACCCTGGGCACAGCGCCACCCAGGTCCCACTGTGGGTGGCAATGCCGTGCCCCGGAAACCAGCACCCTGCTGTGACTCTCCCTCTGTGAGGTCAGCAGGATGTCCTGAGGGCTGCAGACCCCAGGCCTTATCATGTGAATGCAGGAGAGTTAACATGGTCCTGGAGCAGAACTGCACTGTCTACATGGTCTGTTCCCTGCGAGTGCCATTTCTGGTCTTCTTTCTTGATCGGCATAGACAAGAACACACTCACCAAATTGACACCATGGACGCGGTACTGAGGTCTGTGGGGGCTCTAGCCCTGCTTCCACAGAGGTCTGCGCTGAGCCTGCACCCATCTGGTCACTTTCAGGACCCAGCAGGCCTGCGGGGGCCGGTGAATTAAATGGGCCTGCAGGAGGACCAGCCTTGCATCCTTCAGAGCTGCCCAGTGGCACTCATCTCTGCTGCATCGCCGCCAGGGACGTGGCCTCCGTCATCTGCCATCTCGGCGGTCGGGGGAGGAAGCTCCCGGAGTCCCTGCTTGGCTGAGCCACCATGACAGCTCTTCCTGGCATCAACCCCAGTTATACATTCGGGGACTGGGGTAATGACCACTGTGGTCTGTGGACCCACCCGCCTTCACCAGGGCGCCACTTGTTCCTGACCCCACGTCCCCAGCTCTAATGGGGCTGTGAAGCTGCTTCAGGTCTCCAGGTACCCATGCCAACACAGACCCTGTGTCCTCTCCCCAGGGTACAGCACTGGGGTGAAGGGTTGTGGGCCCCTGTAAGGGGTGGGGAATCATCGAGTGTGTCATGATGCAGGGCGGCACCATCCTTCCCCCGGCACTAGCCGCCTCTTCAGTTGGTGAGCCGGCCATCCACCACTGCGTTGCTCCTTCGCTGGCTGGGAGCTGCTGGGAGCCTCAGCTGGAGGCAGTGCTAACAATGCGAGAAGGCCATCAGGAGGACTGGGGGCGGAGTGGTGGCAGGATGGGACTCAGGTCGTCTCAGGCCCTCTGGCTGCCCTGCCAGGGGTGGAGGCAGAGAGGTCAGCGAGGAGAGGTGATCTGGTCATCCAGGTGAGACAGGACGTGACAAGGACCAGGGGTGGGTGGTGCGCTGGGCAGATTCTGCACCCCACCTCCTCCTTTTGCACCCCAGCCATCCCTCCCCTCTGGCGGGCCTGGTGGCTGACTTCTGAGGCTCTGATGGAAGCTGCCCATGGAGAGGCCTCATGGTGGAGCTGAGGGAAGCCCCATCAGTGAGGCCCTGAATCAGCTGCACCACTTGAGTGAGCTTGGAAGCGATCCCACCGCTGTCGACCCTTCTGATGACACCGCAACCCTGCCCACCATCTCAAAGCAAAGGAAACCACTGAGCCACACCTGGACTCCAGATGCACAGACACCATTGGACAATAAACCTATGTTGTTTTAAGCCACTAATGTTTGGGGGTAATTTGTCACACAGCAAAGGATCAGCCACACAGTGTTGAAGGTGGAGCTAGCTGTGGGTGTGAGAAGTCAAGGGTGATTCCAGAGCGTCGGCCTGAGGCATTGGTGGGTGGAACCGGCAGCGCCTGAGACGGGAGGGTGAGCCAGGCGCTGGGTTTGCCCATGTTGCTGGGAGCTGCTGGTTGGCATCTCAATGGAGTGCACACAGGTGCTGGGCCTGCGCATCTGGCCAGGCGAGGGTGGCATTGGCAGCCCAGGGACCCATTGCAAATGCCAGGAAGGACCCTCAGAAGGACCGGGGAGAAGGCAGCCATCCCAGCCTTGAGTCCTGGGCCACGTTCTGGTAAGAAGAGGAAGGAAATCCCACAGAGGAGACGGCGAGGGATAAGGTGGGCCTGAGACTGTGGGGCCTCCAGCCCCAGGAAAGGAGGAGGGCTGGGAGGGAGGCCGCAGGGAGAGCTGAAGAGCAGCCCAGGGCGCTCAGGAGAGGAGGGGCGGCGACACAGACCAGCCCTCCAGGAGAGGCCGAAAAGTCCCCTGGCTAGCGAGGGGCCCCAGAGAGACTTGTAGGCTGAGAGAGGATGCCACGAAGGTATCTGTCAGACACTGTCGGGGAAAAGGACAACGAGAGAAAGAGGACTCTGCGAGGGGCTCACTGAGCTGGCAGGGGCTGGGGGGTCTGCTGTGACATGGGCAGAGGGAAGGGCGGGAAGGACAGGGAGGGGGTGTCAGGATTTGGGAAGGGAGGGGGATGGCGCGGAAGGAGTGGGCAGCTGAGTGGGTGTTTCTCCAGCCACATCTAGCTGCCCCGAGTCAGGAGCGAGAGGGGCTGGGGGGAAAGGGGCAGTCGGTGGTGGCTGGGGATCTGGGCTGGGTGAGGAGGAAAGTGCGGACAAGGAGGGGGAGTCGGGCAGGGGAAACCTGGGGGTAAAGCAGACGGAGACCATCCTGAGATCCCACCCATACCCATCAATAAGGCCATTAGCAAAAAATCGGGAAATACCAAGTGTTGGCCAGGATGCGAAGAAACCGCACACTGTGCACTGTTGATGAGAACGCAAGACGGTGCCGCCACTGTGGAGAACAGTCTGGAAGGCCCTCAGAATGCTACATGAGGAGTTGCCATATGACTGAGGATTCCACTCCTGGGTATATGCCTAAAGGAACTGAAAGCAGGAACTCAGACAAAGATTAGTATGCCCAGGTTGATAGCAATGTTATTCACAGTAGACAAAAGGTGGAGAAAACCAAAATGTCCATCAACCAGAGAATGGATAGAGAAAATGTGGTCCATCCATACCACGGAATATTATTCACCCAAAAAAGGAAGGAAATTCTGACACATGCTACGACATGGATGAACCCTGAGGACATTATACTCAGTGAAATAAGCCAGTCACAAAAGGACAAATACTGATGACTCCACTCATATGAGGTCCCTAGAGTCATCAAATTCATGGAAACAGAAAGTAGAATAGTGGGTGCCAGGGGCTGGGGACCAGGATGGAGTTAGTGTTTAATGGGACAGAGTTTCAGTCAGGGACGATGAAAAATTTCTGGAGATGGATGGTGGGGATGGTTGCACAACAATGTGAAAGTACTTAATACCACCGAACCGTATACCTAAAAATGGTTAACATGGTAAATTTTGTGTTAGTAGATTTTGCCACAATGGAAAATAAAAACAGCTGAGTTAGCGTGGAGCAGTGTTTCACTCTTGTGGTGAGAACGAGGTCCACAGGCCCACAGGATCTGTGTCTGAACCACGTGGGCTCAGGGTCTGCAATGAGCTCGACGCCCTGACGTTTGCATTCAGAGAGCGCCGTGCACAGAATAAAGATAAATGGCAACACTCATGATAGTGATTTTATAATTTAATTTTTTTTTACTTATAACAACATCAAATAATAATCAAAAAACACTGTGACAACACTTGTCAACACCATGACAAGAGACAACGGAAAAAAGGAAAAACTTCGTGTGTTAGTTCCTTCAATGTCACTTCTCCCTGCCTTTTGAGCAAGGGGCCCTGCGTTCATTACGTAGCCACTGGCCAGCCGGGCCCACCGGTGGGAAGGAGAGGGGCACAGGGCTGGAGCCTCCGGCCTTGCCCTGGCTTGGCATGCCTGCTGGAACCCGGAACCGCGCAGTGACGTGGTTCTGGGAAGGGACGCCATGGAACTGTGTTGACGCGGCGGCACGTGAGGGCCGCTGGGGGTGGTTGACAGGGCCGTTCTGCAGGAGGGACTCCCGGCCTGAGGTCCTGGCCAGCCCCGCTGGGAGACCTGGGGGGCGCGTGGTGTCTTGTCGTCACTGTAGTTTAAACTGCACGATATTCTGTGCTCCTTCCTCCAAGTACGTTGCATTTGACAATTTCAATATTAAATTGTGTCCTTTTTAAAAAAGACAGTTCCAGGGCATGTCCCACCACCACCTCCCAAGGGCCCCAGCCCCGGACTCAGAGGTGTCCTGGGGTCACCAGGGGCAACCCGTGGGTCTCTAGTGGGCTTTCTGAGTGTCCAACAGGCTCCAGGAGGGTCCCCAGCGAGGGTCCAAGCTGCACTGTCCAGAAGGTCCCTCCAGGGCTGCCCGAACTGAGCTGCCCGCAGTGTGGGAGGCACAGGGGTCTTAGGGCTCAGGAGGAGAAAAGATGTAAGCTGCCTCCTTAAGGTCCGTTTACAGGGACTGCAGGTTGAAACGATAACATTTTGGAGAGACGGGGTTAAATAAGATGAATTGTTAACATTAATTTCATCTCTTTCTTGCTATTTTTGATTACGGCTGTGGCCGGTGTGTGCTTCTGAGGGGGCAGTGCTTGTCCAGAGCACTCCTCTCTGCCAGCACAAACCACCATCAGATCTTTGTCTTTTTTTATGTCCCTTTCGGAGGGGTCTGCCAGGGAGCAGAGGGCTGGGGTGGGGGTGGGGGGTGCCCTAGAGCCGAGCCCACCCTCTCTAGAACACAGCAAGGCCTCTACCTCCCCTCTGGTCCCTCAGCCCCATCTGACCCCACCCCCAGCAGCCAGATCCCCTCCCAGTCCAGTCCAACCCAGGCTCACGGCCACCTGCCCCTTAGCACTCCTCCACCAGTTCCCCACCAGGCAAGGGTCCTCCACACCTGGGTCTCCCCAGGTCCTGCCACACCACCCGCCCACGCTCTCCCCACCTTCCCACCTCCACTTGCCTGACCCAGCCAAGTCTAGCCATCTCAAGCCCATCCCAGAAGTGGACAGAGAACCTGGGCAGAAGCCCTGGGTGTCTGCTTAGAAGCCCCCACCCACCCCACAGCCCTGAAGGCCCTCGGCATGGGGCTGTGGCCCTGTGAGGGCAGGGGAGAGAGAAGGCCTGGGCCCGCATGGCAGACACTTCCTGTCCCACTGACGTGTAGAACCATCACCAGGGCCTAGGGACACCGAGGACATTGGGCAGTGATGTCTCTCGACCTGAATGAGATGAGGAAATGTTCTGAGGCCTGGCTGGGTATAGGACCTCAGCTTTGTGGCCCAGAATGGGGCTCTTCCTGTGAGCAGCAGGCTGTCATCAGCTGGGGGTGTAGGCATGGGAAGGGCCAGCCTGTGAGGACAACCGAGCTTGGGGTGGCTGTGCAGCCTAATGCAGGGGGTGTTGTGGGCCTGTGCAGTGTGGTCAGGCCTGGGTGCCCCCAGGCATTAACGTGCACACACACACACACAGGCTTCCTGGGCAGAGCAGCCTTCCAGGGAATCTATTTGTCATGCAAATTCCCCCCATCCCCCACTCCCCCCCAGCCCCCGTGGCCCTGCCAGCTTTCCTGAGGGGGTTTGAGAGCCATATCCTGTGCAGTATGGGCCCCAGTGGGTCATGCAGCTCCCTTCCTCACAACGGGTGGCAGCTGAGAGGTCCCACCCCCCACGCCCCCGGCAGAGGGGCCCCAGCTGCAGACCCAGACTGGCTTGGGACTCAACCTCCACTACAGCCTCAGTGCCTAGGCCACTGCCCAGCCCCACTCACAGAAGCCCTGGGGCCACCAGGCTCCCTCCTGGCTTCCTGGAACACCCCTGGGTCAGAGGAGGCAGTCTTTTTCTCTTTCCTTGGCTGCCTCCAGGGTTGTGAGCCAAGAGGTAGGGGTGCTCAGCCCTGTGTCTGCCCCACCCCACAGAGCCAGGGCACAGGCCTGCTTAGGCCCCTCTGCAGCCCACCAGCTCTTGGAGCTGAGCCTGACCAGGCTCTCTTCCCACAGGATGTGTCTGCCCCCTGCCTGCTCCCTCCCCATCCAGGCACAGCCCAGGGTGCCTGGTGGGAGCCCAGGGGGGCGCATGAGGTAGACCAGGCAGGCAGGGTTGGCTGCTCATCGATGACATGTGCCCTGGCCCTGCTGCAGCCCTCTCACTGGCCGAGCGCCACAGCCCGCAGTCCAGGACACAGTGTGCAGCCGGAGCAGGGCGTGTGTTTGCTCAGGGTGCCCAACAGCCTGCACACGGCGCCCCAGAGCTGTGGCCTCGGGACAAGGGCCCATTGTGTCCCCAGCCCCCATCTACCCCACCCCCACTGCCCCGCCCCTGCCATCAGGGCCACCCCCCAGCCCCATCCTCCACTCCCCCACCTCTCCCCCTTCGCCCCAGCCCCACAACCTCAGCCACCCCCCACTCACCCTCTGTTCTCCTGGCCACCTTGCCTCTTGGCCCACGTCCTTGCAGTCCCCACAATGCCCACTCCCCCTACCCGACCTACTGTCCCCGCCCTCATCCCCCTAGACCTGTGCTGCCCACTGCCCCTCCACCACACTCCCTGCCCGCGCCCCCTAGCCTGCCCACCCAGCCCGGATCCCTGCTGCCAGCGCCCCTGACTCCCGGCCGCCCTGTTGGGCCAGGTTTTCCAGAGTCATGGGATCGGGATTTCTGGAGCTGCTCCCCCTCCTCTATGTGGCCCAGCCTACGCATTCACGCTCATGCTCCAGGGGCCAGACAAGATGAACCCAGGGCCAGACACCCTCCCTGCCAACCACCCCAGGTGGACTGAGAGGTGTCCAGAGAGCAGAGCCCCCTCAGGCTGTAGGGGCGGGCTTCCTGTTGGAGGAGGCCTTGGAGGAAGGATGGTCGATGGCCAAGGAGGTGGCATGGGTGCTGGAAATCCCTTGGGTGGGTCTGAGTGTCCTAGAGGCAGGTACAGCCCTGGGACCCCGCTGTCAGGCCAGGGCTGTGGCCCTCTGGTTGGTGAGCCACAAAGCTGCCCAGTGACGGTGGTGGCCCAGCTGCACTGGCCCAGAGATGAAGCCTGTGGCAAGGCTGCTCCCAGGCTGTGAGGGCCACAGCTGCCCAGGCATCTAGGCTGCTGGACCTTTCAGTGGAGAGCTGGATTCAGGGAGGGCCACCTGTATCCTTCTGCGGATTCCAGTTCTCAGGCCGGCTGGTCAAGCAGGACATGGGCTACTGTCAGGGCACACACAAGGGTCCATATGAGCCCTTCCTGGTCGTGACTCAGCACCACATGGGCCCACCCAGGTCATAACACACAGGCCCACAGGCATCCACACCCACCATCCTGCACACAGGCATACCTGGGCTCGAGCGCAGCTCTTCCACACCTGCGCGTGCTTGCCGCCCCCGCACAGGCACCCACTCCTCCTCTGCCCGCACAGGTGCCCACACATGTCCAGCACCGCAGGCAGGTTCTGGGGCTCTCACAGTGTGCTCTCCCAGGTGTCCGTAGGACATGCCCAAACTGCTGGGCAGAGAGTTGGAAGAGGTCAAGAAGGGCACCCATGGGCCAGGATGACCCAACGGCTCCAGTGACAGGTGGGAGCAGGTGTCACCACCAATCACAGGGGAGCACAGAGACAGAGTGGGATGTGGGGCTGGTCTGGGCTGTGCTGTTGATGAAAGAGTCATGTGACGAGCCAACTAAGTATTGGGGATGAACCAGCACATGTGCCTGCTGGTAGCTGCCTCGGGGTCCCACAGGGCAGCCTGCTAGGCCTACTCCACGACTCTCTCTTGGGCTCTTCGGAAGCCCCTTGAAGGCCCCATGGGCCGAGTGACGAGAAGAGTAGGAGGTGGTGGAGGGTGCACTGCTGTACTGGACCTGGCTGGAAGGGCCTCGGGGAGGGGGCGGCTGCACCTCCATAGCCTCCTCCTGCTCTCCACCCCCCTGCTGTGAGATTCCTTCATGTTCCAGCCTAGCAAGGGCCTCAGGTGGGGAAACCGAGGCTGGAGGCAGGGGAGGGTGAGGACAGCCACGGGGCAGGCTTGGCCATGCAGAACTGGTTTAACCAGCTGTGTGTGTGTGTGTGTACATGTTCACGTGCGCATGTGGGTTGGGACCTGGCCAGGAGGCAGGCGGAACAGAGGCCACAGCCTGCGTCATAGGCAGCACCCTGGGGCACCTGCCCAGCAGCGGGTGGCAGAGCAGGTACCAGTGACAGAGCCTCGAAGTCTGGGCCACTGGGTGGGGGATGGGCAGACCAGCGGGCTGCTCCTCTCCTCTTCACAGACACAGAGATGGGGACATGGGAGGCCAAATTTGGCTTCAGGCTTGGCCCCTGGGCTGTGCCAAGACCCAGGTCTGCGGCCCCACCTACGTCTGCCCACCTCACCCTCAGCCCACGGGCAGCCTGGCCAGTGCCCTCCAGAGCCCTTGAGCTTGCCCAGGGCAGGGCCCATCTCAGTGTGCTGGTCTGACAGGCTCCCTGCTCCAGCACATCCAGGGCGACTGTGGCCAGGCCAGCCTGATGCTGGCCCCTAGCCCCACCTCTGAGAGGCTCCACCCTGGGCAGGCAGCTGAGTCACCTCTGCTGGGAGCCCCAGGGTCCTGGCAGGTGGGACTTCAGGAGAGCAGAGCATCTGCCGAGGCCCCTTTGACCCCACTCAGCCCAGCCCTATCCTCCTGTCCCCCGTGTTTGTTCCGTCCCTCCTCTGAGGCTCGGCTTCTCCGTGCACCCTTGGCCTGGCCGGTGCAGTCCCTCTGCCCTCCCCTCCCCTCCCCACCCCCTTGATCTCAAATCCTCCCCACAAGAGACACCCTGACCTCTGCCCTCAGAGTGCCTGCACAGGGAGTGGGCACGCCCTGCCCCTCCTGCCTGGCCTCCTGGCCCTGGACTGAGCCCAGGCCTGGTCTTGGGCTCCGGGCCGCCCAGTCCAGCTCCCCTACCTCCCTGCCCACACCAGCTCCCATCCTGGTGACACCCAGCCTTGGTTTTCTAGCCTGTGAGCTGGGCAGTGCTGTCCAACTTGAGCTGGCAGCTGGGGCCTGGCCAGCCACTTTGCATTTCTGAGCTTCAGTTTCCCCATCTGTAAATGAGGATCAAGAGGAGGACCACAGGCCTGCCTCTGCCCTTAGAGCCCCATCTGGGGGCAGGGGTGGTGGGCAGGTCCTGAGCATGAGGGTGGGCTCTCTCCCTTCCCCTCCCTGTCCTTCTCCTGCTCCCCGATGGGACAAGCCACGGCGTTAGGAGGCATGCTAGCGACTGAGATCCAGGACCTGGAACAACACCCCCGGGCCTAAGCTAGTTCCTGCAGCTGTCCCCAAGGTCAGCACAGTCCGGTACACATCCCATCGCTAGCCCAGCCAGCCCTGACCTAGCCCGGAGACTCTGGGCCTTTGGAAAAGGCAAAGCCTAGACGAGGCTGAGAGGTGGCACAGGGATGAGTGCATGCCAACACCTAAAGGTGAAGGGTGGTTGGCCGAGGGTTTGTCATGCTGGGAAGGGGTGGAAGAGGCAGGAACAGGTCACACTGGGCTTCGAGGCCCCACCGGGCACCCGTTCACTGCCTGGCGCACGCAGGCACCTCCTTGCCACTCACACCTTCCCTGAGAAGTCCTGCGGGGGCAGGAGGTGCTCCCTGGAGACCCCTTTTGGAGCTAAGAGAACAAAGGCCCAGCAGCTCTGCCTTTCTTCCACAGGCAGGAGGGAGCCACGCGAGGCTCCTGAGCAGGGGAGTGGTACATTTAGAAGCAGGTTCCAGAAGCTGCACCAGAGGGAGGGGTGCAGAGGGCTCCTGAGGACATCGAGAAGTAGGAGGGCCTAGGGGCGCAGGATGGACACCGGAGTCAGTGCAGGGCAGGTGGCCCTGGGTGAGCTTGCATCTCCTGCTGCCTGCGGGGCAGCCTCAGCCATGGTCCCAGAGCAGCTGACTTGCCTGGGAGGGACTCCAGGGCCGGGTCGAAACTGTGCTGGCTGGCGCGTCCCAGAAACCGGGAGTCAGCAGTTCCCCTCCAGCTGAAGGGCCAATGAAGCCACAATAGGATCACACAAACGGGGTGTGGCAGAGACAGGGAGATGGCAGGGGAGGGCAGAGGGCCAGTGCCTGGGGGCCTGGGGAGAAACACTGGGTCCCCTCGCCCCCGTCAGATCCTCTTTGGCAGCACTGGGGAGTGACTGAGGCTGCATTTCACAGATGGGAAGATGGCTCGGTGCCTCTACGGGGACCCCGGCCATGCCCTGCCCCCCAGGGCCCAACATGCTGTTGATCAAGGAGACACACGAGTGTCTGAGCCTGGACATTCAGGCACAGCTCACTCTGGGCCCCTGTTCTGAGCCCGCCCAGGCCCCCAGAAGGAGGCAGAGCAGGCTGGCACAGGGTCTGCTCTGAGCCAGGTTGGCACCTGGGCTGGCCCTTGGCACCCCAGCTACTGCACACCCCCACCCAGGCCAGTAGGGTCCTCTCTGGTGCCGGAGGAAACAGCCCCCTGGGAACCAGGGCCGAGTCAACAGGAGGGTGACCTGTGTTCTGCATCGCCTAGCGCCCCGGGTCCGGTGTGGCAGGGCCCCAATGCTCTCTGAGGGCAGAGGTGGAGGTCCAAGGCAGAGGCTGGAGGTGGGAGCCAGGCCCCCGCTGGGCAGTGGGAAACGGAGGGGGTCTGCGCAGAGAGGTGCTAGTGGCTCAGGAATTTCTTGGGGGTGGGGGAGCCCAGCCAGAGAGTGAAAGTGCAGAATTCTTTCCATTCTTCCCATTTCTCTGTGATGACTCAGCAGCTCCACCAGCTGCACCCTGCACCGCAGTCCTGCGGAAGGCCCAGGAGTGTGCCTGACTGTAGTGTGGGTGGGGCAGACAGCATGGCCTCCCCAGGCCTCAGGCTCCCCACCTGGACAGTGGACAACTAGGCCAGACCCCAGGCCTCCAGCCCTTGGCCACACTCAGTGCAGCCCACTGGACTCCCTCCTCCAGAAGGAGTGGGAAGGCTTCCCCCACACCCTGGGGGACCAGAGGGCCCGGGCTGCAAGTCAAGAGGCCGTCCAGCCATGGCTGTGGTATCTCATCTGGGTGGGATGGCCCTTGGGAGGACGGGGAAGGAGGCACCAGGGCAGCACATGCACCAGGGGTGGCAGGAAGGGCGTGCCTGCCAGGGCGCCCCTGTGTGTATCTGCATACCACCTGCCCAGCTCGCACGGGCCAGCTGGCTGTGGGTGCATGTGCCTGTTCACAGGTGAGCGCACAGGTGTGTTCACAGGTGAGCACACAGGTGTGTTGCTGCCTGGGCCCTGACCAACCACTGGGGAGCTCTGGGATGTCTTCCCAGCCAGATTGGGCCCCACCCCGCTCCTGGGCCCTGGAGCACCCATGGCACCACCACCTCCTCAGGAAGCCCCTCTGTGGCACAGTCCCACTTGGGGGAGAGTAGGAGCAAGTCTGGGGCATTTAGGGATGAACCAGGCAACAATCTCCTTGCCAAAGCCCCACTCGGCTCCTGGGCTGCCCCCCGCCCCCAGCCCCGCCCCCACCCCCCCCCCCAGCCCTTCCAGGGAATAGGGAAGTGGCTCTGAGGCTGGAAACTAGCTTGGCCACTTCTTCTGAACCGGATGCTCTGCACTGGCCACCTCATGGCTCCGAGGTCAGGACACCTGGGAGAACCTCTGGCAGAGACGGGACAGGGCAGGGTCCCTCCCCTGGGCCTCTGTGGCGCTCTGGTCTCTTCTAGTCTGCAATGGAGCCTAGACTCAGGGGGCTGGCCCTGAGCTCCAGCAGCCCTAAACCCCTCCTCCCTTAGCCATTCTGGATTCCGTTCGCCCCCAAGAAGGCCTCCAGCCTGGGGTCATGGCTCAGGGTCACCACACTCCCTGCTTCCTCCCCCACAGGCCTAGCCTCTGAATGTTGACATCACCCTGCTTCCTGGGCTGAGGGCCCTGAAGCCCCTGTGCCCTGCCCCTGCTACATCCTGGGATCTGAATGCCCGGGTGCTTCTCAGCGCCCGGCCCAGGCTGGTGCTGTGGACGCTCCTGGGAGCCAGACCAGGTCCTTCTGGCAAAAGCCACAGAGAAGAGAGTCTAGAAGGTCCCACAGGCTGGAGGGGAGCCTCGGCCTCCTGGGGCTCGTCTGGCAGACTTGCCTCCTGCCCTGGCCTGGCTCCATGTCCAGGCTGTGGCTGTCAGGATCCAGCCCCTGCCCACAGGCCTGGGTCCACTCCCAGCAGGAAAGGGCCAGCTGAGGCCCGGGGCTGGGCAGCCTCGCGCACCAGCGTGTGCCTCCAGGGTGCTGAGTACAGATGGACCTCGGCCAATGCAGTTCTCATCCTTTCTCCATGAGCAGAACTTTCCATCATGTTGGACCTTCCTTGGAACCACTGACACCCTCCCACCCCCACCCCCTGCCCAGGCGTGGGCGACTCCCCTCACGGCTCTCTGTTTCTGAACCATTAAAGGAGGGGACCCACAGGGACTGGGGCACCCAGGCTTGCAGGCTCTGAGCCGTGTGGGTGCTACCTGGGGCTGGCAGAGTGGGGCCAGATCAAGCCTGACCTGAAGCCATCCTGCCCTGCTTCTGTCCAAACTTGTCCTATTCTTGGCAGGGCTCATGCCCTGGCAGCGACACTCTCCTATCTGCCTGTCTAGTCCAGTTGCTACCCGGGGGCTAATCCTTCACCCCCACATCCCTGCGGGCCATTGCTTTCTCTGTGACATGGTGTGAAAGCAATACCCCAACAAAGGCGGAGGTGGAGGTACATGAGTGTCCTGGGCAGTATGCAGTAAGTATTCACTAAATGCAGGTTTCCAAGGCCGTTATTGCATCCTGAGCCCATGTTTACAGTGACCAAGCCCTCCGGAGGTCCATGCTCTGGAGACCCTGAGGATCCATTTGTAGGGGCGGTTCCTCCATGGCCTAAGTGTGGTCTAAGTGTGGCCTGGGCCAGCCCTGGGACTGAATGAAACTCTCTCAGACAACATCATCGCTGCCCCAGGCCCCCAAAGCCCCTGGGACTCTGGTCATCAGCCCCTTCCCCTCTAGAGAGACCTCCTGGCTGGCTCCAAATGGCACAGCCCTGATCCTTGGCCCTGCTGTGGCCCCAGCCCGGCCCCTGGTGGTCACAGGTGCTGAGAGCCCCCTATGCCCTCCCTTGTTCTGGTTCACGTGGGACCAACTGTCTGCACGGCTCCTGGAGCCCAGCCTGTGGGAGTCACATGCAAATCAGAGGCAAACAGAGGCCTGCCCAGCTTCCGGCTCCTGGGGATCCCCCTCCTCTGCCCCATCCACATCTCATCTTCATCTGCATGCTGGGGGCTGGGGCAGAGCTGGCGAGGGGCCTGTCCAGCCTGGGCACCATCTACAGAGGCCGCCTGACTCCCTGCCTTGGGTCTGAGGGGCTGCACCAGCTCCTGGGGTCAGGGTGTGGGACTCCTGCAGAGGGCAGCCTGGATGTACCAGCCCCCTGTGGACTGGCCTCCAGGGCAAGCAGGAAGGGTACAAGGGGGCAGCCCACCCAGTCCTATCCAGGCTGGACTCCTGGACCTGGAGGGTCTCAGCACAGAGCCGGTGGAGCTGCCAGGGTCTGATGAGCCCTGCCCCAGCCCTCCCCCTCCCAGGGAGCCCCTCAGATTCTATCGCTGAACTCTGGGGGCTGTGCCCAGAAGGACAGCCAGAGCCCCCACCGCCACGTCTAGGGGGCACCTACTGTGTGGCAAGAAGCACTCACAGACACCACATGGGATCCTCCTCCCAGCTGCAGGGGCGACCAGAGTCCACGGACAGGGAGACTTAGCCTGGGAGAGGTCAGGGACGTGCCCATGGCTCTGTGGGTCAGTGGCAGAGTGAGGCTTTGGCCAGGAGGTCGGGGGGGCCCAGGCTAGGGGTACTGAGGCTAGGTTAGAGGATGGTCCTAAGAGAAGGTGGGAGAAGGCACCGCAGGGAGAAGGAACAGGGGAGGGGGAGATGGCAAAGGGGGTGTGAGGCCACAGAAGAGTATCTGGGGAGCTGGTCCAGGGCACACACTGTGCCCACCGCCTGGGGCAGCCTGGCCCCGATTCCAGGCCAGAGGCCCTGGGTGAGGTCAGGACCTCTGCAGGCCCAGACAGATCCTGATAGGGTAGGTGGTCACGTTCCCATCACTGCCACACCAAGGCTGGGTTTGGGGGCTCCAGTCCAGCTGCCTTTGTGGTCAGCTCCGCAAAGCTCCCAGCTTCTCCCCGGGTTAGGTCTGGATGCTCCCATGGCATCTTCTTTGGTTTTTCTGGGCCTTCTTGGCCAGGAGTCCAGGTGGCCATTGCCAGGCTGCAGGTGGCTCGTGGGGTGAAGGCTCTACAGGGGCAGAAGATGGGGTGCCGAGAGGGAACAGCAGCTCTCGAACACAAGCCAGCCTTGGCCTCGGGCAGGCCAGGCTGGGGCCTCCTGGGCAGGGAGGCCAGAGTTCATACAGGTCGCTGCCCACTGGCTCCAGCTATTTGTGCCCCACCTAGCCCAGGCCCCACCCTAGGTAGCCTTTGGTGAATGTTGCAAAATCTTGGCCCAGCTCTGCTGGCTCTCCTCCCTGACGGGTGAGAGGCTGCAACGGAGGCGAGTGGAGGTCAGAGGGAAGGCCCCTCCCTGCCTCGGCCAGGCTGTGGCCCTGTACGGGCCCTGGAGGGGTACAGGGGTGCCTGTGCTCTGTTGCATGCAGGCTGGACCAGGGTCACAGAGCTCCCAGGGCTTGGCATGGGGTCAGGGCAGAGGTGGGTGCCAGTGCCAAGCTGGGCATTGTCTGGGAGCATACGAGCCAGGCTGCTGGACTGGAGAGGGGCAGACCTCGGAGGGCCAGGAGTTCCTACAGTGGGAGCAGAGGCCCGAGGAGACTCAGGGTGACGGCTGTGGCTGCGGGCCGAGTCACTGGGATTGACCCTGATGGCCCAGGGCAGCCTTGGAGGATTGGAGGCAGGACAGTGACGTGCTGACAGTAGGAGTTGGGAAGACCTGGCAGGCTGAGGGCGCATGGAGAGGGGCTGAGATGAGGGGGGGAGCAGGAAGGGCGAGGGGCTAGGATGGGTGGGGGTCCCCCAGACATGGCCTGGGTTGGGGTGCACCAAGACGACTAGGACAGGGTCAAGCTACCCCTGGAAAAGGGCTGAGTGAAAAGGCCTTGGTCTTTGGCATGGGGACTGGGGTGGACACAGGGAAGAGGGCCCAGGACAGGCCTGAGGGGGCTCAGCAGGACAGGCAGAGGCCCAGGAAGCCAGGGGACTGTGGGAGCATGCCCCTGAGTATGTGCCCACCCCTGTTCCTGGCAGTGATGCCCCAGCTCTGCGGGAGTGTCTGTAAGTGTCTGATGGTCTCTGTGTGTCTGTGAAGGGTGCGTGTGTACACATGCACACACGTGTGTAAGTATTGGAGATAGAGGGTGAGTGGTCCAGGCCACCATCTGTCCACTCTCTTCTTCCTCCCTAATCTGGGGAGGCCAGCCTGGCTCCAGTCACCATGGAAACAAGGCACCCTTCCTCCCAGCAGGATGGGGTGCCCTGGTGTGGCTAGCTGTGCAGGGCAGGGGTGGGGTGGGGGTTCGGCCCTTCTGGGAGGATCTGCTCTGCTCCCCATTTGGGAAACATCTGCCTTGAGAGGACAGGAACTTGAAGAGGCCCCTGGCCCTGGCGTGAGGGTACTCCTCTCAGCAGGACAGCACAATGCCCAGAGGTGCCCGCGCCATGCTGGCCTGAGCCTCGGGTACCCAGAGGGGTGGTGAAAGGCCAAAGGACAGTCAGTGGGGCAGCAGGACAAGGACCTGGCATCTCAACCCCAGCTGAGCCCTCCTCCTGGTGGCCTCTCCTTGCTGTTTGCAGGAGCAGCCCCAGCTCTGCTGCCCGTGGAGGTGTTGACCTGGGCTGGGCCTGCCTGTGGGTCCCAGAGCTATTTTTAAGGTCCACCGGATGGGCCTTCCAGGAACCAGGAAAAAACAGGCAGGGACTGGCATCCTGTACTGCTGGGGACGTGGCTGGGGGTGGGTGGGTCAGACTTGCAGAGAAGGGGTGGCCTGGGGTCACTTACCACAGGCCATGCCCAGGGAAGAAGGGCAAAAGACTCTTGGGTTTCAAATTCAGCTTTGCAGCCCCCACCCCCATACAAGGAGGGCAGGGGCTCCACAGCTGGGAGGACCCCTCAGAGCCTCACTGTGCCAAGCTCAGAAATGGGGTGAGCTGTGCCCACCTGCAGGGTAGGGGCAGACTGCGACATGTGGCACCCTGCCTGAGTCTCGCACCCTGGGCAGGGTCGTCTGGAGTGCTGGGGGCCCCCAAGGCCAGCGTGGACACGGGGCTGGGTGGCCGCACAGGCAGAGACAGCAGGCCTCCTGCTCAGCCTCCTTGGGCTGGATGGAGCCTGAAAGAGACCCCCAAAGTAGGACAGCCCCTAGTGGGGGGGTCCAGGTCCATTCTGACCCCTCGTGGAGCACACAGTCAATGCAGGACATGCACAGACACACAGGCTCTCACAATGGCACAGCTACAAGAGTCTGGGAGAGACTGGGGCTCTAGGGAAATCCTCCCCACAGGAAAAAGGCTGCCTTCTGCTCCGTCCTCCACTCCCAGATCAGGAGGGGGACACCCCCCACTCCCAGAGCCCTTGGAGGCCTCCACAGATGGCCCAGCCTACCTCCAGGGCTGGGAAAGGAGGAGCTGTTGACAGTGGGACACACACCCTGCCACTTTCTGAAGGAGTGCGTGCACACTACTCTGAGTTTGGGGAGACTCAAGGTCATCGGATCAGATTCAGGAGCTGGTGGGGCGAAGGGGGGTGCCCTCCCCCAGGACGTGGGCCTCCCAAGGCTACCCCTAAGGCCAGGGACCAGCTGGGCACACGGGCCAAGACACCCGAGGAGGACTGACCTGGAGATTTACACACCGGGCTGAGGGGCCCACTGGGGAGGCCACTGAGGACCTCAGCCCCTCTTAGCTGAGTCGGATCTGCCCTCAGAGCCACATCTTGATGTGCTCACCATCTAGACCCGGAACACTCTCCAGCACGCCCATCCTTCCCAGCTCCAGGACACGCTGTAAGGTCAGGAACCTTAACAGCCTGACCTGAAGACACCCACTGTCTGGGAGAGGGCAGGCTCTGAGGACCCCCTGCTGGCCTTCTGGAAGGACCTACAAGTGGAAAACAGCCCCTCCTCCTTTGCAGGTGCTGTGTGGATTCCGCTGAAGGGGTGGGCTCCAGCATCCTATCTTGGATCTGACCCCATTGGGATCCCTGCAGTGGGCTAGGACCCATGATTAACCTGCCAGCCCTGGCCCTGTCCTCATGGACCCACACTGCAGGAGGGTGGTGGACAGAGCTCCAGTAAGGCAAGAACCTAAGAGCAGCACCAGTGGAGGGTCCACTTTCTGTCCTGGGACAGTGACAGTGGCAGTGAAGGGGTGTGACTTGGGGGAGGTTGGGTGTGCTGAGGGCCAGCAGGCCAGCCCAGGCCTCTGAGGCAGGTGAGTGTGCATGCTTGGGGGTCACACATGAAGGCAACCCCAGACAGGCCCAGGGATGTGGCTGCAATGGTTAGATCCTGGCCTGGCCTCCACAGGCCACCAGGAGCACCTGCAATGCCAGAAGGATCAGCACCATGGCCTTTTGGCTCCCTCAGCCCTCTCTGGGACTGATGTGAGAGACAGTGGACGCCCAGGGCTCAGCCCTCGGGGCTGGCAGAGGGCTGCTCGCACCTCACAGTCCTGAGCTGCTCAGGCCAGTGACCTTGGGTTGAGGTCGGCAACACGTTGGGTTGGATCGGCCACACAGGTGAGTCTGCGTACTACAGGAGACTGAGGGCAGGCTCAGGGCCAGACCAGGGCCATGTGGACTCGAGCTAGCTCAGGGCCTGACTGTAGCGGTGAAGGTGGACTCCTTGGTGGAGGTGGACAGGAGCTGGGCCTGGACGGCAGCCAAGTGGGTGGAGAGCAGGCGAGGGCGCTCCAGCACCAGGACAGCAGGGCAAAGGTTCCGGGAGGGGAGGCGTGATCAGGGAAGGACTTCGGGCTGCGGGCGTGAGGTCAAGCCAGGTCAGAACGGCGGCCCAGGGGTGGGCAGGGTCGGCCCCCCGCCCGCGCCGGGGCTCTGAGTCCCGGGACGCTGCCGCCGAGCGGGGTCCCCAAGGGGGCGGTGCCGCCTCCCCGCGCCGGGTCACCTGCGCCCTGGGGTGCGGACGGCCGGAGACGCACGCGCACACGCAGGTCCGGGGGTGGCCTCCTGGACTCCCGCCCCCGGGACCCCGTGCCAGCACCCAGCTCCAGACGCCCACTTCGGACCTGCTGGGAAGGCGCGCGTGTAACCGGTGACCTTCCCGGCGCGGCCTGGGGCGGGGCCCACGAGTCCCCGCCCCGCGCTCGCCGCCATTGGCTGGGCCCCGGCGCCCTCCGGGAAGCCCGCGCCCATTGGCTCCCGCGGCCCCGCCCCGACGCCTCGGCCACCGCCCGCGCAGAAGCTGCGCATGCGCGGGGCGTCTGCGAGCAGAGGAGGGGCTACGCCGCGCCGTGCACCTCCGCGGCTCCAGCACAGCGAGCTAGTCCCGGGCGGCTCTCCGCGACCCTCGTCCACCGGCCTCCGCCCGCCCCGGCCGGGGCACTCGGCCTCCCGCCGTCCCTCGGCGGCTCGCGCGGGCTCCCCGGGGCCACTCGGACACGCGGACCCCAGAGGAAGGGGGCGGGGTCTCGACTAGCCCCGCCCCCGCGGAGGGATACGGGCGGCCGCGGCCCAAAACCCCGGGGCGAGGCGGCCGCGGCGTGTGAGCGGCTTGTCCTGCGGCGCGTCCACGCGGTCCGCGCGGGCTTGGCCGGGCCACTGCGCCGCGCCGCGCCGCGCCGACGGCCTCGCCCGAGCGCTCTTGGAGCCTCGAGGGCCGGTGCTCCCGGCGTGCCCGCCCGCCGCCCGCCGTCCTGAGCTCGGGGCTCCGCGCGGTCCGGGGAGGCCGCCCTCCCGTGTCCGCGGCCGCGCGGGGAGCCGGGCGGCGAGAGGCGGCGCAGAGCCCGGAGGCCGCGAGTCCGCTCCCGCCGCCGCCCGCGATGCTGCTTTCCAAGTTCGGCTCCCTGGCGCACCTCTGCGGGCCGGGCGGCGTGGACCACCTCCCGGTGAAGATCCTGCAGCCAGGTGCGCGCGGGGCGGGGGCGTCGGGGGTCCTGGGGTCGGGGGATCAGGGGCTGAGATCTGGGGGCCGGGGGCGCAACGGGGGTCTCGGGGACCGGGAGATCGGTGGCTGAGATCTGGGGGCCGGGGGCGAGTCCGGGGTCTCGGCAGTCAGGATTTGGGGGTCGGGCGGCGTCGGGGGCCAGGGCGCGCCGGGCCGCACCAACCCCGCCCGCGGTCCCCACAGCCAAGGCGGACAAGGAGAGCTTCGAGAAGGTGTACCAAGTCGGCGCCGTGCTGGGCAGCGGCGGCTTCGGCACGGTTTACGCGGGCAGCCGCATCGCCGACGGGCTCCCGGTGAGTCGGGCAGCCGGGCGGACCCGGGATTCTCGCCCACTGCGCGCGTCGTCGCAGCCTCGCAGGGCCTGACCACTCGCGTCCCCCCCCTCCAGGTGGCTGTGAAGCACGTGGTGAAGGAGCGGGTGACCGAGTGGGGCAGCATCGTAAGTGCGGGTGGCCGGGCGGGCGGCGGGCACTATCGGCCGGGGTCGGGGGGCCGCCTGCCGGCTTGTGCGCGCTGACCGCAGTGTCCCCCAGGGCGGCGCGGCCGTGCCCCTCGAGGTGGTGCTGCTGCGCAAGGTGGGCGCGGCGGGCGGCGCGCGCGGCGTCATCCGCCTGCTGGACTGGTTTGAGCGGCCCGACGGCTTCCTGCTGGTGCTCGAGCGGCCCGAGCCGGCCCAGGACCTCTTCGACTTCATCACGGAGCGCGGCGCGCTCGATGAGCCCCTGGCGCGCCGCTTCTTCGCGCAGGTGCTAGCCGCCGTGCGCCACTGCCACGGCTGCGGGGTCGTGCACCGCGACATCAAGGACGAGAACCTGCTCGTGGACCTGCGCTCGGGCGAGCTCAAGCTCATTGACTTCGGCTCGGGCGCCCTGCTCAAGGACACGGTCTACACCGACTTTGACGGTGAGCACGGGCGGGGTGGCGGAGCGGTCCAGCGGCGGCCGGTAACGTCCGTGGGGAGCGGAGGACCCACGGAGGAGCTGGGACTGTTGGAGGACGCGCGCGCCGCGCCTGGGGCACGCTCGCGTGGGGGGCGTGGGCCACGCGCTGCCTTGGGGAGGGCAGAGCCCGGGATCGCAAGCCGGATCGTGGCGTGGGGGCGAGGGGAGGGCTCGAGACTGCCCCCTCCGGTTGTGTCGGGGTGCGACCGCGGGTGGAGGGCGGTGGGGTCGGCGCCGGGAGTGCCTGGACCCCCGCGATGTCGCAGCCGGCGCTACCGCGGGCCTCCCCCTGCGTGGGGGCGGGCGCTGCGTGCGTGCGTGCAGAGCTGGGGGCGCCGCGGCAGAAATCCCCGCATTGCGGAGCGCGGGGAAGCCGGGGCTCCCCGCCCGCGCGCCGCCTCCTCCCTCCTCCCACGTTCCTCCTCCCTCCTCCCTCCTTTCTTTTCTCTCCCGGGTTCTCCCTTCCCCGCCCTCTGCGTATCCTCACCTCACATCTGTTTGTTGTGAAACCCGAGCTCTAGCTCATGTGACCCGTTCCGTCGCTGCGGGGCCAGCTGGGGGGCGGGGCGGGCCGGCGGCCCTGGGGAGGCCACGCCCCGGCGTTTTTCCAGGGTGATGACCAGCAGGAATTGGAGGCGGCTCCCTCCTCCAGCTCCGGCTGTGGAGATGATTAGCCGGGAACACTGTGTTGGTGTTTGTGTTTGGTACCAGCTTTATGGGGCGCTGGTCCCTTAGTGGCGTCCTGATCTTCACGTGTCCCACAGGCACCCGAGTGTACAGCCCACCGGAGTGGATCCGCTACCACCGCTACCACGGGCGCTCGGCCACCGTGTGGTCTCTGGGCGTGCTGCTGTACGACATGGTGTGTGGGGACATTCCCTTTGAGCAGGACGAGGAGATTCTTCGGGGCCGCCTCTTTTTCCGGAGGAGGGTCTCCCCAGGTGTGTGGGGGCACTGGGCCTGCCCGCGGTGTGGGGCGGGCAGCGGAGCCGGCCCTTTCTGACCCTCTCTCCTTCCCCTCAGAGTGTCAGCAGCTCATTCAGTGGTGTCTGTCCCTGCGGCCCTCAGAGCGGCCCTCGCTGGACCAGATCTGCGCCCACCCTTGGATGCTGGGAGCAGACGGGGGCACCCCGGAGAGCTGCGACCTGCGGCTCTGTGCCCTGGACGCGGAGGACGGGGCCAGCACCACCTCCAGCAGCGAGAGCTTGTGAGGCCGGGCCTGGCCTGGCTTGTGGGAGCCAGAAGGACCGCCTTCCCCAGCCCAGCTCTGCGAGAGACCGCAGACGACTCTGCTTGGCTGCCTGCTCCTTGCGAAAGCAGTGATCTCTGACCCCTGGTGACCTTTGCCTCGGGCACTGGGCTGTTTCCTTTGCTTTGAGTGCCTTTTCGAACGCTGCTCTCACGGACTTGGTTTCTCAAGCTCTGTCGTCCAAAGACGCTCCCCTCCAGTGAGGTTCCACCTGCCTTGGGCGGGTGCTTAGACCCAAGACTGTCCCTCTCCTGTGCTCCAGGAGGCAGCCCTGCCGGCCCTCAGCGCCTCCCTGTGTGACAGTGTTGGACCCGGAGCACTCCCATGTCCTGTGGCCTCATCTCCCCGGGGACACCTCCCCGACCCGCCCTGGTCTCTCAGTCTTCGTCTGGGCGTGTCCATGCACAAGCAATGCAACGTTCAGGCCTCTGCTGCCCGCATGCACACTGTGTGCGTGCGGACGTCTGTTATTTATGGTGTGACTTCCGCAGAGGGCTATTTATTGTTAATTTATTTGTTGGGGTTCCTGCCTCCCAGCAGCCCCACCTCCCCCAGGCCCGGGGGGCGGAGAGTGCTGTGGACCCAGGCCCCCACCTGTGTCTGTCGGAAGATGGACTTGTACAGTGGCTAATTTAAAGGGAGTTGGTGATGCCGCCACTTCAAGGCTCTGTGCCCTAGGGGGCGGGTTTTAAATTATTGACCTTGTACAGTCTGCTTGTTGGCTCTGAAAGCTGGGGGGTAGGGGGGACAGAGTCTCAAGCCTTTAATTTATTTTAGCAGCTGTGTTCCTATGATCCGGGTGTGTAGACATCGCAGCTGGGGGTTTCTCTCAGCTCAAGAGTGAGATGTCTGGAGATCATATTTTTTTATATGGTATTTCAATTAAATTGTTTTGTATATAATGGGTTTTTATGTTTGTTGGGCTGGGTGGTCTGGGGCGGGAGAAGGGAGTTCTGGGAGATGGAGCCTCTAGCTGCTGGGGAGCCCCCTCTGGGTCTCCTGTGGGGAGCCAGCAGCGTGAGGGGCCCAGGCTCTTCCCTCCCAGGCTGGAGGGTTTGGCGTGTGGTGTGGCTCTTGGCCTTTTTGCCCCCCATTCTTTGCCCAGGGGAGTGGGCCGCAGGCCTCACCATCAGGGGCATGTGGGAGAGGAGCAGGGAGCTGGGCTCAGGGGTTGGCCTTCCCACCACTAGTCTAGAGGCTTAGGGGGTGGCCTCAAAAGCATCTCTGTGGCCTTGTTTTCAGGGAGGCCCCATCAGGGTGGGAAGAGCAGAGGACCATTGCTCAGGTCACTGAGGCAGACGTGTGCATGGAGGGATCTGTGAAGCCCACAGATGGCTGAAAGAGGTCCTGAAGGACGAGGGCTTTGCCAGGTAGAGGACGTGGAGGGCACTTCAGGTGTAGAGAACTGGGGTGGGTGTGGTCAAAAAATGCTCCAGTGGTCGTCCAGGCCTGACAGGTGTAGGGCAAGGTGGTAGGTGGAGGTCACGGCCAAGTCCAGGTGTGGAAATGTGGGCACCAGGCCACTGTGTGAAGGGCAGGCCTGGTGGAGATGGTGTGCCCTATAGCCCCCATGGGGTCCTTTGTTTGGTTGGTCCCCAGGGTGGGGCAGTAGGGCACCTGCTGAGCCTGCAAGGAGGCCATTTGGGTCCAGCAGGGCCCAGACACATGGCCTGGAGTCTCCAGAGACCTGTCCTTCTGTTCCACAGCCCAGGTGTCTGGCCACATGCCTGTCTGCGAAGCACGCAGACCCCTGCCTGCTCATGAACTTGCTAATGGCCCTCGGGACCACATTGTCAGACAAAGTGTCCTGAGCCCACAGGCAGGAGCAGAGACAGGAAGTTTTGGAAAGTGATGCTGAAGGAAAATGACAGGCGGAGGCGCTGAGGGGGCTCCTGGTTCAGTCTCGGCCATTCACGGAGTCAGTGGGGTTTGTGGCTGGCCTGGGCCTGGAACACGTCCTGAGGAGCTGCTATGGAGAGCCAGGAATTTCCAGGGGTGGCCCCACTCACTGTAGGCAGATGCCTCAGAGGAGTTGGGGGACTGTCGGGAGACAGCCCACCTGTTCCCACGGCCCTGGGCTGACCAGCCTGCCCAGAGGCCACCCTGGCCGGCTGGGGTTCTCCTTAGCTTACCCTGCCCCCTCCCAGGAATGGAGCCCTCAGGCAGCAACCCCAGGCCATGGGCTGGAGCTCCATGGGGGAGCCGTCAGAGAGGGTTGAGGACAAGTTCAGGCCCCTGCACCCCACTCTGGTGACAGCTACCCACATGTAGTGATCCCAGCTCCCCTCCTTGCCAGCTGAGTGTGCTGGGCTCATTTGGGCACTCCTGCATCCACCCATCTGTCCATCCATCTGTCCTTCCATCCGTCCACCCACCAGGCCATACGGTAATCACTCACTGAGCTTGTCCTTGTGTGGGACCCTGAGTCAGGCCCTGGGAAGGCACAGGGGCTCTTGGAGTGGGACGAAGGGCAGTGCTTGTGCAAAGTCAGGAGGGAAGTGGTCAGGACAGGTGGGGAAAGGCTTGCAGCCTTGGTGAGCGCGTGCGGTCTTGAGCGCATGCCAGCACCACAAGCGGGGTCCTGAGTTCTCACATTTATCAACTCCGTGAGCTCCACAGATGGGGAAGCAGAGGTGCGGAGAGGCTGAGAGGCTCCCCCAAGGCCACTGGCCACCTGACTGCAGGCTGAGTGTCTGTGTCTTAAGAGCAGCCCAGAGGACAGTGTTTCCCGAGGTCTGCCCCTGGAAGGGGAGCTCAGCCCCCGCTGTCAGCAAAGGCCTGCCATGGAGGCAGTTTGGGAAATGCTGCCCTCCAGCCCAGGCCCTCCTCAGAATCACCGCTGGTCAGAGGCTCTGCCAGCCCACCCGAGGCCTCTGGGCCCTGGGCCCCCGTCCAGTGACGCCTGTGCAGGTGGCGCTGGCCGCTCTGGCAGTGGATGGACAGGTCTGTGGGGGTGACCACTGGTGGGTTTGAGGGACGCAGAAGCTGTTGCCACAGGTGACAGCTCCTCTCCTGCCTGGGGGTGGGAGGCCTGGCTCTGACAAGAGTGACGGGTCAGCAGGGAGAGGGCCCCACTTGGTGTAGGGGGAGCCCATGCCTGTGTGCAGCGGGGCCGGCGGGGCGAGTGGACTGGGGCTGGGGCCAGAGGCTGGGCCCCGAGGTCAGGGTCTGGGGGGCTGGTATGTGCTAGCCCACGTGGCATATGCAAGCCAGGGTGGAGGGCTGAGCTCCCCTCACAGAGCCTGCCCTGCAGGGCAAGAGGGAAAAGACAGAGAGGAGACAGACAAGGGGAGCAGGTGGCCACCCGACGGCCACGCACCCCTTCTGTCTCAGCTTGACTGCACAAGCCTGGGCACCCCACAGGCACCCCTTCCCACCCTGTCAGCCAGGGCTAGCCCAGCCTTGGCTGCTGGGCGCTGCCAGCTGCCGTCCTGGGTTGGACATGTGCACATGCCCCAGCCCCAGCGCCACCAGGGAAGGGCTCTTGCCCAGGTTGCCCTTGGGGAAACTGAGGCCCAGAAAGGGAGGGACCTTATGCAGATGCCAGAGCATGAGTGCTGTGCCTCACAGATTAGGGAGCTGCTGAGGGCCAGCCTGGACATTCCTCCTGGTGGTTGAGGCCCATGGGGGTGGGGGGCTGGGTCCAGACTGCATCCAGGACCTGGCTGTGGGCGCAGGGTGCAGGCCACAGGAGAGGCCCAGGACACAGCACACTGTGAAGGGTAGCTTTCCTGGACCCTGGGGCGCCCCCACAGTCAGATTTCAGAGAATCCCCATGTTTCAGAGACCCAGCAGAATTCCAGAGCTCTGGCTGTGAGGCCTGGATCCCCTTTGGAATGCCCACCTGCAGCCCTGGCCCAGCCCTGCATGCTGCCCCTCGGGCTCTGTGGGGCTCCGCTGGGCCACTCGGCTTGGGGCGCTGGATGGGACAAAATACGCAGATCCCCTGTCCTCTCCTTGAGGCCACTCCAGCCCCTAGGCTCTCTTCTCTATGTCTGGGTGCCCCCACCTCCTGCCCCACAAACCTGGAGCTCCGTCAGGATCCGAGTGGGGCCCTGCCCCTCCAGGTTCCCCCAGCCCTGCCGGTCTGGCCCCTCCCTGGGGGAGGGAGGCCAGCAGAATCCATTTCAGTTCCTCAGGCTTTGTGTCTACACAGGGGCCTCTCCCGGCTCTGAGGTGGGATCTGGCGGGGGGTGTTCAGGCCCCTTCCCACAGGTTGGGCCCATCCCACCCTGCCTGGACTGGCCCCCAGGGCTGCAGCCCCTCCTCAGGCACTCAGGGCCAAGCAATCACACGTGTGCGCCAAGGCAGGGCGCCCATCTGGATGTGGTGCCTGTGGGACCTGGGGTGGGCCGGCCGCAGAGCCGCTGTCCCACTGTTCCACTCCTCAGGGCTGGGAGCTGCCCCAAGCTGTGCCGTCCCCAAGGGTCTATGCCACTCGTGCTGAGCTTTGTGGGTCCCCCGTGTCTACAGGACCCTCCTCTGCTGGAGCAGGATCTGTTCTCAGCAGAACCAGCCCCGTCTGCAGAGTCTGTGGGCTGGGGGCTGGGGCCTGAGCGAGGGGACTCCTCTTCCCAGGGCCTCTTGAGGCCCGGATGAGGCTGTACCCACCGGCAGGACCCCCAACTCCTCTGCGGCTAGCACTGTTGGCCATGTGGACAGCTTGGCGCTGGAGCAGAGGGGACAGGCTGCCTAAGACCGTGTGGAATGCACGACCCCCAAAACCCTCTCCTGGCCTCCTCCAGGCTGCCCGCTCTGGGACAGGCCTGGGTTTCTCCCCTCCCCTTCACCCACCGCCCCATACCCAGGAGGCTCTGGCTGTTCTCTGCTGGGCTAGCCCCCAACTCCGCTCATCCTTACTATCTTTACAATTTAACCACTCGCTCAAGTTCTGAACAGTGTCCATCCTTCAGGGACTTTCCTCGGGGCTATGCACAACCCAGAAACCATCGTGGAAAGAACCAGGCTCGTGAATGTACTGCGGCCTTGGTGGCACGTGGCCTCGGCCAGAATGCCCCCACCACGGCCCGCCGGTTCTGGCCTCCCTCTGGCGCCGCTGCCCTCCCGGGAGCCTCATGTTGTACCCCATCTGGGTCTGCACTTTGACTGCTTTGCTCAAGGCCAGGCCCCCCTGAGGGCTGTGGGGTGCCAGTCATGCCCACGTGGTGGCGAGGCGCCCTTCAACACTGCCTCTCCTGGCCTCCTCACCTACAACTGAGGCTGGCCCGGCTCCCCAGGAAGAGAGAGGCTGGGACACAGATCCGAAATTGACTTTCTGCAGCTGTCAGAGCCCTGCTAAGTTTCCTCCTCCCACACAGCCCCAGAAACGAAACCTTGGCGTTGCTTTGGTGCCAGCACTTCTCGGAAAAGGGAAGTGATCCCTGGCAGGACCCCGGGATCCCTTCCGCCCCTCTGGGCATCCAGACCCCAGTCAGCCAGGGAGCCCTGTGCTGGCAAAATCAGCACTAAAAGGAAATGCCAGGCAGAAGTCTGGACAGTCCAAGGTGGGCAGTGGAGGCCTGGACAGGCAGGGCTGAGGGGCCGCAATCTCCCGTGTGACCTGCAATCATGGGCACTGTGGCTGTGAAGGTGTCAGCCAGGTCTGGCACCTGACCATGGAGCAAGTGGATGGATAGGAGCTCCCTGGGCCCCTGTGTATCCCTGACCCTTGGCCATGGCCAAGGGGGTGCCGGGCCCAAGCTGAATTGCCGGCCCTGGGGTTTCTCAATGGACCAGTCCCCTTGATACAGAGGCCTCTGATGGGGAGGAGGGGTCTGCCTGAGCTTCCAGCACATGACTTCCAGGCCGGCCAGTTTTCCAGGCAGCCTTGGCAAAGCCCTGAGCTTTGATTACACAACTGACTCCCCCCTCTACCCCCCAGAGTTCCTGGCAGTCAGGCCTGGCTGGGTAGGGTGGAGGCAGGGCCTGCCCCTCCAGCACTGGTCCACAGCCCTCCTTCTGGCCTGATCCTTGCAGGAAAGCCCTTCCCGGGGCCTGGGCCCCAGATGTTGGCCAGGATAGGGTGGTGTAGGGGGTCCACTCCTATATGAATGAGTAAGGGGTCTTCTTTGGGGGTGGGTTACCCATACCTAGCCCTGAATGAGCTAGGTGGGGGAAACTGAGGCTCTGGGAAGTCAGGGACCCACCCAAGGTCACAAGCAGCCAAGGGGGCCCACCCTACCTGGGGAGGGGGATCTTCCTAACATGGGGCCCGGGGAGGTGAGCTGGCTCTGACCTGGCCTCTGGCCCTTCCTGCCCACCCTCTTACCAGGAGGCTGCCTACCCTGATCTGAGGCTCAGGCCCTGATGTCACTGGCCCCATCCACCTGTTGGGGAGGCTGGCACCTGGCCCAGGGCCTCTGGGCTTCTCCGCCCCACCCTGCAGTTGCTGCCCCTGAGCCGGGTTCCTTGGGTTCTTCACGCAGGAATACTGTGCTCAGTGACCCCCACCCCAGTGGCCACCCCAGCAGTGGGCAGAGGGATGGAGAGGAGAGGAGCTGGCACCAGAAGCGTCAGGCCAGGCCCAGCCCAGAGCCGTTTTCCCCACTCCTTGTGGCCCTTGAGGCCCTCAGTGGGACCTGGGCTGTAGGGGCAGGGCTGGACCATGAGGCTGACTAGGTGACGCTCCTGTCAGGCTGTGGGGCCTCTCTGGGTTGCAGATGCCCTAGGTCCTGGGACCCAGTGACCAGGAGGGCCAGGAGGCTCCACCCACTGGGCCAGGCCAGGCAGGGGGTCAGGGATCCTAGACCACTGGGGTGCTGCCCTAGGCCGTGTGACCCTAAAGCCTTAGGAGACTTCTCATCTCACAGGCGGGCAGTGCAGGAGGCCAGGGACCTGGAGATACCCCGATTGCGGTCTGTAACCTGGGATGGCCTGCCCAACAGCTCCCCACAGAGGCACCTCCATCCTATGGAGCACGTGCAGAGGGGGTCTACACACCCACCCCAGGGAGCAAACAGAGGGGTCTGCCCCAAGGCCCCTGACTCTCCTCTGCCATCTGGTTTCTGCTCACCAAGCTGTCTCATGGAGCTCAAAGGGCCCTTTTCACTCTGGAGAGAACCAGACAGTCCTGACCCCTCGGGCTTACCCCTGCCAATGGGCAGTGACCCAGACAAATTGGCATGATAGTTTCAGGATGTGACAGAGACGTGGAGGTGGTGTTCTTAGGGTCACCATTGACCTTTCTGCTGAGTGGGCTTCTGAGTGGGACCTGAGAGATGGCACAGGCAGCTCTGCAGAGATCTGGGGAGGGGGCTCCAGCAGGGGGAACAGCAGAGGCAAAGGCCCTGAGGCAGGCAGAGGAGCCCAGGCCCAGCTTACTCAAAGGAGGAACAGGAGGAGAGGCACGGGAGGCCTGCAGTCTCCACTTAGCACACACGTCTTCTGGGCTCTTCTCCTGGTTTGCCCCATTGCCCTGACTTCCCCAGCGGTGGGCTGAAGGGAGGGAGGCAGGGGCCTCAGAGGCCCTGAGCACAGAGCTCCTGGCCCTCCACTGCTCCTCCTACTGGGAGACAGGGGTTGGGACAGAGCAGGGTCACAAATCTGCAGTGTGTGGGTGGTCGAGGACCCTGGTGCAGTGGCTGGTTCAGTGACCTCAACAGGCCAGAACAGGAGTGCATCCCACACTAGGGGCCAGAGGAAGCCCCCCTGCTAGCCTGGTAACCCGTGCCGGCCCTGGAGCAGGTCCGAGCTGCTGTGGGGCCCTGTAGTGTCAGCTCTGCCCCTGCCCAGTCCCGGCCATTCAGCAGCCACCTCAGTCTCCCTCCAGAAAAGGCCCGGAGGACCCACGCGGCCATGGAAAGGGTGCTTGTCTTTGAGTGTGTGTGTGCACGCGCACATCTCTGTGTACCTGAGAGTGTGCGAGTAGGGATGTGTGGGGTGTAAATATGCGCTCCAAGCGCGCGTGTGTCAAGGTGTTTGTGTCTGCACATGCATGCACGTGTGTGCCCACACAAGTAGATCAGTATGCGTGTACATGTATGTGCGATCCAGCATATGTGTGCATGCATGTGTATCTGTGTATGTCTGTGCATGGCTGCTCCAGTGTGTGCGCCCATGTAGGGCCCAGTCTAAGCAGAGCCTGGTGCCAAGACTTGGGCGTCCTTCCGCACATGCCGTGGCTGACACTGCTGTGTGACTCGCCTCCTCGAAGGGCACAGCAGCACGTGGGGGAGTCCCTGTGACTCAGCGCTGTGGGGAGTGGGGGGTGGGGAAGTTGGTGACAGAAGAGGAGCTCGGAGCTGGGAGGGGGCAGAGGGAGGAAGGGTGTGCCTACCAGCCCTCCTGTCCCTCCCACTGCTCGGCTGCGACACTGACCAGCCATGGTGGCAGTGCAGTCACACATGTGTACTGGTGTCAGGGCACACAGACACGTCGGCCCATGTATAGGAACTGCCTGAGGCCCTGGAGGGGGGTCAAGAATATCCCTGGGCCCCCACAGAGCCCACAGTCAGGGGGCCACTGTGAGGGCATCGGGAAGTGAGGGGTCCCCAGAGGGCCACTGGTGCTGAGATCTGAGGCTGGAGGGAGTCTAGGAGCCAAGGGCAGCTGCAGAGAGGTGAGCATGTCTGGAGTGACGAGAGGTCCTGGAGAGGCCGCCAGGCCAGCAGGCCAGATCTCCCAGGAAGGGGGAGGGTGGACGCTGTCAGAGGGGGATGTGGAGTGCCCAGGGGCAGGCCACCCTGGGGCCAGAGTCTGGTGGGGGGCTCAGTGCCCAGGCAAGGGGGAGTCCTGCAAGACCACGAGGGGGTCAGTTCCGGATGGTTTGGGAGGTAGAAGGTCAGTCGGCCCCAAGGAGGAATGGAGGCTGGACAGGACCCTGCCCACACACCCAGCAAGCCCAGGGAGAGCACAGTGAGTCCTCTCTCTCCAAAGCATCCCCCCATTAGTGCAGGAGAGCAGGCCGGGCCGGTGCTGACCCTGGTCTTGAGGTCGCCTCTTGCCCTATGGTGAGGGGGGAGCTCGGGGCCTGGAGGCGACTGAGGACTCAGAGCTGTGGTCCACTGGCCTCCCCGCCCCCACACCCTGGCCCAGCCTCTGGGACATTCTGTCCCTGTCCTCGCCGCACATGATCACCAGGCCCGGCCACTCTGTCTGCCCGGCACCTGACTCCCATGCCTGGCTGCTGCCGGCACCGCTGTGCCCTAACGGTCAGATTAGCTGTGGGCACCCTGAGCCCGCCGGCTGGGACGCTGGCTCCAGCAGCTGGTGGGCCAAGGGAGACTGGGCTGTAACCATGGCCCTGGGTGGGAGGAGGGAAGAGAGGGCGCCAGGGCCCTGGAGCAGAGGTGCACTGTCTCCAGGATCACAGGTCCAAGCTCCTGTGGGGGCTTCCCAGCCCACAGAGCCCGGTCCTGGGTGGGCTGCTCTGGGGCCACTGCAGACCATGGGTACCCGGGCTGGGTTTCCATCTACGGGCCTTGGTTTCCTCACCTCACTTCCTCCTGGACAAAAAGGAGCTGAAGATGGACAGTCCCCAGGGCCATGGGGCGCGTCAGGTGTCAGGAAGGCAAGGGCTGAGCTCGGTCCAGCACGCAGTAGGTGTGCACTGCCCGGTGGGAAGGGGTGGTGCCATCTTTCACCCTGGCTACTCCTCAGTGGTCTCTTCTCTGGGGAGATCAGAGCACAGAGTGGAGGAGCCCTGGCCTGGGGGCGGGGGTCTCATGGACAGGCAGAGCCCAGCGGTGGGGTGGGGAGACACTTGTGGGGCTGGCCCAGCCTTGCCACAGCACCTCCCTGTGGTCCTTCCGTCTCCCCCAGATAGTCCCCCAGCCTCCCTTTGGTCCCCAAACGCGCTGTGATTCTCCCCAGCTCCTGAGGGGCAGCGCTGGCTCCAGGCCTTGTGTGGAGGGATGGTGATGGGGGCCCCACCAGGGGACAGCCCCAGGGTCAGGGTCCGGGGCAGGCTTTCTCTTTCAGCCAACTAAGTGTTTAATAAAAAACGAAGTTCCTCTTAAATTAATACTCGGAGCCACTTTAAACATTTCTCAGAGAGTTAAATGGAAATCTAATAAAATCCATGAAAAGTATTTTTAAGACAGCTTTATTGAGGTATAATTTACATACCATAAAATCCACCCACTTTCAACGATTTCAGTGAGCCACCCACAATTCAATGATTTTAGTAAATTTTCCGGGTTGTGCAACCATCACCATAGTCCAATTTTAGAAATTTCCATCACCTCAAAGATCTCTTGTGCCCATTAGCCATCACTTCCCCTCCCACCCCAGCCCTAGGCAGCCATTCAGCTGCTTTCTGTCTTCACAGACTCACCATTTTTGGATATTTCACAAAAAAGGAATCCTACAACTTGTAGTATTTGGTGTCTGGCTGCTTTCACTGAACACAATAATGTTGGGGTTCATCCACGTTGTAGCCTGTGTCAGGAGTTGGTTCCCATAATAATATCCCAGTGTATGGGAGGACCACATTTTGTTTATCCATTCACCAGTAGATGGACCTTTGGGTTGTTTCCACATTTTGGCGATTGTGAATAAAGCTGCTGTGAACATTCACGTACATATGTGGACATATGTTGTCATTTCTCTTAGGTAGATACTTAGAAATGGAATTGCTGGGCCATATGGTAAATTTGTGTTTAAGGTTTGACGAAATTGGCTACACATTTACATTCCCACCAGCAACGTATGAGGGTTCCAATGTCCCCACATCCTTGTCAACGCTCGTCACTGTCTTTTTGTTGCAGCCATCCTGTGGGTGTGAAGTGGTGTGGCATTTGGTTTCAATCTGAATTTTTCTAATAACTAATGATGTTGAGCATCTTTTCAAATTTGATTAGAAATTTCGCCAAAGAATGTATCCAGCTTCCCTCCTTCTTTGATTATATGTCTAATCAAATTTTTTGCCTCTTTTGTATTTGGGTTGTTTGTCTTGTTATTTTAAAATTTATATTTATTTTTTATTGTGGTAAAGCATGCATGACAATTTTAAGTGTGTGTTTATCTTATTTTTGAGTTGCAAGTTCTTTTTTACATACATGATTTGGAAATGGTTTAGACCAATTTTCATTTTCTTTCTACTGTTGTTTGAAGCACAAAATTGTTACTGTTGATCAAGTCCAGCATGTCTATTTTTTCTGTCACAGATCCTGTTTTTGGTGTTGCACCTAAGAACACCGAAGAACGCAGGGTCGCAAAGATTTTCTCTTATGTTTCCTTTTTAAAGTTTTATGGCTTTAGCTCTTACATTTAGGTTTACTGTTGATTTTGAGTCAAAATTTTTTTTTAAAGATTGGCACCTGAGCTAACAACTGTTGCCAATCTTCTTTTTTTTCCTGCTTTTTCTCCCCCAATCCTCCCAGTACATAGTTGTATATTTTAGTTGTGGGTCCTTCTAGTTGTGGCATGTGGGACGCCACCTCAGCATGGCTTAATGAGTGATGCCATGTCCATGCCCAGGATCCAAACTGGTGAAACCCTGGGCTGCCAAAGCGGAGTGCACGAACCGAACCACTCGGCCACAAGGCCAGCCCCCTTGAGTTAATTTTTGTGTGTGGTGTGAGGTAAGGGTCCAGTTCCTCTTACATGTGGACATCTGATTGTCATCGCACCATTTGTTGAAAAGAGTATCCTTTTCCCCTTTGAAAGCCTTGTCACCTTTATCAAAAATCAATTGGCCAAAAGTCTATGGGTTTACTTCTGGACTCAGTTGTGTTCCATTGATCTATATGTTAATCTTGTGCCAGAACACACTGTCTTTATTCTTGTAGCTTTATAGTGTTTTAAAATTGGAAACTGTAAATTCTCCAACTTGGTTCCTTTTCAAAATTGTTTTGGTTATTCTGTGTCCTTGCATTTTCATAGAAATTTTATAGTCAGATTGCTAATTTCTGCCCACCCCCCAAAGATCCACTCACAGTTTGGTAGGGATTGCATTATCAACTTGAGGAGTATTGCCCTCTTAACAGTACTGGGTCTCCCATCCGCGAACATCGAATGTCTCTCCGTTCACTTAGAGGTTCCTTCATAGCTCTTAGAAATGCTGTGTGGTTTAGTGTATGGTCTTGCACTCCTCTTGTGAAACTTACCCCTCAGTATTTTATTCTTTTCAATGCTGTTGTGAATGGAATTGTTCTCTCAATTTCATTTCGGGTAGCTCATTGCTGACATATAGAAATGCAGTTGGTTTTTGTGTATTGATCTTAGATCCTGGAACCTTGGTGAACTCGCTTATTGGCAGCCTTTTTTCCTCTACATCCTCCTGCCATTTGTCCACAAATGCATCACAAATGCAGAAGTGGACGGTTTCTGGTGAATGAAAAGGGAACGTCAGGTAACTGGAAAGTACCAGGAAAATAATGGAGAGGAAGAAGCTCGGGGAAATGACCCCAGAGGTTTAAGTTGTGGACTCCTGTGTTCACACAACTCCTCAGGGTGAATCTGACCCTCATGAGCAGATCAAACCCTCTGAGAACCCATCTGACAGGTAGACTTCACCTACGTCTCAGAGTGACCACTAGGTGGTGCACATGCAGGACAGACCTGCGGAGAACGGCAAAGACTGAACATTGAACAGACACGGAAGCCACAGCCCAAGGGACTAAAACAAGAAGCTCACCCCTCTCCCTGGGGCAGGGGAAGGCCCAGAGTCTCATAACATGGTACTCAAAATGTCCAGGATAGAAACTCAGATCACTTGGCATATGAAGAATGTGACATGAGCAAAGACAACGGACACCAAGGATGTATCGACACAGGCGTCTGAGTTGCCTGACAGAGACTTTAGATCAGCTACTATAAAAATGCTTGAACCAGAAACTGCAAACAGTCTTGACATAAATATTAAAATTGAGTGACTCAGCAAAGACACAGAAAGATATAGAGAAGAAGAAATGGAAATTTTGGAACTGAAAAATACAATAACTGAAAAAAAACCCCTCACTGAGTGGATTCAGTAGCAGAATGGAAATGACAGGGGAAAGAGTCAATGAACTTGAAGACATATCAATAGAAATTAATCTGAGCAATAGAGAGAAAAAAGATTTTAAAAAATGAATAGAGTTTCAGGGACCTGTAGGACAACAGTAAAAGCGCCAATCTTTGTGTCATTGGAGTCTGGGAAGGAGAGGAGAAAGAGTATGGGGCTGAAAAAATATTTCAGGGAATAATAGCTGAAAACTATTGGTTTGGTGAAAGCCATAACCCTACAATCCAAGAAGCAGAGCAAATCCCATCTAGGTAAACTGGAAGAAACCCACACCAAGACACTTCGTAAGCAAATCGCTGAAACCAAAACCAAAGGAAAAAATCATAAAAGCAGGCAGAGAAAAATGATGTGTTACGTATAGAAGAACAAGGATTCAAATGACTGATTTCTCATCAGAAACCAGATGCCAGAAGGAAGTCATACAACATTCTTCAAGTGCTGAAAGAACCGTCCATTCAGATTTCTACATCCAGCAAACGTCCTTAACCGATAAAGGGCATTGACAAAAGTCCTACAGCTCACACAATACTTAACGCGAAAGCCTGAATGCTTCCCCTTGACAGCAGGATCAAGTCAAGGATGCCACTCTCGCCCTCTTATCATGGAAGTTCCAGCCAGTGAAATAGGGCAAGAAAAAGAAATAAAAAGCATACCAATTGGAAGGGAAGAATAAAACTGTCCTTACTTGTAGACAACACAATTGTCTATGTAGAAAATCCCAGGAATCTATATGTATATTAAAAAAAGAACCAAACTCCTAGAACCAATAAGTGAGTTTAGCAAGGTTGTAGGACACAAGGTCAACACATAAAAATCAATTGTATTCCTATAGGCAAGCAATGAGAAACTGGAAAACAAAATTTTAAGAATGTTACCATTTATAATAGCTCCCCAAAATGTATAAGTGTAAATCTAGCCAAACATGTACAGAATCTGTGTGCTGAAAACTACAAAATGCTGTTGGAAAAAAATCAAAGATCTAAATAAATCAAAAGACTTACCGTGTTCATGGATTTGAAGACTCAGCATAGTTAAGATGTCAGTTCTCCCGAAAGTGATTATAGGTTTAACGCATTACCAGCCAAAATTCCAGAAAGATTTTTTTGTTGATGTGGACAAGCCAATTCTAAAATTTTTGTGGAAGGGCAATGAACTCGAATAACTAAAACAATTTGAAGAAGAACAAAGTCGTAGGAATCTCGCCTGATTTTAACACTTCCTGCACAGCCACGGGACTTGAGACAGCATAGTGTTGGTGAAGTGACAGGTGCAAACACAGATCAATGGAACAGAAGATAGCCCAGAAAGAGACCCACAAAAATCTCTGACAACTGTGCAAGTGCAACTCAGTGGAGAAAGAAAAGGGTTTTCAGTAAACAGTGCTGAAACAACTGGTCATCCACATTCAGAGAGATGAACCTTGACCTAGACCTCCCACCTTGTGCAAAGACAAACCCAGAGAGAGTCCAGGTCTCGATGTCAAACATGGACTATAAAACTTTCACAAGGAAAAGTAGGAGCAAATCTTCATGACATGGGGTTAATCAAAGAGTTTGTAGAAATGACACCAAAAGCATGACCCATAAAAGAAAAAAATAGCTAAATTACATTTCATCAAAACTAAAAACTTTTACCCTTTTACAGCCAAAGACACTGTCAAGAGAATGATGGAGAAGAGACAGTTTGGGAGAAAGTACTTGCAAACCAAATATCTGAAAAGGACTTGTATGCAGAACATAAAAGAGCTCTCGAAACTCAACACAAGAAAGACAACACAATTTACAAACAGCAAAGGTCTTGGACAGACCCTTCACCAGAGAGGATGTACAGATGGCAAACAAGCATATGAAAACGTGTTCAACACCGTTAGTTAGCCGCTAGGGAAATGCAAATTAGAACCTTGAGGAGATATCACCACGCTCATCAGAATGACTAAAAGAGGAAATACTGATAATACCAAGTGCTGACAAGGACGTGAAGCAACTGGAACCCTCACATGTTGAGACTTGGAGTGCAACATGAGGCAGGCGCTCTGGAAACCGGTTTCTCAGTTTCCTATGACTGCAGCTACATGCTTATCCTAGGATGCCGCAACCCCACCCCTGGGCATTCAGCCTAGAGGAATGAAGATGTCTGTTCACACAAAGACTTGTAGTGAATACTGGCAGCAGCTTTATTTGTAAGAGCTGGAAACAACCCAAATATGTTTTCATGGATGAATGGGCAGACAGACTGTGGTCATCTACACCAGGAAACACTGGGGAGTTGCGGAAAGACACAAACTATTGATCACACAACCACCCAGACGAATCTCGAAGACATCGCGCTGAGTGAAAGAAGCTGGTCCCCAAGGTCGCACAGTCTGGTTCCATTTGTACGACATTCCAAAAGGTAGAGCTGTGGTGACGGAGGGCAGAGCGGTGGCTGCCGGGGCTCAGGCGGGGGGCTGTGCCTATAAAGCCCCAGCAGGAGGGAGTTTTTTGGGGCGATGGAAACATTTTGTATCCTGTTGTAGTGACGGATATCCTAACGTGTTAAAATTCATAAAGCTGTACACCAAAACAAAAAAGTCAACTTTACTGTATGATAATTAAAAATTAGATAAATAAAATACTTCAAAAAATATATTTCAGGCAGTTTTTGCGTTCGCCCGAGCTTTCTCTCTGGGGTGAGTTCCCCGCTCGCCTCCTCTGTGGTCTCCCGACTCCACCCGCGCACAGCCTTGCGCATGCACCCCGCTCACCTCCCAACCTGGTCCTGGTGGGTCAGGCTACGTGGGAACTGGGTAGGAGGCCACAGGGATCCCGAGGGAGAGGAGATCTCCAGGAGGGCCGGGTCTGAGGTCGGTCAGCAGCAAAAGACACTTGCACTGGGAACCTGGGGGCCCAAGACAAGGGAGGTGTCCTGAAAGAATTTCCCCCGAATAAAGGCCAAAGCAAGGAGTGGGAGGGGAGGGGAGCCGGAGGCCTTGAGCCCCTTCCCTGGCCCTGCCGGTGGAGGAGGCGCTAAGCTCCTCAACCCCTCCCTAACCTCCAGCCACAGGGCCGCCCTTCCCCACAGCAGACGCGGCCCCTTCCCCTCGCCCTCCAGGGCCTCTCTGCCAAGCCCGAGCCCCGTGCCCCGGGGCAGCTCCCTCCTCCGACTTCGAGGTCGCCGGGCCCGCCCCTGCAGCTGCTCCCCCTCACTACCGCACCTGGGTCCCCGCTGCCGACCGCCTAGGGGAACCGCGACCCTCCCCAGCCCGCCCACAGGGACCTGGGGGACAGCAGACCTCGAAATCGGGCGTGGGGGCAGAAGTGGGGTGTTGGGGGGGTAACCACGCGGTCGCCCCGCCCCCGGACCCGCCCAGTCCCGCCCCTTCCAGTTGGAACAGAGCCCCCTGCCCCAGACCCCCCTTGCTCCTGGGGCGCCGGGGCGGGTCGGAGCCACCGAGGAGGACGCTCTCCCAGGGCGCCGAGTGACGGTGGTTTCGCTGGAGAGACAGGTGCCCACCGCCCTGAGCACTCGGCTCGTTTGCCCCCAGCACCCCTTCCCCAAATGGCTGGGGCACACGCCCTCCCCAGTGGTCACTGCCTGGTCCCCGCCCGGCCAGCCGTGACCAGAACGCCCGGCGACGGTCTTGGGCCTCCCGCATCTCGCCATCCCGCGGCCGCCCACCCCACGTCCGGGTGACTCTTTCTCGCACCTCGCAGCCCGTTTTCCTTCCTCGCGCCTCCGGGAATGAGCGCCCTGCGCTCCCCGCACACCCACGCCCGGGCCCGGGGCCCGCCGCCTCATCGCGCCCCGGCTCCCCGGGGTCCCCACCGCACGGCGCGCACCGCTGCCCGACGCGCCACACGGTCTGCTGCGTCCTGTCCTCGCGCTGTTCGTCGCAGTGCCCAAGGAGACCCAGACAGCAGCACGCTGAAATCTACACGATGGAGAGTTTTAGGGGAAAATCCAGTCGTCTCAAAGTAACAAGGAGAGATTCAAAACCAGCGTTGAAATAATCGCGGTCTTACGGAAGCTGAACGGGTCCAGGTTCCCTGCTCGACACGCGCTGCGCGCTTCCGCCGCCAGAGGGCAAGTGCTGGCGGCCGTGCGGCCCGGGCCGGAGGGGGTGCGGCCGCCCACGCCCGCGCGCCGCTGCCGGGGACCCCCGGCTCCCTGCCCCGCCTGCGATGGCGCCTGGCGGCCGGGGCTGGGGCCCTGGAGCCCGGCTTCTCCACGACGTCCCCAGGCGGAGGTGGCCCCAGGCCGAGCCCCGGCGCCCCGCTCACCGCAGAACCCGGTTCGCAGCGGCCGCCCGCCGGCTTGTACACACGTGTCATTCCTGCAAACTAGAAACCCCAACCCCAAAACCCTCTGATCGCGCATCACCTCCGAGGCACCACCATTTCTTTGTTCCTCCCCAGCTAACCCCGGAGGTGTCTGCGCGCCCTCCCTGTCCACTCCCTCCCCAGACCCTCTCGGGTCAGGCTTCTCCCCCAGAGCTCATCTCGTCAAGGCCCGTCCCCACCTCCGGCTGCTCATCCTTGGTGGCCCGGAACTTGGCCGTCCTCCCTCCCCGGTGGCCTCACCCAGCACCTCGGCGGAATGCCCACGGGGCCCACGCTGGGGTCTTGCCGCCGCGACAGCTCTTCTGGCCTCCTCACGAAAACGCAGCCGACCGTGCCCCGGACAGAATTCCTGGGCGCCCCACCCCAGGGCGCTCCCTGTTCCCTTCCCCATCGCGGGTGGCCTCAGGGCCATGCTCCCAGGTGCTCAGATCAAAGGCCGAGGTTATGCCCAGCTCCTATTCCTCTTCCGCTGCTAGCCTGCTCCACCGGGAGATCCCGTGGGCCCTGCCTCTGGAATATCTGCCCAACCCAAGCAGCCTCGCCACCTCCAGGCTGCCGCCGGCCTCTCGCTGGGCTATCGCAGCAGCGTCCACCCGCTCTCACCGCGTCCGCCCTCCACCCGCTCCCGTCCTCGCCGCAGACTTCTCCCTCGGCCTCACCTCACTGGGGCCAAAAGCCGACTTCTTCTCAATGGCTAGGAGGCCCCCTCCACCTCTCCGCTCTCTGTCCCTCTGCCGGACCCTCCACTCACGTGAATCCACGGTACCCACCTCGGGGCCTTTGCGCCGGCTCTTGCCTCTGGCCAGGACACCTTTCCTCTAGGTGTTATAAGAGTAAATGCAAATCCAAGATGGAGACGCCCCACCCTGCGTTTTCTTAGAGCATTTCCTTTAGAAAATTTGAAAATTCTTTCTGTCCCTTCGAGATGTATGTAAACCTTCTGAAAAGTTAAAATATCCCTTGCCAGTTTTACGACCCAGGAATGTTTTCATTCATAGTCTGGGATCCGTCTCTTTGAAATGTAAGCAGCAAGGAAGACGGCGCCCTCTCTCCTTGTCTTGGGACTGTGACCTGGGGCCTGGCCGAGCTGTAACTCCTGCTTGTCACAGAGATATGGGAATTTTAAAATTTTTCCTTTGAATAAAGAGAAATAGCCAACACAATGACCACCACAATTACGTAAATTTAGGATGAACTATAAATCATACATGGCGCTGTCAAGTCCTCTTCAAATTTTTTTTATTGTGGCAAAATATACGTAAGACAAAATTTTCCATTTTAACCATTTTTAAGTGTACAATTTGGTGACATTAAGCACATTCACAGTGCTGTGCAACCATCACACTATCTGCGTCCAGAACTTTTTTATCATCCCAAAGACTCTGTATCCATGAAGCAATAACTTCCTTTCCCTCACCCCTCAGGCCATGGGAACCTCTACTCTACTTCACATGGCTATCACTTTTCTTCTGGAAAGCTCCTATAAGTGGAATCATAGACCATGTGTCCTGTGGTAACTGGTTTATCTCACTTTACCTGCTGTTTTCAAGGTCTGTCCACACTATAACGTGTTAGTGCTTCTTTCCTTTTTATGGCTGGTTAATATTCCATTGTGTCTAAACCATATTCCGTTTATCTCTTGATGGACACTTGGGTGAGGGCCCACCTTCGTTCTTTTGCACGTGGATATCCAGTTTTCCCAGCACCATTTGCTCAAAACACTATTCTCCATTGAAATGGTATTTTCACCTTGTTGAAAGTCAATTGACCAAATATATGAGAGTTTATTTCTTGAGTCTCAGTCCTTTTCCATTGAGCTATATTTTTCTGCCAGAATCACACTCTCCTGATAACTGTAGCTTTGTAGTAAGTCTTGAAATCAGGAAGTGTGAGTCCAACTTTTTTTTTTTTTCAAGATTATTTTGTCTATTCAGGTCCCTTGTAATTCCATATGAATTTTAGGATAGATTTTTCTATTTCTTCAAAAAATGTCGTTGGAGCTTTGATAGAGATTGCACTGAGTCTGTAAATCATTTTGGGGAATATTGACATCCTAACAACATTAAGGCTTCCAACCCATGAACACAGAGGTCTTTCCATTTATTTAGGTCTTCTTTAATTTCTTTCAGTCACATTTCAGAGTACAAGTCTTCCACCCCTTTGGTTAAATTTATTTCTAAGTATTTTATTCTTTTTGATGATCTTGCAAATGGAATTTTTTTCTTAATTTCCTTTTTGGATCGTTCATTGCTAGTGTATAGAGATGCAATTGACTTTTATGTGTTGGTTTTGTATCCTGCAATTTTGCTGAATTTGTTTTGATAGCTCTAAAAGTGTTTTCATGTGATTCTTTAGGGTTTTCTACAAATAAGATCACGTCATCTGCAAATAGAGATAATTCTCCTTTATTTCTATTTCTTGTCTAACAGCTTTGGCTAGCACTTGCAGTACCTTTTTTTCTTTCAGGAAGATTAGCCCTGAGCTAACATCTGCTGCCAATCCTCCTCTTTTTGCTGAGGAAGACTGGCCCTGAGCTAACATCCATGCCCATCTTCCTCTGCTTTATACATGGGACGCCTACCACAGCATGGCGTGCCAAGCGGTGCCATGTCCACACCCGGGATCCGAACCAACGAACCCTGGGCCGCCCAAGTGGAATGTGCAGTACCCTTTTGAATGTTGAAAGTGGGCGTCCTTGTCTTGTTCCTGATCTTAAGAGTAAGGCTTTCAGTCCTTCACCACTGAGTATGATGTCAGTTGTGGGCTTGTCGTATATGGTCTTTATCAGGTTAGAGAAGTTCCTGTCTATTCCTGTTTTATTGAGCATTTTTATTTTGTCAAATGCTTTTTCTATATCAATTGAGATGACAATATGGTTTTTTCCTTCATTCTATAAATGTGTGTATTACACTGATTGACTTCTGCATGTTGAACTACCCTTGCATTCTTGGAATAAATCCCACTTGGTCATGGTGCATAATCCTTTTAATAAGCTTCTGAATTCAGCTTGCCAGTATTTTGTTGAGGATTTTTGCATCTATACTCATAAGTGATATTGAACGGTAGTTTTCTTCTGGTAGTGTCATTCTGGCTTTGGAATCAGGGTAATGCTGGCCTTGTAGAATGAATTAGGAAGTGTTTCCTTTTCTTCAACTTTTTTTCCCACAGGAAAAAAAGAATTTTACAGAAATCATCTCTGAAGAAGTCCAGACATTGGAACTGATAGACAAAGATGTTAAATCAACTGCCTTTAATATGTTCATTGAGCTAAAGGAAATCAGGAGAACAAAGTACAAACAAATAGAGACTAGCAATAAAGAAAAATTTTAGAAAGAAACCAAATAGAAAATCGGGAGCTGAAGAGTATGATAGCCAAAATGAAAAATTCACTAGAGAGGTTCTATAACATATTTGAGCAGGCAGAAGAAAAGATCAGCAAATTTGAAGATAAGGCCATTGAAATTACCCAGTTTGAGGAGCAGAAATAAAAAAGAATGAAGAAAAATTGAAAGGCTAGAGAGACCTATGGGACACCATCAAGAGTACTGGCATACACATCATATGAATCCTAGAAAGAGGGGAGAGAAGGGATATACAAATATTTGAATGAATAATGGCCCCAAACTTCCCGAATGTGATGAACTACATGAATCTATATATCCAAGAATCTCAACAAACTCCAAGTAGGATAAAGTTAAAGAGATCCACATCCAGACACGTTATAGCCAAACTGTCAAAAGCCAAGATTCTCAAGAGAGAATCTTGAAAGCAGCAAGAGAGAAGTGACTGAGTTGTCACATACAAGAGCTCCTCAGTAAGATTTTCAGCAGATTTCCCATTAGAAGCCTTGGAGACCAGAAAGCAGTGGGATGACAGCTTTAAAGTCCTGAAAGAAAGAAAAAAAACCTGTCAACCCAAAATTCTATATCCAGTAAAACTATCTTTCAAAAATGGAGAAAGTAAGATATTTCCAGCTAAATAAAAGTTTATGGAGCTCATTACAAGTAGAGCTGCCCGATGAGAAATGCTAAAGAGAGTCCTTTAACCTAAAATGAAAGGACAACAGACAGTAACTCCAAGCCATATGAAGAAATAAAGAACACTGGTAAAGGTAACTATACAGGAAAATATGCAAGCCAGTACTATTGCAGTTTTGGTTTGTAACATCTCTTTCTGTTTCCTATATGATTTAAAAGGCAAATGCATGAAACAACAGTTCTAAATCTATGTTAACGGGCACACAGTATATAAAGACATATCTGTGACAATGGGGGAGAGATAGAAATGTATAGGAGCAGTGTTTGTATACTAGCGAAACTAAATTGGTATTATTCAAACTAGGTTGTTATAAGTTTAAGATTTTAATTGTAACTCCCAAGGAAACCATTAAGAAAATACTGAAAAAATATGCAGAAAAAGAAGGAAATCAAAATGGTACACTACAAAAAATCAACTAAATACCAAAAAAGGCAGTAATGGAGGAATTGAGGAACAAAAACTATATAAGAAATAGAGAAAACAAGAGACTAAATAGAAGTAAATCCTTTCTTTCTAGTGATCACTTTAAATGTAAATGGATTAAACTCTCCAATTAAAAGGCAGAGACAGGCAGAGTGCATTAAAAAACACGACCCATCTACATGCTGTGCACAAGAGACTCACTTTAGATACAAAGACACAAAGAGGTTGAAAGGATGGAATAGGACATTCTCTGCAAATGTAACCAGAGAGAGCTGGGAGATGCTATCCGCACACGAAACAGGCTCTATGTCAAGTGCTCTTGAGGACAAGCTATCACTTCTCTTGAGATCACATGTGGAACGGGTTGCACCTGGCTTGTATGAAAGGGGGGGATTTCTGTCTTTGCCATCTCTTAATGCTTATTCAAAAATAAAACTGTTTCTTTTCGACCTTTGTGGAGAGGACTCACTGGGTTGGCAGGAATCTTTATTTTGAATTGTTTTTCCACTTGTGTCCACTAACTCCCACATCCCTATCACATCTTGCATGGACCCACCCTGCCGTGCTGCCCCACAACCATCTCCTTCCCTTTCTCTGCTCCGCTTTTTCTTTCTGAATACATCCTAGATAGTTCACTCATTTTTTATGTTTCTGCCTCTGTCCTCTGCTTCGGGCAGGGATCTGCGTCTGTTTTGATCACTGAGGGAGTAGGTACACGGCAGGCACTATGTAAGCATTGGTGACTGGATGAATGAATGTCTAGCAGATGGCTCAAACTTACAAAATCCAAACCCAGCTCCCGCTGCCGCATCCCCATCTCAGCCAGCGGAGCTCCATCCTCCAGTCACGGAGGCCAAAACATCTGTTTTGCTCCGACCTGTGCAGGGTCACCCTGTGGCCCCTGCCTGCCACACCCCACCTCTCACCTTCACATGCTGTTAGAACCAGACAGCTTGCCGCCCCTCGAGTCTGCAGTCTGTTCACAAGAGGCGGGGACCACCCTGCTCTACATGGCCCCCCCAACTTCCTGTTTGCTTTCCCAGCCCCCTTCTTCCAGCCTGACACCGGCCCTGCTCGCCCCACACAATTTCTGTATTTGCCTGTCTGTGGCCTGTCTCCCCCATGCAGAGGTCAGCTCCAGGTGCCTGGCTTTAGGGCTGGGAATCCTGACCCCAGGAACCACTCAGTCACGAGCACACCCAGCCTCGGTCCCCAGCTGCAGGGGCAGGATCTTCGTCAGCATTTGGTCCTGGTGCCAGGTCAGTGCGGCACCTGTGGGTGCTCAGCACCTGCTTGAGTGAATGAATGTGAACAAGGCACACAGTGTCAGTCAAACTTCGAACCCTGGCCTGGGCCACCTTGCCACCTCCCTTAGTCACTCCCCATCCTGGGCCCCAGTTCACCAGCACTTTTCTCCTGGGCAGGGGAGGCCTGAGATGGGGATGGGGTCTCTGGCTGGGGTGGGGGCAGTTACTGGCCAAGTGAGTGGGTCTGTTGTGGGACACAGGGTGTGGTCCCAGATCCTGAGTGGAGGTGGGATGGAGGTCGTCAAAGCCGGGCACTAAGCACCACTTGGTGGCAGCAGACGTGGGTAGCTGGGCCCAAGCATGCCCCTCCTCACCCCATTGCCTACAGCCCTGAACACCCTCAGTCCTGGAAAGGAGGGAAGTCATTGCTTCTGTTGGGGCCTCAGTTTCCTGCATCTGTGGATGGCCAGGGCTGTGTTGAAGTCTTGAAGGAGCCTGCACGCGGTCAGCTCCTGTGACCACTTCCTGAAAATTGTCCCCGCTCTCCACCTCCAGTGGGCAAGATTCAGGGTGGCTCTGGGTCAGGGCGGGGTCTACACGCCTGGCCAGGCTGCCCCAGGATGGTACAGGCATGGGAGCAGGAACTCCAGGCGGGCGACCCAACCAGAGCCCGGACTCTGGTCCCCCACCAGACCCTGTGCCTCGATGAAGAGGAGACACCAGGAGTGGACAGGGGCTTCCAGAGGACCTCGTCCTGTCCCACACAATGAGGACACGTGGTGAGCCCAGAGCCGTAGCCTGCCCCACCACCCTGACCTGGGCAGGGGTGGGGGCGCCTGATGTCCAAGGGTGCGGCCTCCCTGCTCCAGCCCCACCTCGCTTTCCAGCCCCTGGCCTCGGTACCCAGAGTGCCCCTCATCAGCCTCTTTATGGGCACACAGGTGCAGGAAGAAAGGGGAAAAGGCTTCCAGAAAGGGGCGTGTCCCCCCCAGTCAATCATGGGGGGGGCGGGTCCCCCCAGTCAATCTTGGGGGGGGGCTTTGGGCTGAGCAGGAGGGGGTGGCCTCTGTGTGGACAGACACCCCCTCCCTCCCACACACACAGTAGGGGGGGCGTTGGGGTCCCAGATGTCCTTGGGTACAGCCTAGAGGGCTCCCACGTCAGGGGGAGGCAGGCTCCATCTGGTGTCTGTGGTTCCGCCCCCGCCCCTGGCGGCAGGCACGACCTTGGCTCCATTTTAACACCTGGCCCCGAAATCCTCCCCACCACATGCCCGGAGGGGCTACCTTGCCCTGCAGACCCCCTCTCTGTCCTCAAGGGAAGAGGTGAGCCAGGTGGACAGGTGTTTACTGAGTGAGCAGGCGAGCTGGCTTTCCCACGCCCCCGTCTGCCGGGGCAGGCGCCCACTGAGGGAGGGACCGGAGGCCCAGTGGCCTGTGGCCGGCTGAAGGAGGGACAGGTGACCCAGGGCCTGGAGGTAGGAGTGCATTTGCAGACAGGTAGAGAGATGCCCAGACTCTGGACGGGCAGCTGGGTGGTCTTTGTGAGCTGGCATGAGAGTTCTGTGAGGGCTGAGCTGGCGGGCTAACTTCTAGTGACCCCTGGCCTGGGGTCCAAAAGTCATACTGCAGGGTCAAGGGTCCCTCTGTGGTCCTTGAGCACAGATGGCACATGGTGGCCTTCAGTGAGTGTGACATGTCTGAGAATGGCATGTCCTGGCAGGTGGCCCTGGAGGCCAGTGGAAGTGGCCAGCTTTCACTGAACCGGCCAGGTTGGGGGCTGGGGCGTGGAAGGTGGCCTGACCTCTGGGGAGGTTGGGTCAGGGTGGGTGCTGCAGGTGGCAGGCAGCCCCGGGTTCTTAGCAGAGTCCTTGAAGGGACAGTGGAGAGAGAGCTGGGGGCCTTGTGAGGTGGGGTTTGGGTGAAAGCCTAGCCTGGGCAGCAGGAAGTGCCCAGCTTGTGGACCCCCACCAGCAAGGGGGTGTTCAAGCAGGAGCTGGAGACGGTCCTGAGACCCCTACAGAAAGGATGGGGTCACACCTGCACTCCAGAGGCCGGGGACAGCTCTCACACCCAGGGGGCAGGGCCAGGTGCTGGACCTCAGGGCTAGGGATGGTGGCTGTGACCATGGGCTGTCCAGAGGGAGCCTGGATCAAGCTGAGACAGGGCAGGTCAGGGTCTGGGCTGTCTGGGGCAGAGGGCATCCTGCCCAGCCATTCTGTTGGTCCCCACCCAGGGGGTTCAGGCAGGGGCTGCAGGCCCAGCCTGAGGGCTCCCGTGGAGCTGCACGCCTCTGGAGAACTGGAAGGTGCCTGGGCCCCACACCTGGGGCCAGGTGAGACCATTCCCACGCCATGAGGTGTGGCCTTTGCTGTTAGAGCTTGGGGTGCCCAGATGCGAGCTGGCCCCCTGCCGCACCCCAGCAGTCCAGCTCTGTTGCTTGCTTGTTCTTGACACAACACCCAGCCTCAGTCTGCTGTTCGCCGGCTGGCAGCTGGGGAGAGAAGGATGGAGGCTGGCTCAGTGGCCCAGTACTGACCTTGTCTGGGGACACACCTGTACCCAGCTCGGGACCATTGTGGGGCCAGAGGAAGGACAGGGAGCTGTTGACCCCAATGCAGGGCTCACTGGGCAGGCCCTTCCCTGGCCACCTGGTTCTGGAGAGCCAGTGCCCATGGCAGCAGGCACATGTCCTGTCTCCAGGGGCAGCCTGCCCAGACCACAAGAGGAGTATGTACACCCCCAGATGCCTCTCACTTAAGCAGGGCCCAGCCTCTCCTATAGCTCACAGGCCTATCCCTGGGACCCTGGGACTTGCCCAGTGCGGCAGTGGGGCTTGGGCAGTGGCTGGTTACTGGGTGGTCACCTGGGTGGCAGGTAGTGGAGCTCCAGACACCAGGCCCCCAGGGATGACCTTCACCCCTTTGGCCTGTGAGCTGCTGGAGGTGACCTTTGCTGGGGAATGGGACCCAGACTTGGCTGCAAAGCTCCGCTGTGGGGTGAGGGGAGATGGAGGGTGCAGGTCTGCTGGACCCTCTGCTGGACCCTCTGCAGGCCCTGGGGCATTTCTAGGGGAAGGGTAGGCTTGGAGCTGGCCTGGAGGTGCTGTGACCTAGCTGAGCTCCGAGGCGGTTCTGAGACCCTGGCACCCATCAGAGTGAAGGGCCATGAGAAGCCCTGGATGCTGCCCACCTCACCCCGCGGCCCCTCCTGCCTGGCTCCTGCAGTCCACCCTCCACCCAGCAGCCAGGAGAGCTTCTGCATTAGAAGGGAGGACGCCTGCTCCCATTCACACCCCACTGGCCTCCTGGGCTCCCAGGCAGAGGCCACCCTCCTGGTCCATACCCAGGCCCACACCCAGGCCCCCATGGTTAGTTCTGTCTCCTGCCAAGCCAAGGCCCCAGGAGTCTGGGCCTCAGTGGCTGGCAGAGTGACGGTGGATGGAATGACATCCCGAGTTCCTGGACAGTTAGAACCAGAGCCCTGGTCAGGGTGGTAGACACTCAGGGATCAGGAAACAGCACCACTGACACAGTGAGACCAGGGAAGGGTGCTGGGGAGGCCAGAGGGGCCAAGACCCCATGTCAGAGGTGGGACCAGGCCTCTGCCTCCTGTCTGGCCTGCCTCCACCTTGGCTTGGAGACCTGGCCTAACTCCGAGGCTGGTGGCCCCTCTGTCCCCCACCTACCCCCAGTCTCCTGTGCAGTGCACACCACACCCACCCTGACAGTGGGAGACAGGGACACCAGGGGCCAGGCTCAGAGCAGAAGTTGGGGTCCAGCCCTTGGCCTCCCGCAGCCCCTGAGTGCCTGCCTGTCCCTGCACCCCTCCAGCCCGAGGCCCAACTCCAGCACTCACTGCACTGGAGGTCGCACAGCTGCTGGGGGGCAGAGAAGTGCACATCGGTCCTCCGGCCCTGCAGACGTGGGACAGCTTGGTCAGCACGGCCTGCAGCCCCTTCCTGCACCCTGCTGCAGCCCACAGAGGGACTGCCCAGTGAGACTGCTGTGCCAAGGGGCCCCCCGGAGCAGGCCAGGGCCCTAGGGCAGCTTCAGGGAGGTGGGAGCTCCCCTGGCGGCTGATGACGGGAAGGGGTGGGTGTAGAAGCTGAGGTCTGAGAGTGGAGTAGGTGGGTGGGGGCTGGGGTGCTGGGTGGGGCAGCACTACCCACCTGGATGCAGGTGTCAGGTGCACAGGCCTCGTCCCCAGGAATGTCCACGAAGGCAACTGCAGGGTCAGCTGTGAGGTTACCCTGGGTCGGGAGAGGGGTCTATCACAGGTGGAGCAGGAGGGGCAGACCAGACTATACCATGTCCCTCTTGGCACCATCCCTGCCAGGCGGCCTCCAGGGAGGTTAAGAGGACTGCAGAGAAGTGAGGGGTCAGCCCTCTCCCCAGGACGGCGCCCACCCCACCCGGCTCTCACAGAGGCTGGAGGGAGGGGGATGGCCGGGAGTGCTGGGCGGCAGGCAGGCGGCCACATCTTCCTTCCATGACACAGGTGCACCTGGAAGCGGGCGGGGCTGGGTGAGAAGAAGGTGATCCGGAGGTGGCTCGGAGAGGACGCTGGCTGGACGGCCATCTTCCAGGCTGCAGAGATGGAGGGGTGAGGCAAGCACCCCACCTGCCTCCCCTCCTCCCTCCCACTCACCCAGCACCCCGTTGTCCTGACTCCCTGACCGCAAAGAAAAGGGCGTTGTTTGTTGCATCCACACAGCAAAGGCACCGAACCAGTCCCCTGCCCGCTGACCCGTGGAGAGCTCACCTGGGAAGCGCTGCTGTTCAAAAGGGCACTTCACCCAGGAGCCCAGGCTGGTGGAGAACTGCAGAGAGGCCACGAGACATATGCATGTGGAGGCTGGGTAGGGGTGTTGGGGGCTGGGATAAGCTGCGCCTTGTTTGCTGCCCTCTGTGAGGCTTCCCCACCCTGAGTCCTAGCTCTATCCACCTTCAGACCAGGAGGGGGTTAGAGGGGCCACTGGGAGGCTGGACCCCAGGGTCGGGCAAGGCATAGGGGTGTGTGACTACAGCCCCCTGCCCCAATGCCCCTCTGTGTGCCTGCTCGCCCCCTACCCAAGCTCAGGTAGTGCACATGGCAGCTGTGGCCCGGCCCACTCACCTTCAGGCAGAGCTGGGGCTGTGTGTCCACTAGTGGGTACTGCACCTGAGGGGGGCTCAAGTCAGGGCCCTGGCCATCCATGCCCACCCCCATCCCCCCTTGGCGGGCACTCACCCTACCATGTGCAGGCCGGCCCGAGTGCTCCAGCTCGTGGCAGTGGACCCCTGGCCCTGGGCGCCAGCACAGACTCACATGGCCACTCACAGGACAGGCGGGCTCCCAGCTCAGTGCCTGGCTCCCTGGGTCGTAGTGGATGGCATCCCACAGTGCCTCCGTGTCTGCAGGGACCCTCCCCCCAAGGCTCTAGTCAGCTGGGCCCTACCTCAGCTGCCGGTGGGCCACAGGACCTGACACCTGCTTGAGAGACCCTTGGGCCAGGTCCAGGGACTCAGGTGCAGTTCTCCCATGGGCGTCTGGGCCCTGGACCCAACCTGTGTGTGCGAGCATGTGCATGTGCAGTGTGTCTCTCTTGTACCCCTAAGAGAGCCCCGCTCAGCAAGACTTGGGTCTTCCAGGTGAGCCAGGCCATCACATGTGCATGCACGTACACCAGGCACACACACGCACACACTTGTGCACACGCAGGTCCATGCACAGGTTCTGCCACCTGGAGGGGTTTGCCCAGGACACACCCTTGGCCGCATGCTGTCCACAGCAGGCTCAAGAGCTGAGGCTGGGCCTGCCCCCAGGCCTCATCCCCCAGTGTCAGCCCTCCCAGACAGACTGGGTGGGAAGATCGTGTGGGCAACTCTGACCCGCGCATCTCCCACTCCTCTCCTCCCTGCCTCCTCCCCTTCCCTCAGCACCACAAGGCACTTGCCATCTTCAAAGGGGCAGGTCTGGGTCCGCACTGCGTCAGGGGTGGCAGACCAGCCCTGCAGGAGGGGCTGGGGTCAGCGCAGGGCCTGCCCATTCCTTTGTCCCCTCCCAGCAGTCGAGGCCACACCCTCACTGACCTCAAGGCACAGACATGGCAGCTCTTGGCTGTAGGGCAGAGAGATGGTCTGGGAGACGCTGTTCGCTGTCACCTGCAGCGAAGCGGAGGGTTTAGGGGCTGGGGCCCGGTGGGCGGGGCGTGGGGCCTGGTCTGGGGCTGACGGCCTGGGACGGGAGTGGGCGGGGCTAGGGGCGTGGTCGAGGCTGGTTTGGGCCGGGGGCGTGGCTGTGGGCGTCGCTCTGGGCGGGCGGGGCGTCTGGTGGGCGGGGCGTGGTTTGGGGCGCGGTTTAGGGTGGGGCTCACCTGCACCAGGGCGCCCGCATCCTCGCAGATGAACCACTTGAAGCAGAGTCGCACATAGTAGTCGGGACCCCCAGGGGCTTCCGGCACCTGCACCAGAACCACCTTACGGCTGCGGTCCACCCAGTAGGAGAGCTTCCTGGCTGCAGGAGGGCGGCAAGTGGGGGCCAAGGTGGGACTAGAAGTCACCGGACACAGGGTCATGGACACAGGGCTCCACCTGAGACTCTCCAGGTGGTGACCTCTGCTAGACCCAGGCATTTCCCACTAGAGGACCCTATCAAGATTTCCCAAGTGGAGGCAGAAGACCCCAGTGGGAGCAAGCCGAGGGTCTTCCCAGGTCTGGGCCTCACCAAAGCAGTCTGGCACGTTCCTCCTCATGTCCTCATCTCTGCAGTCTGCAAATGACAGAGACAATGGTGGACCTACCCTGCTCTACCCCCAGGGGCTATCCCCACAGCTGGGCCTCTGTCCATGTGGTTTCCAGAAGTTCCTCCTCTCCAGGGAGGCTGTGACCCTGAATTAAGCCAAATATGCTTGCTGGGAGCTGTCCAGTACGGGGCCCTGCCTCCTGCCCCCTGCCTTGGGCAAGTCCCACCCCAAGTCAGTCCTTAGAGGCTGGATGGCAGCTGTGCCCAGGATGGCTCCATGGGCTCCCACCTTCCACGTGGTACTGTTGGTCTAGCTGGACCCCGCAGAAGTGGGGGACAGTCCTCAGGGTGACGTAGAGGCTCTGGGCCACGCTCACCTCGAAGCAGTCAAAGTGCACCTGGAGCTGGGCAGGTACAGGTGTGAGCCGGGTGGACCTGGGGCCACTGCCCACCCACACCTGGACAGGCCAGCTCCACCTTGCACAGGTGGAACCCAGAGTCTGGGGGCAGAGCAGGAGGGGCACCCATTCCTTGGGGCTTGCATGGCAGAACCCCAGGCCAGGCTGTGAAGCAGGTGGCCAGGAGGTGAGGGCAGTGAGGAGCAGGCCGGGACAGCTTCTGCTGCCCTGCAAAGCCTGGGGCTGGACCAGCAGATCTGAGTCAGGCCCTGGCCTCACCTGCTGCCCCACCTGCAGCTGGCGGGAGGCCCTGGAGACCCGCACGATCTGACACTGGATCTCCTGGGTGTCGAGGGTCATGGAACAGGCCTCTAGGCCCCGCAGGCTCTCTGGGTGAAGGGAGGGGCCAGCAGGGCTAGTCAGACCATGGTGATGAGATCCACCCCCCCACTTCCAAGTGCAGTTAGCAGGGTCCCCATCCTGCCCAGCCTCCCAGGTTGCTGTGGAGCCCCGAGCCCAGCGCCCCACTCCCTGGGTGTTACCACCATCACGGTCAGCCCGGCCCTCAAGGCCGTCTCTCACCATGCAGCGTGAGGGAGGCATGCACGCGCAGGAGCAGGGAGCAGCCGTCATGGGGGGCACACTTCATGGCAGTGGAGAGCGTCAGGGTCTCCAGGACCGACCTGGACATGGACGCGGGGGGTTGCCGGCAGAAGTTGCTGAAAATGTTCCCTGGGGAGAGGAAGGAGGGCAAGTGCCACAGGGTCCCCTGGCACGGGGTCAGGCTTTGTGGGAGGTCGCGTGGGGGGGGGGTGGTTCTCTGGAGCTGCACAGTCTGGGGAAGGGTCCTCACTATCTTGCCCCAGTTCAGTCAGGGAACTAGCCCCCTGGTGAGTGGTGGGCCCACTGCTGAGCCACATTCAGAACTGTCTGCTGGGCGTCAAGAGTGGGGCCCAGGTCAGGGGAGCAGGCTGCACCTGAGTGTGGGCAGCTGCTGTCCCACCTGGCCAACAAAGGGGTAGGGGAGCCCCTCCTCAGGCAAGCCAGCAGCCCCATCACCCTCTTCAAAGATGAGCAACAGAAAAGGCACGCTGGGGGCCCCTGGGCATGACCCTGAGGTCATGGCAGCCCAGGGCTCTGTACAGGCAAGTGGCTGCACTGGCACAGGTGGGCCTTGGTCAGGGCCCGGGCCACTATGGCTGGACTAAGTGCCACGCAGGGCAGTTGGCCTGATGTCAGTGGAGCTGGGGTCTCACTTTCAGGCACTGGGGGCTGAGAGGTATTTGCTGTCTTCACTAGGCCAGGTGTGCAGGTAGAGACTTTCAGGCCAGTAAGAGTTGACCCCATGCGAGCCACTGAGCCCTGGGGAGCCCTGCGCCCCATGGAGCCAGCAGCCCAGCTTCCCTCCTGTGCTCAGGGCCATGGCTTGTCCCCAGGTGTGACAGATGGCATTCAGGCCTGGTGATACGTCAGGTGGAGGGAGTAACCCCAGGGGGACAATGCGCCCAGGAAGGGGAAGGTGCTTAGTGGGTGCTTCCGGGGGACCCAGAACTCCAGGGGCCCCCAGGCAAACCCTAGGGCTCTCTCGGGAGGTTGCTGTGGGGCTAAAACTCCAGGGAAGTGAAGGAAGGTGTCCGGCCTGCGGCCCTACCGCGTGTCAGGAGGAGAGGGACCACCCATAAGACCAGCTCAAGTGAAAGGAAGGAAAGCAGAGGAAGATGGCCAGACACCAAAGACACACCTCTTGGCAGAGAAGGTGAAGCAGAAACAAATGCTCCCCAGGGATCAAAGCCCCCAAGGGCCTTGAGAACTGAGGCGAGGCTGTGACTTGAGGGGCCCAGAGCAGTCGCCCCTCCCCAGGCCGGGGGTCTCATGCTGGCTCCCCTCGGGGACCTTTCTCCAGCCAAAACACAAAGAGGTGTGCAATCGAGAAGCCCTGCCTGGAAGGCAGGTTGCCGCAGAGCCAGCTCTGCATATGGAAGGAGAGGCAGTGGCCCTGCCCCTGAGGCACAGAGGTGCTGCTGCTGAGTCACTGGAGCCCACCACTCACAGAGCCCACACTAAACAGTTCAGAAACAGACTCAAAGGAGTAATGGGACTGCGAGGTCTGAATATGTTCATGGGAAAGAAATGCAACTCTGTGGATGCCACCCTGGCCAAGACGGAGGCATGAGGATCAGGTTTACCCTCTTGTCTGAAACAGCCTGGAATACCAGACAAAATACGTGGAGCAATGGTTTCAAGACAGCGGATATGAAGAAACAAAGGGCAGTGATGCCTGAGAGACGGAGACAAGCAAGGTGAGCTCCGTGAAGACACCGCTGTCTGAGCGTTTCTGGGCAGCAGCAGAGGGAGGGGAAGCTCAGGCGGAGCCTGACACCATCCCCGAGTTGAGGAAATGGGACCGAGAGTGTGGGCAGAACAAAGTGGCCAGACTTTGCAGGACAGAGTATGAGAGAGGAAAGAACGATTCAGAAAGAACTGGAGAATATTCAGTCCGCTGGACATTCAGCAGAGCGTCGATCAGCACATGATGCGAGGGCACTACCAGAGGCAGGGGAGAGCCAGCCAAAAGCGTGTGAGGGAGCAGCATCCTGCAGTCACACGGGGTCAGGAACAGTCCCTGTTCCCAGCCAGACGAGAAACCTCATGATTCACAGGGCGCTGGGCACAGTGTATATGAAAGTCCTGCCTCAGTAGGAGAATAATTAGCCTTTGACCGAGCACTGCTCTCAACTTGCCTAACTAATCTTAAAAGCAAGACCCAAAAAAGATTGAGCTATTTCCAAGTAACTTAACTGTATTCCAGAAAAGGCTCAAGAATATTCCTAGGAATAAGAAAATATATCCAGCACACAAGAGGGTAAATTCACAATGTCTACCATCCAATAAAAAATTACAAGTCATGAAAATAATCAGGAAAATACAACCCATAATGAGAAGAAAAATCAGTTAAACTGACACAGATATTAAAATTAGTAGACAAGAACATTAAAATGATTATTATAACTGTATTCCATATGTTCAAAAAGTTAATTATAGACATGGAAGATATAAAGAAAACCCCAAATCCAACCTCTAGAGATAAGAACTACAGTGTCTGAGATAAAGAATACATCAGATAGGATTAAGAGCAGATTAGACATTGAATAAAAAAAGATTGAGGAACTTGGCATAGCAATAGAAACTATCCAAAAGTAAATGGAAAGAGATGAGATGATGATGATGATGATGATGATGATGTGTTGATGATGATGTGTTGATGATGATGATGTGTTGATGATGATGATGATGTGTTGATGATGATGATGATGATGAAGTGTTGATGATGATGATGATGTTGATGATGATGATGTTGGTGATGATGATGTTCATGATGATATAATAGTAGAACAAAGCATCAGTGAGCTGTGGGACAACTTCAAGTGACCTAATATATGTATAATTAGAGTCCCTGAAGGAATAAGGTGAATGAAAAAAGACTTGAAGAAATGATAGAAATTTTCCAGACTTGATGAAAACTATAAACTCACAGATCCAAGAAGCTCAATGAGTATCAAGTATAAGATATATGAAGAAAATTACAAGGCACACCATGACCAATATGTTCAAAGCCAGAGATAAACAGAAAATTGTAAAAACCACCAGAGGAAAACTGACATGTTATGTACAGAAGAACAAAGATAAGGATGACAGCAAATTCCTTGTTGGAAGCAGAGCAAATAAGACAAAAAGAAAAACCTTTAAAGTACTGAAAGAAAAAACCTGACAACCCAGAACTCTATACCATTGAAAATCTCTTTGAAAATGAAGGATAAATAAAGACTTCTTTAGCATACAAAAGCTGAAAGAATTGCTCATCAGAAGACCCACACTACAAAAAATGTTAAGAAAGTCCTTTCAGTAGGAAGAAAAATGATTTCAGATGGAAATTTTATCAAAAGAATAAAGAATACCAGAAATGGTAATCACGTGGTTAAATATAAAAGATATTTTATTACTATTTAAACCTGTTTAAAAGACAAGTGATTGTTTAAGACAATATATTTAAAATTTTGGATATTGCTAAAGCAGCATTTAAGGGGAAATTTGTAGCACTAAACTCCTATATTAGAAAAGAAAGACCTCAAGTTAGTGACCTCAGCTTCCACCTTAAGGCACTAGAGAAATACACACTGTGAACTAATACAATGTTATTTGTCAATTACATCTCAAACTGGGGAAAAAAAGAATAACAAAACCCCAGGTAATCAGAAGAAAGGAAATAATAAAGATCAAAGTGGAAATTAATGAAATAGGAAAGAGAAAAGCAACAGAGAAAATCAATGAAAGCATATGTTTAAGAAAGAAATAATACCAGTTCTACACCAATTCTTCCAGAAAAGAGAAGATGAGGGAATAGTTCAGAACTCATTCTCTGTTACCAAAACCTGACAAAAATACTACAAAAAGAGAAAACTACAGAGCAATATACTTCATGGTCATAAACTAAAAACTCTAACAAAATTTCAGCAAATTGAATCCAACAATCTATAAAAGGATAACACATAATTACCAAGTGTGGTTTGTTCTAGGAATGCAAGGTTGGTTTAATACTCAAAAATCAATCCCTATAATTAACTATGTTAACAAATTTTAAAAACACATATAATCTCAATAGTCACAGCAAAATTATTTGACAAAATCTAAAATCTATTCCTAATAAAAACTCTCAGCAAAATAAGCATAGAAGGGAATTTCCTTGATCTGATAAAGGCCCTCTGTGAGAACCTGCAGCTAATATTGTATTTAATAGTGAAAGGATGGATTATTTTCCCCTAAGATCAGGAAGAAGACCAGGATTGCTGCTCTGATGGCTTCTATTCAATCTTCTGTATTAGAGATCCTAGTCAATGTAATAAGGCAAGAAAAGGAAACAGTAAACCTGTCTTCCTTTGCAGATGATATAGTTGTCGCTATAGAAAATCTGACGGAATCTAGAAAAAAGATACCAGAACTAAAGAATGAGTTTAGCAAATTGCAAGGCACAAGATCAAGATGTGAAAATCTACCATATTTCTATGTACTAGCAAAGAACAATTGCAAATTGAAATTTTAAAAATATCATTTACAGTAACATAAAATATGAAAGACGTAAGGACAAATCTGACAAAAGATGTGCAAAATCTATGCCTTGAAAACTAAAAAATATTGCTGAGAGAAATTTGAGAAAACCTAAATAAATTGAGAGGTAAATTGGGTTCATAGGTCAGAAGACCTAATATTGTTAAGATGTCAGTTCTCCCCAAATTGATGTGTAGATTCAAGAAATCACAATCAAAAACATTTTCATAGAAGGCCTTTTTTGCCCCATAAACTGATAAGCTGATTCTAAAATTCATATAGAAATGCAAAGGATCTAGAATAGACAAATCATCTTTGGTAAAGAAGAGCAAATCAGAAGCTAACACTGCCTAATTTCAGGACTTCTTATAAAGTAATCAGGTACAGGAATCAGGACAGTGTGGTATTGGTGTCAAGACAGACAAATGGATGGAACAGAACAGGGTCCCAAAACAGACCTGCCCAGATATGGACAATTGATGTCAACCAATACACTAGCTGCTGAAGGAGGAGAGTCTTCAACAAACTATGCTGGATCAACTGGACATCCACGTGCAAAAATGTGGACTTTAATCTGTGCCTTGCCCTAAATACAAAGTTCACTCAAAATGGACTGGAGATCAAAACTTTTAAAAGAAAACATAGTAAAAAAAATCTTTGTGACCTTGGGTAGGGCAAAACTTTTCTTAGCTACAATACTGAAATTACGATGCATAAAAGAAAACATTAGACTTCATCAAAATTAAAAACTTCTGCTCTTTGAAAGACACCGTTAAGAGAATGAAAAGACAAGTCACAAACTGGGGGAAAATATTTGCAAATCATCTATCTGATGAGGAACTTGTATTTAGAACTTATAAAGAACTTTCCAAACCAGCAATGCAATAAAAAATGGGCAAAAGATTTGAACAGATACTTCACCACAGAAGAAGAAAATGGCAAATAAGCACATGAAGAGGTGCTCGACGTTGTTAGACGTTAGGGAAATGCAAAAGTAAACCATGATGAGCTGCTGTCACTATGGGAACAGGCAACATGAGAAGGACTGACTATTCCAAGTGTTGGTGGGATGACTACTCCAAGTGTGGAGGAACTGGAAGCCTCATCCACTGCTGCTGGGAATGTGAAATTGTACAACCACTTTATAAAACAATTCGGCAACTTCTTTAAAAGTTAAACATATACCTGCTATGTGATATAGCCATTCACACCTGGATATTTACCCACGAGTAATGAGAAAGACTTTCCCAGTGTTCACTGTAGTTTTATTTTTAGTAGCCAAGCCTGGAGACAACTCAAATGTCCATCAACAGGTGAATGAGTAAACAGACTGTGTATAGCCGTATAGCCATGCAATGGGCTGGACTTTTTTTTTTTTTTGGCTGAGGAAGATTCGCCCTGAGCTAACATCTGTTGCCAATCTCCCTCTGTTTTATATGTGGGTCACCGCCACAGCATGGCCACTGACAAGTGGTGTAGGTCTGCGCCCAGGAACTAAACCTGGGCCACCAGAGCAGAGTGCACTGAACTTAACCCCTAAGTCACTGGGCTGGCCCTAGGATGGACTTTTGATATGTGCTACACGTGGATGAATCCAAAAATAATTATGCTGAGTGAAAGACACGAGAGTTCACACTGCATGATTCCATTTATATAAAATTCTAGAAAATGCAAACTAATCTCTAGGGACAGAAAGCAGATCTGTGGCTGTTGGGGAGGAGGGGAGGGGGAGGTCTGGAGAGAGGGTGTCACAGGGACCGAGGAAACTTTGGGGATGGTGAGACTCTCCATTATGCTGACTGTGGCAATGGTTTCACAGGTGTACTCATACGCAAAACGTCAGCAAGTCGAATACTTAAAATATGTAGAGTTCACTTTATGTCAATCACACATCAATAAGGCCAAAAAGGTCATTTCCTTCCCTCATCCATCTGTGATGTGTGTAAGCCAGCAGCAAGTGTCCAGATTCCTGCCCAGGTTTGGTGGCCCCTTGGGAGGGGGGTCTCTCCCAACTCAGTTTACATTTACTCGAGATCAGAAGTGGGAAAAAGAAAACAATAAGACAACTTTAAAAAGATGTCTTAAACACCAGGGATACAACTGAGTTCACACCCCTGGGAGCTTCTCTTCACCAGCGCGCCCTCATGTCCTCAGTGGTGGGAGGGGGTAGACCAAGGGAGGGGCGGAGGACCGCAGGCTCCCCCCCACCAGATCGATGGAGACTTAGAAAACCACAAAACCAATGAAAAGTTGGTCTGCCTTCTATGATTACCGTGTGTGGGCAGTTCTAACAGTGCCAGTGATAAAAATCCTCCTCCCAGTTGCTCCAGGTTCTAATCACCCGCCCGCCCCTGGCGTGGCCTGCGCCAAGCATCCTGGCCGCCGCTGTCCTGGAGCTCGTGGGATCTAACAGACTATGTGGGGCTTTTTAGAGGGACTCCACCCAAGGGCGGCGGCTGGAACCTGAGGAGGCACCCGGACCCCTGGCTGGCCACCAGCTCCGTGGGACAGCCCGGTGGGCTAGTGGGCAATGTGCAGGGAGCAGAACTCTGTCCCCAGGCCTGATGTCCCCTTGTGTGGAGGTCACATGTGGAGCCCGGTGCACAGCGGTCCTAAGGGATGAGACTGGGCTTCAGGATTCTCTCTCCAGCTTCACACAGTGAAAACTTCCTCCTCGACCAGGACATGAGGGGTCTGCATCTTCTGACCTTTTCTGGGAAACACAAAGACCTGTTCTAGCCAAAAAGAACAGGGTCAAAGCCAGAATATAGGCAATAAATGGTAGAGCAGTAGAAGGACTCAGAGGAACATGAAATGATGACATATGTAGAGTTAAGCAGGATGGATGCAAAGGAAAAGTTGCCTCTTGTAAAAGAAAATGTATAAAAATAAGAACAGGCTCTTGTCCCAAGTTAAGCTGACGAAAACAGGAGAGAGGAGCAAGCAGAGGAGGGAGCGAGTGAGGCAGAAATATGCGGAGTGTTTGTGGTTCAAAATGGGGAATGCTGCTCATTGTTGCTGTGTGGAAATAATTGTGAACCCAAGATTCATCAGAAAGACTTGGGGAGAAGTAAAGATATTTGATCTTAATCAAACATTTAAAGACTACCATAGAGCCTTACTAAAAGAAGGCCTAACAGATGTATTTTAAAAAGGAGAAATATGAACTCAAAAGGAAGAAGTGGCTTACGGAAAGGAACAGTGGACACAGGAGTTGGTAAACAGGTGGTTAATTTAAATTTCATTGACAGAGGAGGACAAAGAAAGACTATGTTTAAAAACAAGTTGGGACGCAGAGCACAGGCAGCCACGTCTGTCGGGGCATCTCCCAGCCCAGTGCAGCTGAGAGCTTCAGGCACAGGGCAGACCAGGGAGCCACAGAGCTGCCCTGGTGACATGTTGGTCCCTGACCCGGTTTGGGGGAGTCCGGAGAAACTCTTGGGCACTGCGGGCTGGCTGCTCTGAGCCGGCAGGGCCAAGTGGAGAGCTTCCTGGGGAGCTGCAGCCTCTAGCGGGTCTGGGTGCTGGTTACCAGCACTGGTTTGCACCTCCAGGAAGATCCAAGAAGCCTCAGAAATGGTCCTGACAGTCTTGCATTACTCCTGGGTACCACTCAGAAACAAAGGTGACTCTGGTTTGGGGGAAGGCCCCTTCATCCTAGGCCTCAGGAAATGCCAAGAATCATTTCTTGAGGGCGTTGAGCAGATGTACTTAAAGATAAACAAACACACCAGGAAACAAAGCGCCAAAAGGGAGAACCAGCAGAAACAACGGGCCACAGACAACCCAACAGAGTTCTCCAATGACGGAAGTGCCAGCCGTGAACTACAGATAAACTGTGCTAAACAGACAAGCTCGAAAACACGTGCAGTGGGGAAAAAGTATAAAGAAGGACAAAGCACATTTGAAAGAAACAAACAGAAGTTCTAGAAATGAAACTCAGAGAAACAGAAATTTAAAATGCAATAAATGATTTTAAGAGCAGTTGGACATCACTGGAGAATTAGTAAAGTGGAAGAAAGATCACAATGAATGATCTAGAAGGCAGCAAAAGGACAGAAAGATGGAAGATACAGAAGAGAGATTAAGAAATGTGCAGAAAGAAGTAAAGTGCCTAAGATGTGCCCACTCGAGTTCCAGAAGGAAGAGAGAGAAGGGGCAGAGGCAATATTGATATGACAGCTAACTTTTCTAAAGCTTACACAAGAAAGTAAAAATATAGGCCAGTCTCACTTATGAATATAGTTGCAAAATCCTAAATAAAATTTTAGCAAATTGACTTGATGTATCAAACATGATCAGATAGGATTTGTTTCAGGACTGCAATGTGGTCAACATTAGAAAATCTATCAGTCAGTTTCACCTCATTAATGGATTAAAGGACGAAAACTACATGATTATCTTCATAGATGCAGAAAGTTTTCATACAGGGCAACACATATCCATATTAAAAGAATGTTTAGCAAAATAAGAAAAGAAAGGCACTTCCTTGTCTACTTTGAGGACATCTACTCTGAACTCCCAATAAAGCAACACTCAATGGTCAGCCTTGGGGATCACTGCCATTCATATCAGGGCTAAGACCAGGGTTCCACATTCAACGTTGTCCTGTGGATTTGAGCCAGTTCCATAAGACCAAAAACCAACCAACAAACATAGGTTTATAAACTGTCACTATTTGCAGGATATGTGATTATCTATGTACAAAAACTTGAGACAGTGGGAATCTATTAGAAATAACAAAGAGACTTTGACAAATGTATTGGATACAAGATCAATATACAAAGATAGCATTGCTTTACTAGCAAAAGCCAACTAGAAAATGTAATAAAATAAGGAAACCATTCACAGTATCCTTCAACCTCAGAAAACCATAAATAAATGCTTGAGGAAGACCTAAACAGATGGGAAGCCATACCATGTTCATGGGTGGAACACACAACTCTGATAAGATGTCATTTCTGTCTCGAATTGATCAATAAATTCAATGCAATTCCAATCAAAATGTGTGATATTGTGACTTACAGTAAGAAATATAAGGGCCAGCCCGGTGGCATAGTAGAAGAGTCTGTGCACTCTGCTTTGGCGGCCTGGGGTTCACAGGTTCAGATCCTGGGCACAGACCTACACACCACTCATCAAGCCATGCTGTGGCAGTGACCCACACACAAAATAGAGGAATATTGGCACAGACGTTAGCTCAGGGATAATCTTCCTCACCAAAAAAAAGAAGAAAAGAAATATACATTTGGTCTTCATCCTCGTTTCCGGCACAGAGCTCCTAAAACCCCTGGAATTTCCTAAGTGATAAGAACAATACATGTGTCTTTTGCTATTCATAACAAGCCCCTTTCAACCACACCTGAGTTTGTGTTAATGAGGTGACTTATGGAAAGCACCTACATGGGGCTGATGCCAGAGGACCCAACCCTGTGATTACAGGGTTGGAACTCTCAGCCCCACCCCTGACCTGCAGGGAGGGGAGAGGGGCTGGAGATTGAGTTCAATCCCCAACAGCCAATGATTTAATCAATCGTGCCTGGGCAATGAAGCCTCCATAAAAACCCAAAAGGATGCGGCTCTGAGAGCTCGGTGAACACGTGAAGATGTGGGGAGAGAGGTGTGCAGAGAGGGCGTGGAAGCTCCACCCCTCCCCACATGCCCGCCCTACGCATCTCTTCCCTCTGGTTGTTCTCGAGTTATATCCTTTCATAACAAGCCAGTCAACTAGGAAGTAAAATGATTCTCTGAGTTCTGTGAGTCGCTCAAGCAAATTAATTGAACCAGAGGAGGGAGTCATGGGAGCCTCTGATCTATAGCCAGTTAGTCAGAAGCACAGGCGACAACCTGGACTTGGAATTGGTGTCTGAAGTGGGGGACAGTCTCGTGGGACCGAGTCCTTAACCTGTGGGATCTGACGCTATCCTCAGCTAGACCGTGTCAGAACAGAGTTCACTGCTTGGTGATGTTGAAAAACATACACACTGGAAAATGCCTGCTGAAATTTTCAGGAAACTTGACAATCAAAAATTCACATTGAAGAGCTGAAGATGTACAAAATGCTAAGACCCTTTAAAAACCTTGCGATTGTAAAGATGAAAGGTAGATCCTGAAAAGCCCTCAAAAGAAGCATGGCTGAGTGAACTATTACAGAGCAGACAGCCTTGCTCCACGCCCAGGTGGCCCCCCAGCTCCATTGCAGCTCCTTCCCTCACTCCAGAAGCAACCACTGTCCTGACTTTTCTAGTCACGACTGTTTTGCATTTCTTTACGGTTTCATCACCCAAACATGCCTCTCCAGACATATTGTTGAATCTTGCTCATTTTTTAAACCTGGCTATCTGTTTGGTCTCTCTTAGTCAACCGGTGCTCCTTGCAGTTGTTCAGATGAAGACCAGGCTCCTGAGAGGTCAGGCGTCCTCCACTGGCATTTGTTTTCCTCCTGGTGCGATCTCTGGGCCCTGCATTTCTGGCAAATCAGCAGTGGGGCCCGGAGGCCTGACCACCTTCAGGGTCGAGTCTTCTGACGGGACTCGAGCTGCTGTTGAATGGCTTTATGAGGAGGTGTGTTGTGTCTGGATCTTGGCCGTGTTTGATGTCAGCTGGTACCGAGGCTCCCAATTCAGTGGGAGGTGCAAAATGGCGGTATCATAATTCCATTGTTTCATTTCCATTTATTAGCTGGAATAATTACTTACTCCAAGGTAGCTTTCATAGAAGAGAGCCAGGATCGAGGCTTGACTCTTTTCTTTCACTTTCCCAGTTTTCAAGATGATGACTGGTTTCTTCTCATCCACCAAAGACCAATGACTCTTTTTTTTTAACAATATCATTATGAATGCATGGGTTGCAATTCACTGCAATTCTTATTTTTTTAAAGCTCCAATGATGTCCTCTTGGCTAATGGCAGCTTCTTCGGGTTGGTTCCCAAGCCTATTGACATGTCACCACAGCCTTGAGCGCCCTCTCGCCGGCTGGTAAGACAAGATGTTCAGGCTCTTGCACATTTTCTGCCCCAAACCGGGAATCAGTCACTGTGGTCAGAAGCCCTGCCTGGTTTCCTCCGGTGGGAAATGGTATTTCAAGACCCTGGCCAGGGGGCTCGTGGCTATGAGGTAGTCGTTGGTTCTAGGATATTTGTGTGGGCAAAGCTGCAATATATTTATATAAAACAAGTGTGACTCATGAGGTGATATTTATGTTACCAATTCAGAGTAAAGGTTTTACTTCACCTTTTCTGTATGAACCTGCTTCTCTCTTTTTGCATGCGGAGAGTCTGATTCTCAAGAACACGGGGATGATAGAATGAAAACACGTCCTCTGCTGCGTTCCACATAATACAGGGTCTCAGAGTCACAGGACTACCAACCAGGACCAATCGAACAGTCTGTCTTGGCATCCACTTTTCTCATTCTCTCTGCATTTTTTATGGCCGTTCCCTATCTACAGGGTCAGACCGTTGAGCTGGGACACACCACACTATCTCCCTTTTAACGTGTGGTCTCAGTTTTGCCCAAAGCCATGTACTTGATTCTCTCCCATTTCCATGGGGGCCTCGCCAGTCCTTCGGGCTGCCTGAAGCTTGTTTCCTGTAGAGTTCTCCAGAGGGGCCTGTGCCGACGACACACCTGGACGTCAGCTTTGCTTTTGTTGGAGGATATTTGACGTATGATGTCGTGGATCTGACACATTTGTATGCTGTCATATGACTGCCACTGTGGCGATGGTTAGCACCTGTATCGAAGAATTCCCATTCCGTTTTTGGGGTGGGAAGAATGGGGTCCCTCAGAAGTGTGGTGATGACAGTGCCGTGTTGCTGTCTACACTCAACTGTGCGCTGTGGCTGTCCACACCTTCTGCCCGTCTGAATGCTGCTGATGGAAAGTCTGACGTCATGTCCTTTGCCTCCAGGGTCAGCTGTACGCTCTTTGCAGAATACCCAAAAGATTTTTCTCTTTCTCTTTAAAATCCAGTCATCTTACTAGAATAGGTTGGGTATTCTCAGGTACGTAGTTTGCCCCTTCGATAACTAGTTTCAAGAAACAAATTTAAAAGTTTTCTTGAGCTGTAGTTCTTGGGGTTTGTGCTGTTGCTTCTGTTTTCATCTCCAGGGTCCCTGTCATCTGTGGTTTCGACATTCTTTGCCTATGGCAACATTTACCAGTTATTCACACATCATTTCAATCTCTTTTTTTCAATTAAAAAAAAAATGTCCTCCTTTCAACTTCTACTTCTCTGAAGGTGTTCAGTGTTGGGTCCACTTACTCTTGTGTTCTTCTAATGCAGCCTTCACTCCTAAAACGGCTTTTTGGGCTGGCCTGGTGGTGCAGCGGTGAAGTGCTCACGTTCCGCTTCTCGGCAGCCCGGGGTTCGCTGGTTCAGATCCCAGGTGCGGACATGGCACCGCTTGGCACGCCATGCTGTGGCGGGCATCCCACGTATAAATAGAGGAAGATGGGCACGGATGTTAGCTCAGGGCCAGTCTTCCTCAGCAAAAAGAGGAGGATTGGCAGCAGATGTTAGCTCAGGGCTGATCTTCCTCAAAAAATAAATAAATAAATAAAATGGCCTTCTCCTTTATTCCTAGTTCTGAGTGTTGCCACCTCATTTCTGAATATTTCTAGTTTCTGTTCATGTCACTTTCACGTCTCAGATCATTTTCTGAGCATTCTAAACCACCCTGAAGTGGGGGGACAGCAGGTTCCAGGGCGTTCCTCAGTCTTGCTCTATCACCATCACCTGTCTGGAGCTTGTCCTTGATGCTATTCTGTGGCTTATATTTACGAGAGCTCAGTTTCCCTGAGCTTTCTGCAGCTGTCTTGGTTCTGACCGCCTTCCTGACCACGCAAAGCTCCCTCCCCTCCTGCTGTTTTGGGTGATGTTAACACGGCGGATTGCTTCCTCAGGTCCTGCTTCCCCCTCGTCTGTGCCTCCTCTTTTCCTGCCTCTGTTGTCCTCACTCTGCTCAACCTGATGCCACCACCAGCCTCTCCATGTGCAGCCGCCTCACAGGGCTCCTCACAGGATGCTCCCTGCCGGCGCAGCCCCCCGCCACGGAGCCGAGTGGGGACAGCCATCCTGGCTTCCTCTGCTTTTCTTAGTTGGCTGCGTGCCTCCGTGTGATTACGGTTGTCTGTCTGGGTTCTACTGCGCTCCGTCTGTCAGACGTCCCTCTGCTTCCTGCCACACGCCCTGCTGCTCCAGCTCATCCTCGCGGTTTTGGAGCCTGCACCCCGCGTTGTTGAAAGCACTGTGCGCCACTTCTCCTTCACGGTCTCCTTGCTCTGTTTGCATCTGAGGACTCAGGGAGGTGATACACCTCCTGGGACAATTTAGGAAGGAAAGGAACAAAGAGGGCATGCGCTCCACCAGAAACCCCTACCTCATGGAGATGGATGATGAGAGACAAGGACAGCGGGTCAGAGGACCAACCACAGCGGCTGGAAGTCTGACATCACACAGTCAGATGGGGGTGAGGGAGCACAAGTCACTTCGGGCTGTGTGTGGCCAAGACAGAAAGAACGTCACCACGATAATGGGGAAGAAGTTAAAATATGAGCGAAGGGAAGAAAGGCAGCTGGAGGGAGAAAGGAACATAGAATTCAAAAGACAAAGAACAGGTGACAGAAGACAGTATACAGAGGGAGACGACGCTCCTCAGGCGCTTCCACAGCAGAGCATCTTAACAGAGAAGCAGATCCCATACAACAAGGGGTCAAAGACAGATGCCCAGACAGCCGCACAATCAGAATAGGAGGCGCGCGGACCCGAGGAGCAAGTCGAGGACCAGGCAGCCCCATCTCAGGGCTGACATGCACAGGAGAAATGTGCAGAGGGCTGGCCCCAACTGAAAACTAAATTGCTGGCTTAGATGGTTGAGATAATCATGGAAAAAGCAGTTGAGAAAGACAAAATGAATGGAACCAGGTCGGGAGATGGAGATCATCCAATATAAAGAGAAGGGGGCGCCCGAGGCAGAGAGCTCACAGGAGCATTCAGAGGAGTAACTAAAACTTTCTCTGATGTTATGAAAGAACCCCATTCGAGGGCCGAAAAGGAGCCGGGATCCCAGAGAAGCGGCTCAGAGCAGCAGGACCGGGACCGAGATGAGCTTGGGTAAGTGGTGGCGTTCAAGGACAGGAAGAGTCCTTAGGCCAAAGCCCAGGTTGGCACCAGCCTTCTCTGCAGGTACTGCCAGGCGACCGCGAGTGATGGGGACAAGGGTCTGTGCAGGAAGCCTGTGTGACCCTGGAAGGGCGCAGACAGGACGTGGCACATGCGTCAAAGCAATGGCTTCCACCCTCCAGGAGGGAACACCGGGGAGCAGAATGACCCGTGGGGCGACCTGACGCCATTAAATGCCAGCAGCCACTGCCCGGCCCGGCAGCCAGTCGTCCTCCCACTTCTCTGAGTGTTTCGTGATCTCCTGTCTTAACCTCGGAAGGGTCCTTGAGGAATGCTATCTCAAGGTGAAGAAACAAAGTTGAGCCATTTCTTCAGTTTACTTTTACTATTAAATTCAAGTCAAATAAAATAAAATGCATATTTTAAATAGCATAAGGTGATTTCATTTTTATATTTTTATCTGTTTATCCTACTAATTGTATATTTGCCTACAAAAATGTCTAGAACAATGTTTTCCTAACGTAAATAATATTTACTTCTATATGGGGGCTTTGGAGCGAGATTTATTTTAACATTCCTTCTTAGATATTTCGTATCACTTATTCCTTTTAATAAACATAGAAGTGTTTACAAAGATAATAAAGCTATTTTTAAAACGAGGTGTCATCTTACATTGGGCAAAAATGAAAAAGTTTGATAAGAGGAAATGGGGGTTTCCACATATCGCTGGCAGGAATGTAAACAGGTGTGGCCACTTCAGAAAGCAAGGTGGGGTCGTCCAACAAACAGGAGCGCACAACTTCCGGCCCGAGCTGGGGCCTTGCCCACATGCACCAGGCCCTGGACAGGGACGTTGGGGGCTCTGCTCTGTGAGGGGGTGGGGGAGGCCAGGGCAGTGTCGGCTGTCCCTACTGCGGAGGGAGACCCCAGCTACAGAACAGACCTGGCCCCTGGGGAGGCCAAGGTGACCCTGGGGGCCTGATGGCCTGAGGACTGGGAGGGCAGCATGTCCCCTCTGCCTGGGATGTACTCACAGTTCATGTGGCTCCTGCAGGTGAAGCCCTGCGGACAGAAGGAGAGGGAGTGAGAGGTCAGCTTGGTCACCTCTTGTCCCACCGCCTGCACCCAGACCTGTCACGTGGCCCCCGTCCTGCCTTTTACTGCCTCTGGGACCTGGGGGCGCTGCATCTCCTGGTTCCTCCTGTGTGCCCAGGGGTGCTCACCCTGAGAACACCCGGCCTGATGCCCCACATGCAGTGGCCACTCAGTAAACGGTGTGACCCGGCCCCTGTGGACCTTCAGACCCCCTCCCCCCCCGACTACATGCCCCACTTCTGCTGCTGGCATTCAAAGCCCCCGCAGGCCCGCCCCGACCTGGTCTTCGTCAGGGGAACCTTGGCTGAGGCCTCCCGCGTGCTGGCACCGGCTGGGTGCTGAGTTCACGAATAAAAGAGAAAAAAGAGGTCCCTGCCTCCGAGGAGCCTGCATTCTGAGATGGGAGACACCGCGACCCTAAGACATCGGTGAGCTATGTTTTATGTTGGATGCTGGGAAGTGACGTGGGAGAGTGACAGAGGGGTGGGGACAGTGGGGGCTGTAAACCTGCTCGGGGGTGGTCAGGGGAGACCCCACTGAGAGGGTGACTTACGTGGGGTGTGAGCCAACGGGGATCTGTGCAAGCTGCCTTTCCAGGCCCAACTCAGAGCTGATTCTCACCCCCAACCCCTACACCCTGCCCGACGGAGGGAGCCCCCAAAGAAGGGGACTCGGCCCAGGACGGGTGCTCTGGGCTCAGACAGGGGCCTGTAGGGGAAGGGGCTCGAGGCCATGCCTGTGGACCCCGCTTTAGTGGGTGGGACATGGGGCTCCACAGCTGCGCTTGGGAGAAGGAGGCCAAAGACTGCGGCTCTGGAAGCCCAGAGACCGAACCAGCTGCCGGAATCCAGACCAGCCTGCGGTCACTGTCCCGGGACACAGGGCTGCAGCAGCCCGTGCTCAACAGCGGCACCACGTGGCAGCAAAGAGCAACAGCAGGCCGAGGCTCTCCTCCCTCCCAGGGCAGACTTGATCCTCTAGGGTCCCAAGAAGCTGTGACTGGGGGCCCCCAGATGGAGACCCTGGGCCTCCTGCTGGTAGCACAGGTGGGGAGAGGGCGACTAGAAGTCAGGTCCATTCCTTGAATTTGTGGAGCAGCCACGACTGGTGGTTCCATCTCCCACTCCACCCCCTTTCTAAATAAACTTTAGTTAGGAGTAATCTTAGATTCACAGAAATGATGCAAAGACAGCGTCCCCCAATGCCAATATCTTATGTAATACAGTGCATTTGTAAAAGCCAGGAGACCAGCACCGTGCCTTCCCGTTAGCTGAACTCCAGACTTTGTCGGGAGCTCACTCATCTTTCCCTAATGTCCATTTTCTGTTCCTCATTGCATTCAGCCTCTCCACTCTTAATTCTCAGCCTATTGTCACGTCCCTGTCTTCCGACCACACGATATCTTCCTAGAGACGGCTGACATGTCCCCGTCCTCAATCTCCAGCTACCACAAAACCCGCTGAGGGGACTGGACCAGCGCCTGGACCCTCCCAGCCTGCCCACGGCCCCCCGGTGAGGTGCACAGCCTCAACCACCTGCCCCGGGGGCCTGATCCAGGGGCGGCAAGAGGGCTCTGCCCGGACAAAGGGGCTGAGCCCACTTGGGTACCCCTCCAGAACATGGCTGAGCAGCGGATGGGAGGTGGGCAGGAGTGGACGGCCCCATCCAGCACACAGGAGACAGCAGAGCACTGAGGTGACCCAGCAAGGCTAAGCAGCAGCAGGGCCTGGCCAAAGAGGGGGCAGTGGCCCCCCTCACTCCCTCCTACAGCCCCAGGTGCTCAGACGCCCCCTTGGCAACCTCAGTCCTACCTGCCCGAGCCCTACCCCCCACCCAAGACCTCAAGGAAGGAAAAAGGCCCTGGTGGGGGCTCTCGGAAGCTCCAGAGGTTGAAGGGCATGCCTGTGTCCTGGCCACTGGGGACCACCTTCTCTCTCTGTGCCTGATGCCCATACAGGCTGGAGCTGTGCCCGTGGGTGTCTGGGAAATGCGGGTGGATGTGGTCTGGAGGTATACCCTTCAGGGCCCAGATCCCCTCTCCCCTCAGGGATGCAGGAGATGGTGTGGCAGGGGCAAAGGTCGAGGTCACAGAACAGCTGAGGGCAACGCCGCCCAGGGACCCTGCTGTCTGGAGCATGGAGGGGAGGCTGGCCGGCCAGCGCCCTGGGGCCCGGCAGGGCAGGGCAGGGATGGAGAAGTGCCCCTCCCCCGGGGGTTTCCAGCGGGCTTCTCGGGACTTCCCGGGGGCATGGGGGTGTCTGTGGGGCGGGACCCTGAGGTGCATCTTTGGGGTGGGGTCTGGGTCCCCGCCTTCCACTCCACATCTCCCCCCCGGGCCTGAGCTCCAGCGAGGAAAGGACCCAGCATCTCAGGCTCTGCTTCCTAGTGGTGGGAGGGGGCCAAGGGCCAGCGGGGGTCCCAGGGTGAGGCCCAGGGGGTGGAGTCCCCAGGGCTTCCTCCAGGGCCAGGTCACCTCCACCAGCCAACTCCAGGCACGCCCCTGATCACCTCATTCAGCACTGGGGTGCTATGGTCATCTGTTGCCGTCCCCCCAGCCCCCACTGTCTGGTCAGCAAGGATGGTTTTTCACTAAAGAGTGGCCAAGGCCCAGGACCGACCTCCAGTGGGCACGCGTGTCCCCTGGTGTCCCCGGTCCTGCCTGAGCTCCCACGGTGGCTGCTCCCACCATGGGTGGGCTTCCTGCTCTGTCCTCTCGAGTTCATACCTCTCCTCCTGAGCTGGACACCTCCACCTCCAATGTCCCTCTGCTCCCCTAACCCCACTGCCCAGCAGGGCACCGAAGTGGCTAGAGCTCTGTGAAGTCCAAAATGGTGCCCGGGCCTCAGCCACCTGCTGGGGGCAGCAGCCCCGGGCAGTGAACGCCTGCCCTCTCGCCTCTTGCGCTGGTCCCTCCTCCAGCCTCCTCTCCCCTTCCCCTGCCTCCCCTTCTTGGAAGATCCTTTCTCTTCCTCACAGCTGGGCCCTGGGGGCTCAGTCCTCAGCCTGACCCTCTGGTCCCATTTCATCCTGTCGTGTGACGGCTCCACTCACTGCAGATCAGGCCACCCTGGCCTCCACTCGGATGCCAGCTGCCCCCAACATCAGTCTCCATGTCTGATGGGTTTCTCAAATCGCGTATGTCAAACACAAGTTTCCTCCCTGAAAACGTGCCCCGCCCCGGCCCCCATCTCAGGAAACGCGTCCTCCGTCAGCCCAGACACTAAAGTCTGCTCAAAGATCCATCTTTGATTTCTCCTTCCCTCAACTGTCCCCAGTCCTGACAGCGCCACCTCCAAACCACACCCCAAAGTAGCCCCTCCTGTACCCCATCTCTCCTGTGGGGCAGGTCCAGGCCGCCAGCCCCTCCTGCCTGGACCCGCTGTTTCCTCTGCACCCACCTGTTCCCACCAGCAGCGAGGGGGAGCATCTCCTCGCCCGCCGTGGGTCCTGCAACTCTGACCTGAGCCCCCAGGCACTCTGGCCACCCTGAGCCCCCTCTGTCCCTCGCTGAGCTCCCTGGACCCTCTGCTGGACATACTCCCAGGCCTCATGGAGCTGTCCCCAAGTGTCCCATGGGGGTCCCGGCCATTGCCCTTGAAAGGCACACACCAGCTCTCGCCCTGGCTGCCCACTGCTCTCTCGCCTTCTCCACAGCAGTTGTCACCACCTAAACCTTGCGTTGTGCATTTTTTCCCACTAGAACATGAGTCCCTGAGGTCAGGGCTGCATCTCTCTCCCCACTGTCCCCATACCTGGAATGGTGCACACAGCAGGTGCTCAGTAAGACCCCCCCATCCCTGTGACACCTGCCGTGTTCCCTCTGTGCCCGTGTCCCTGCTGTGTCCCCCACTGTCCCCACACACCTTCTGGACTGTGTCCCCCTAGCCTAGGCCAGTCTCGGCACTGGGCGCACCTCGTGGACACGGCACACTATGTCGGTGATGCTGGCGCCTCCCTGGGGTTAGGCTGAGTCAGCCTGCCCTCCTGAGAAGTTCCCGCGGCTGCTTCCCGCCCGGATGAGCATGCTCCCCGCAGCACTTCCTTGGCAGTGTCCACACAAACCCAGTTGCCGCCTGGAGCCCAGCGCCCCGATGATGCAACACGGCTCAGGGAACGTGGGTGACGGGGGCTCTCAGGCTGCCCCCTCACATGGCTGCTCAGGGACGGATCACTCTGAGACCCTCAGGCTCTCAGCAAACATTCCCAGAGCAGTGCTGCAGGGGCCGGCTGGGCCTGGCAGGGATCCCCAGGCTACCAGGTCCTCCTGTCACCCACTGCCCCCGGGCCTCTGCACCCCCTCACCTGTTGCTTTCATCGTGTGCCAAGGGTGCCAGGCTGGTGCCCACCTGCAGAGGAACCGAGGCCCCTCAAGATGAGAGCCTAGGAGGGGGTAGAGACTCACCTGAGAACACGAGAGGCCACATTCTGCAATCCGAGGGATGGCAAGGCCCCGGTAAATAATCCAGGTCAGGGAAAGGAAGGCCATTGCTTGCCCAGTCAGCATCGGGCCGGCCTGACAGTGACTGCCCGTGTGTGTTGGGTGAGTTTGCAGGATGCCTCGTAGCTGCTGCTCTCTGCTTTCTCAGCCTACAGCTCCAGCCCCAAAGACAAGAGAGTCTTGAGTTTGCTCCTAGGGCGGACACGCCCCCTCTCGGTGGAACACAGCCCAAGTGGGCTGGCTGCAACCACAGCGCCACAACTACCCCCCCCCCCCCGCCCCGCCCCCCCCCTCCCCCGCGCCCTGGCTCCCCCTCCAGTTGGGAGGCTGGACTCTGGCCAGATGCCCTTGGGGTTTCTAGGCTGCCGAAGGAGGCATCTTGGAACTCTGAGCCTTTGGGGTCCCAGATAATGGGTTTCTCCTGGGGCTAGCTGCTACAGCAGTGCTGGCTGCAGGCCTGATAGATCAGCAGTGCTGACTGCCCTGCATACCCCAGGGCTCCTGGGTGTACCCCTGTCTCTCAGGCACCCACCTCAATGGTGGAGGAGGGATGGTGGCCAATGGCCCTGGTCCTCGAGCTTAGTGGGCTAGCAGAGGAGCAGGCACCATCCTGGGTGCCTGCACCTGGGAGCCCTGAGCCCCACAGGAGAGCTCTCTCCTGGAATGGGATCTGGGACTCCACCTCAAGACCTGGGTGCCCCCATCCCCCCTCCAGATGCAAGAGGCTCCCTCGTTTGCAGAGGCCTCTCATGGCTGTCCCTCTCTCCAGAGCGTGGAGCCCTGTGGCCTGTAACTCGGGCCTGGCTCCTGCTCGGGAAGTCACTCCGTGCTCCTTTTTTCTCACTTGAATCGTCCTATGTGGAGGAGAAGTTTCCAGGCTGAGGCTCATGCTTCCCGCCTGTCTCCAGCCCTGGCCAGGGGAAGGGCAGTGGGAAGGAAAGAACCAAGGTGTGGCTCTGGGGCCCCTGGGGCACCTCCCTCCCCGGGCAGGCCCAGAGTCCCTGACCAGCACTCTTCCTGCACCTGCCAGGCAGGTGTGAACGCCTCTGGCCCAGGAGAACACTGTCCCATGAGTGTGGAGCACAGAGAGGGGTGTATGGATAGGGAGCCTGAGGAGCGCTGGGGATCTGCCTGGAACCCCAACAGGGCACCCAAGTGTGGAGGGCGGCAGACTCAGGGTGGCACTGTCCCCAAGTCAGGCCTCCTGGGCAGGCAGGTCCCTGGAATGGCCCTTGGTGCAGATACAGCCCCACTGGCTGCCTGGCCACCTTTTGGGCCCTTATGGGAGCCCAAGTGCTCCGTGATGCGGACTCGGGCCCGAGGGAGGAGCCGCCTCAGGAAGTGCCGAGGGCACTTCAGCCCCAGAGGATAGAACCCACCCCAGACATCGCCCCCGACCATGGACCCAACCCTCCTGCCACCCCGGCCCAGGCTCCAGAGCCCACTGCCCAGCCTCCCTCCCTCCCAGCCAGCCCTCAGGTCTGCCCCCATCTGGTCTAGAGCACATGTGGGCTGGACTTCTGTGGTCACTGCGGGGCTCTAGACACCCGGTCCCACGCTGCCAGGGAGGAAAAGCAAACGGGATGGAGCCTGCCCCGGCAGTGCTCGCCTGTGGCCACTGCCCAGGGGAGAGCCTGACACCCCTCCACGCTGGGCAGCATAGTGGCAGCAGGCTGGCGTGTCTGAGGGGTGGCCCAGGAAGGCCAGCACTGGTCCTCCTGCTCTCCCCGGTCTGCCCTCAGGTTCAGACCATCCTTGGCCTCTGGATCAGGCAGATGGGGTGATTCAAAGAAATGTGCTGCCAAAGGGGCTCATGTCGCACGGGCTCAGGAGCTGCCCTCCTGGCCAGGTAGGGGGCACGTGGCCTCGCTCTGGCAGCCTTGAGGCCTGGAGCAAGCACCGTGACTTCCTCTCTTATAACTGAGGTGACAAGTGGGAAGTGCAGTACCGAATGAGCCCATGGGCACGGTCTTTCCTTGGAGAAAGGAGGCCCACACAGCCCGGAGACACCCCCGTGGCTCCACCATGCCCTGGCCCCTCTCTGTGGTCACCCTAGGACAGGCCCACCGACCAGGTGACATACCTGGCGCCCTGAACCTGACATTCCAGTGCCCAGGGGCCGCAGATGATCAGAAGTGGATGGCAGACCCAACCACACAACTTCACAGGAGGGACAAGTGTAATGGGGATGTCCCCGGGGGGGTTCCTGTCTTATCCCTGAGAGCTGGGGCTACAGACCCTCCCAGTGTCCACAAAAAACTGGCCCTTGTGACCCCTCACAGGCCCCCCTGCTCCATGCAGGCTTGTGGTGGCTGGGCCACCCCAGCCTGAGCCCAAAAGGACACAGGGGTTCCCCCCACCCTGGTCTCCATAGCTCTTGTGGCCCACTGATGGCCAGAGGGCCCAGAAGTCCAGCTGCGGTGGAGTCTGGGGTGTCTGACCAGGGTGGGCATTCCCCACCCCCTGCCAAGCTGGAAGGAGACACCTGGCTGCACAGAACCTGGACCAGCACAGCGAGACTTCCGCCGGGGAAACGAGTGAGTAATGATGCCTTGCCCGGGACCCCCGCTGGGGGTGAGCAGGGCGCCTTCCAGCAGGGACGGCTCAGGGGCAGCGCACGCTGGGGAGAAGCGGGCGCCAGGAGGCATCGATGTTCGTGTTTGCCTGCCCACGGCGGGCGTCCTCCTCTGGCTGGGGGGGAGACCGGGTGAGGGATTCGGATGGTGGGGTGAGGGGAGCGGGTCTACGGGGTGTGGGCACTGGATGCGGTCAGGGGTGCAGGCCCCGGGAGGGGCGGGGCTCCACAAGAAATAGCATGGTGCAGGTGGCACGGTTTAGCTACAGTAGCTCTGTATACAAGGCTCCTCTCCACGCGTAGGTTTCAAAGAAACGAGCCACGCTCCGGCCGCTGCGGGGCTGGGCGCGTCCATTCCCATCCTGGTCCTCGGGCCGTCCTGGTCCTCGGGTCACGGGGTCCACGGGCCGCCATCCGGCCCGCTGCCCAGGGGCACGAAGCAGGTGCCCTGCAGGACGGCGACGCAGAAGGAGCGGCAGCGCTTGCAGGGCCGGGCGGGCGGCAGCGAGCCGCAGCACACTAGGCACGGAGCTGGGGGGTCCCTTGGCAGCCCTTGGGGAGAGAGAGGCACTGAGACCACGCCCACCGGCGGAGGCCGCGCCACCTGCCCAGACCACGCCCACCAGCCAGGAGACCACAACCACCACTCCCACCACCCCCACCTTCTCCAGACTTCGCCTACCTGCCTAAACCACGCCCACCATACCTGAGACCATGCCCACCTGCCCAGACCGCACACACCTGCCCCAGACCATGCCCACCAGCGACGAGACCACGCCTGCCAGACCTCCCACCTGCTCATACCTCCCCTACCTGCCCCAGATCACACCCACTGAGGCCCCCTGACTGAATCCATCAGTCCGTGAAATCATACTCACCACCCCAGATCAGCCCCACTGACCCCAGAGATCGTGCCTGTTGCCCCAAAACCATGTCTCCAACCACGTTCACAGTCCCTGAGACTATGCCCACTGGGAGGAGATTGCTCCCTCGGGCACACCCACCTCAGGGCATGCCCACCTCAGGGCTGCCCTCACCCCTTGCAAGGCCAGCAACTAGCTGGAAGTCCAGCCCCAGCTGGCTCCTAAGCCCACCTACTCCCGCACAGACCCCACTCCTCTTTCCCTAGCTCTCAGGAAATCCCAGACCTCCACTCAAGGCCAAGAGGTGGGTTCCCAAGAGCCTCGTGTCTCTGGATGAAGGCTGTGGGGACTAGCGAGGTCCCCTTTGCTCTGCTCATCTGCCTGTATGCCTCTCTGCCTGCTCCCTAACCCCGAGGCCAGGGGTGGTCCCAGCAGGGTGGAAGGTGGTCCTGGGGCAGCGGCCCTGGTCCTCTGCCTGTGGGGAGGCAGGCAGAGGGCCTGCTGTAGGGAATCATGAGCAAGTTCAAGCTCCCTGGAGCCCACAGCCCCATCACCACCCATGAGCTTCTCCCCAAAGCCAGCCTGGGCACCCTCTCTCAGGAGCAGGGCCAGCAGCACCCCCAGCACCCCTGCACCGTGCCCCAGCCCCTGCTTAAGAGGCCAGAGTGGAGGACACCTGCAGACCCGCAGGGGCACGTGTCTCCAGGGCTCAGGCATGGGAGCAGACTGCAGGGACCCAGCCCTCTGGCCGCCAGCCCGCCTCCTCCCCTGGGCCTCCCCTGGTGCCTGAATAGGGGCTGCTTGATGCAGCTCCCCCCCTAGCCCTTAAACCACCCCGGCCTTCCTCACCACAGGCGATGCCCAGAGGACCCAGCTGCACCCGCCTCGGCTGGCCTGAGCTCAGACCCCTGGAACTGAGGCCCTGCCCCCCTGGGCCGGGAACAAGATGGGCCATGGGCATGGGGCTGAATGCCAGGAGATGAGAGTCAGGCTGCAGCTACCTGTGCCCACTGCCAGTGTGCTGGACCACGACCCAGAACTCCAGCAGGTCAGCAGCTGGAGGAGCTCAGTAGGGAAACTGGAGTATCAGGGCCAGGGTTCCACCAAGAGCTGATGGATGAGCCCCGGGTCCCATGCAAGGGTGTTCTGCCCACTGGCCTCCTGGAGTGCACTGGCACCCTGGGGGACCCGACGACTTCACGGGCAGGCTGGGCTCAGTGCTCGCCCCTCCAGGACACGGGCCTGCAGGTCTAGGACGTGGTGACCTTGCCGAGGGAGGGTGCTGTGTCCAGCGGGTCTGCAGATGGGTAGCCCAGTAGTGGCCATGAGAGGCGAGAGTGGGCAGGCACTGTATACTGCCAGGCCACCATCTGTGCGGCCACTGCCTGCGTGGAAGCTGCTGCTTCATGAAGATTTTCACGCAGAACCTCTGAAACCCCAAGATGGGTGAGGCCAGCAGGCAGGTGGTGGGATCGTGTGTCCCTCCAAGAGACCAGGGCCTGGCCAGGCTCCCACAGGCCTCCGTCCTTGTCCTCCAGGCCTCTGGCCACTGCTCTTGCTCCGTGACCACCCCCAGGCTGGTCTCTGGCCAGCCCTCCTCACGGAGTGGGGTGGGCCTGTGCCGAGCCTTCTCCGCTTCCCCGTGCTGGGGCCTGTGAGTCAGCCCTGGGGCTGCCCAGGCCCCGGGAGGCCAGCCAGTATGCATGCTGCAGCCTGTGTGGGCAGTAGAGGATGGGAGCTCCCAGGCTTTCCCAGCCTCGGGGCCAGGGCACTCCCCAGCCAGCAATGGCCCAGCCCAGGAGCACCATAGGCTGGGACACCACACCTGCCAGAGCCACCCACTGCCAATTGCCTAGGCTGAGTCACTCCTCCCCCGGGTCCGGGTAGGGTCTGGGTGGGGTGGGTGGGAGCGGGGCCACCCGGCACCTATGCCAAACAACCCACAGCTTCCTGGAGCCTGGAGCAGATGCTGAGCCAGAACCTGGGAACAGGGCCTCCCTGAGGGGCTGGGGCCAGCCTGGCCCACAGGACATGCCAGGGCCTGCACGGCACATGAGGGTGTAGGAGGCAGGAGGCTGGGGCTTGGGTGCTGGGTGCAGGGTGGGGAGGCCACGTCTTTGGTGTAAGCAGGCACAGTGGCTGAGGGTGGCAGCTCTGGGGGCAGCCCTTCGCCCACTGATGCACCCAGGGATAAACAGGGCCCAGTGAGGGGCTGGAGGCTGGGCCAGCCCCAAGCCAAGGAGGGCAGGACTAGGCATCTGTAGTGAGGGGTGAGGTGCCTGAGCCGGGGAGCGCCTGCCAGGCCGAGCACAGATGCCCGCGAAGGACTTCCCTGAGGCCGGGGCTGTTTAGGCGTTGGGGGCTGAGGGGCTGAGAAGCAGGACAGCCATGACCCAGGCACCTTGAGGGTGAAGCGGGCCAGACGGGGAGGTGCAGGGTGCACACAGAGTGGGGGCAGCCCTGAAGAGAGCGGGTGTGCTCAGGAATTGGGAGTCTGGGATCCAGACCACCCTCCAGGGAAAACCAGCAAACCAGGGGCATAAAATACAAAAAGCTTCTTCTTAAAAGCAACGAAAAGCTGGCAAAACAGCAAGGCACGATCAGGTCAAGGCCGGGGGAAGGTGAGCCCCGGGGGGGACGGTCTCTGAGGCTCTTCCTCCTCGAGTTTGCCAACCAGGGCCACCTGGGCTCGAGGTTCCAAAGCCTCGTGGGGCGAGGGGCACAGACCACCTCAATAAAGCAGCTCCCCCAAAGGGCTATACCCTCAGGGCAAGAACGAACCCAAAGCACATCGTCCGGCCCACTGGCCCCAGGCACTGTGTCCATTCCTGGCGCCGGGCAGTGTGTGGGGGGGAGCCCAGAGGACACCAGCCCCGGTCGGCCCCAAACAGATGTGCATCCAGATCCTTATCCCCGGGCTGGGGCGGGAGGGGCACAGGAGCAACCAGGCATGGATTTAAAGTGATGCCTGAGGGGCCTCCTGGGCAACTGGCGGGGCAAAGACCACTCTCTGAGGGATGTGCCTACATTCTGGAAGGAATGCAAAGAATCTTCAATTAACTGCTTAAAGAAAATGAGCCGTTTACAATAAAACACGAGAAAGTGTCAGCAGGTACAGCAGCACAGGGCCACCAAGGCTTTGCCTCTGAGAATCGTCAAATACAGTATATGCACTAACTACCCAATTTCAAGTACAACTTACCAATTACAGGCAAGGGAAAGAGACTATAAAGAATGACCAAATCGCCTTATTAAAAACTAGAACTTCTGGGGCCCGCCTGGTGACGCAGCAGTTAAGTTTGCACATTCCGCTTCAGCGGCCCAGGGTTCACCAGTTCGGATCCTGGGTGCAGACCTACGCACCACTCAGCCAAGCCATGCTGTGGCAGGTGTTTCATATATAAACTGGAGGAAGATGGGAACAGATGTTAGCTCAGGGCCAGTCTTCCTCAGCAAAAAGAGGAGGACTGACAGCAGATGTTAGCTCAAGGCTAATCTTCCTCAAAAAAAAAAAAGGAAAAGAAGAACTTCTAAAAAATGAAACTATAACTAAAATTAAAATGTCAATGGACAGGATTCATAGTGTACTAGACACTGATAAGCCCTGGGGGTCCAGTAGTTAAGACTCCACGCTCTCGCCACCAAGCCTGGGCTCATTTCCTGCTCAGGGACCGCACCACCGTCTGTTGGCTGTCCTACTGTGGCGGCTGCAAGTTGCTGTCATGCTGAAAGCTATGCCACTGGGATTTCAAATACCAGCAGGGTCAACTGTGGTGGACGGGTGTCAGCGCAGCTTCCAGACTAGGCAGACTAGGAAGAAGGACCTGACCACTCACTTCTGAGAAAACTGGCCATGAAAACCCTAGGAATGTCAGCGGAGCGCTGTCTGACAGAGCAGCAGAAAGTGAGAGGCTGACATAGAAGACTGGGCAGGGCTCCGTTCTGCTGTCCACAGGGTCGCCAGGAGTCAGAATCCACTCGACAGCACTAACAAGAAGACAGACATTGATGAAGACAGATAAGGAGACGTCTTCAGAATGCAGCACAAGAAACCAAATAAGCCAAACAAACAGATGGGAGGTTGGGGACGTGGGGAGAGAGGGAGAAGGTTTAGCAAACAGCCCATCTGAGTTCCAAAGGGAAGGAGAGAGAGGACAGACTGCAATATTTAAGAGAGAATGGCTGAAGCTTCTCATAATTGACTAATGACGCCAGTGTGCAGATTAAAAAAGTCCAAAGCATCCCAGTTTGAGTAAATACAATAAAATCACACCAGACGCATCACATTAAACAGTCTTAAGAGCAGGCAGATAAAACAGACGGCTCACTTCTGGAAAGCGACAATAGACTCAGCTGATGCTCCGGGAGCTACAAGGAAAGCCAGGAGAGCAGAACGACGCCTTCAAGGTGCTGGGAGGAAACGGCCGTCAAGCTGGGCTCCTTCTGCCCAGACGGAAAGTCTGAGACACAGGGAGGGGCAAAGGGCCAAGAGGAATGTATGTGGGTATGCGGTAAATCGAGAAACCACTGGCTGTACAAGCAGTGAGGATAATAATGTTGAGTGGGGGCTAAAAAATTCAGAACAAAACTGCACGACAACAATAGCAGGAGGTCAGGGGAGGGGGGACGGCAAGCTTTCTGAGCTTGAGAGTCAGTGTGTTGTCTGGGTGGGGTAAAAGCATGATTTTCCTAACTTTACACTCTGATAACTTCAGCATGTAACTAGCAATTTCTAGGCAGCCACCAAAATACCAGAAACAGAGTGGATAACCTCCAAACTAGAAGAAGGAAAACTGAAATGAGAAAAAAATAAGGCAAGAATAAAGAGAAAAAGGAAGGGGCCGGCCCAGTGGCACAGCGGTTAAGTGCGCACGTTCCGCTTCGGCAGCCTAGGGTTCCCCGGTTCGGATCTGGGGTGCGGACATGGCACCGCTTGGCAAAAGCCATGCTGTGGTAGGCGTCCCACATATAAAGTAGAGGAAGATGGGCACGGATGTTAGCTCAGGACCAGTCTTCCTCAGCAAAAAGGGGAGAATTGGCAGCAGTTAGCTCAGGGCTAATCTTCCTCAAAAAAAAAAAAAAAGAGAAAAAGGAAGATGGAATGGATGGGATAAACAGAAATGAAATTTAATCAGATGACAGACACTGTGGTTGTCAGGCTCCAAGGTGTCCCCAGTGACCCCCGCCCTAGTGTAGTTGCCCCCACGTTGTGTCAGGATCGGCGTGTGTGACGAACAGACTAGGGCAGGCGTGACGGTATGTGACTCCTTAGGCTAGGCCACACAAAACACTGTGACTCTAGTGGTTGGTCCTCTGAATCACACATTCTGGAGGAAGCTTGCCGCCACGCCGAGGCCACTCACGCAGCCCTGTGGAGAGGTCCTCAGGCCAAGGAAGTCAGGCCTCCAGTCCAGCCTGTGTGAGTGCACCCTCGTGGGAGTGGGCCCCTCGGCCTCAGCCACGCCTTCAGATGACGCTGCCTTGGCCAACATCTTGACTGGACCTCATGACAAACTTGGAGCCAGTATCACACAGTTAAGCCCCTCTCAGATTCTTGACCCTCAAAAACTGTGGGATAATAAGTGTTTGTTGTTTTAAGCCATTATGTTTGGGAGTAATCTGTTATGTAGCAATAGACTACTACAGAATCTATATCCATTATACGTATGATACATTAAACATTTTTTTTAATTAATTGATTTTGATTGTGGTCACATTGGTTTATAACATTATATAAATTTCAGGTGTACATCATTATATCTTAATTTCTGTGTAGATCACATCATGTGCACCGCCCAAAGACTAATTACAGTCCACCACCATATATATGAGCCTAATCACCCCTTTCGCCCTCCTCCCTCCCCGCTTCCCCTCTGGTAACCACCAATCCAATCTCTGTCTCTATGTGTTTGTTTGTTGTTGTTTTATCTTCTACTTATGAGTGACATCCTGTATTTGACTTTCTCCCTCTCACTTATTTCGCTTAGCATAATACCCTCAAGGTCCATCTGCAAATGGCCAGATTTCATCCTTCTTTATAGCTGAGTAGTATTCCATTGTGCATATATACCACATCTTCTTTATCCATTCGTCCTTTGATGGGCACCTAGGTTGCTTCCAAGTCTTGGCTATTGTGGATAATGCTGCAGTGAACACAGGGGTGCATGAATCTTTACACATTTGTGTTTTTATGTTCTTTGGATAAATACCCAATAGTGGAATAGCTGTAGAACAGAAGGAATACCTTCCTTTTACTGATGTTGGGCCCTGTTTGTTCCTTTTCCAGTTCCCTCAGGTACAGTGCTAGACAGCTTATTTGAGATTTTTCATGTTTGTTGAGGTAGGTCTATATTGCTATAAACTTTCCTCTTAGAACTGCTTTTGCTGTATCCCATAAATTTTGGCATGTCATATTTTCATTTGTCTCCAGGTATGTTTTTATTTCTCCTTAATTTCTTTGTTGACCCAATTGTTGTTCAGGAACATTTTGTTTAATCTCCACATATTTGTGGCTTTTCCAATTTTCTTCCTGTAGTTGATTTCTAGTTTCACCCTGTTGTGGTCGGAAAAGATGGATGGTATTATTTCAATCTTCTTAAATTTATTGAGACTTGTTTTGTGGCCTAATATGGGATCTATCCTGGAGAATGTTCCACTTGCATTTCAAAAAAATGTGTATTTGTGGGTTTTGGACGGAACGTTCTGTATATATTTACTAAGTCCTTCTGGTCTAATGTGTAATTTAAGGCCGATGTTTCCTTATTGCTCTTCTGTTTGGATGACCCACCCATTGGAGTAAGTGGAGTGTTAAAGTCCCCTCCTGTTATTGTGTTACTGTCTATTTCTCCTTTTACGCGTCTTAATAATTGCTTTACATATTCAGGTGTTCCCATGTTGGGTGCGTAGATGTTTAAATGTTACATCCTCTTGTTGGATTGTTCCCTTTATCATTGTGTAGTGCCCTTCTTTGTCTCTTGTTACAATTTTCGTTTTAAGGTCTATTTTGTCTGATATAAGTATTGCTACCCCAGCTTTCTTTTTATTGCCATTTGCATGGAGTATCTTTTTCCATCCTTTCACTTTCAGTTTGTGGGTGTTTTTAGGTCTGAAGTGTGTCTCTTGTATGCAGCATATATATGGGTCTTGTTTTTTTATCCACTCGGCCACCCTATGCCTTTTGATTGGAGCATTTAGTCCATTGACATTTAAAGTAGCTATTGATAAGAATGTACTTGGGGCTGGCTCTGTGGCTGAGCGGTTAAGTTCGCATGCTCCACTGCGGCGGCCCAGGGTTTGGATCCTGGGCGCGGACATGGCACCGCTCGTCAGGCCACATTGAGGTGGCGTCCCACATCCCACAACTAGAAGGACCAGCAACTAAGATAAGATATACAACTGTGTACAGGGGGGGTTTGGGGAGATAAAGCAGAAAAAAAAGAAAAGATTGGCAACAGTCGTTAGCCCAGGTGTCAATCTTTAAAAAAAAAAAGAATGTACTTATTGCCACTTTGCTACTTTTTTCCTGGTGTTTTAGTGGTTCTTCTCTGTTCCTTTCTTCTTCTCTTGCTCTCCTTCCTTGTGGTTTGATGGCTTTCTTTAGTATTATGTTTGGGTTTCTTTCTCTTAATTTTTCATGTGTTTATTATAGGTTTCCAGTTTGCTATTACCATGAGGTTCATATATAATAACCTATGTATATAGCAATCTATATTAAGTTGATGGTCTTTTAGTTTGACCTCTTGCTACAAGTTCTACTCTTTTACTCCCTTCCTCCCACATTTTATGTTTTTCATATCATATCTAACCCCTTTTTTTGTGCATATGTATCCATTACCCTCTTATTGTGGAAATAGGTAATTTGAGCACTTTTATCTTTTGACCTTTGTATTAGCTTCATAGGTGGTTAATCTGCTACCTTTACTGTATATTTGCCTTTACCAGTGATTTTATAGCTTTTTAAAAATTATTATTTTCTTATTCCTATTTGTGGTCTTTTCACTTAAATAAGTCCTTTTAGTATTTCTTGTAAGGCTGGTTTCTTGGTGATAAACTCCTTTAGTTTTTGTTTGTCGGGGAAACTCTTTGTCTCTCCGTCCATCTTTTTTTTTTTTTTTAAGATTGGCACCTGAGCTAACATCTGTTGCCAATCTTCTTTTTTCCCCTCCTTCTTCTCCCCAGAGCCTCCTTAGTACATAGTTGTGTATTCTAGTTTCAGGTCCTTCTGGTTGTGCTATGTGGGATGCCGCCTCAGTATGGCTTGATGAGCAGTGCTAGGTCCACATCCGGGATCTGAATTGGTGTAACCCCGGGCCACTGAAGCAGAGTGTGTGAACTTAACCACTCAGCCATGGGGCCAGCCCCTCTCCTTCTATTCTTAATGATAACCTTGCCAGGTAGATTACTCTTGGCTGTAGGTTTTTTCCTTTCAGCACTTTAAATATATTGTGCCACTTCCTTTTAGCCTGTAAAAGTTTCTGCTGAGGAGTCAGTTGATAGCCTTATGAGGTTTCCTTTGTATGTAACTTGTTTCCTTTCTCTTGTAGCTTTTAGGATTCTCTCTATCTTTAATTCTTGACATTTTAATTATAATGTGTCTTGGTCTGGGCCTCTTTGGGCTTATCCTGTTTGGTGCTCTCTGTGCTTCCTGTACTTGGATGTCTGTTTCCTTCCCTAGGTTAGGAAAGTTTTCAGCTAATATTTCCTCAAATAGATTCTCTGCCCCTTTGTCTCTCTCTTCTACTTCTGGGACAACTATAATGCGAATGTTAGTATAATAATATATATATTATTAATAATATTATTAATATTATTAATAATATTATATAATGCTTTATTTGTCCCAGAGGTCCCTCAGACTGTCCAAGTTCTTTTAAATTCTTTTTTCTTTTATCTGTTCAGCTTGGGTGATTTCCTCTAGTCTTTCATCCAGCTCATTGATCCATTCTTCTGTTTCATCTACTCTGCTATTGAGTCCCTGTAGTGAACTTTTCATTTCTAGTACTGTATTCTTCATTTATGATTGGTTCTTTTTTATATTTTCCAGTTCTTTGTTGAAGTTCTCACTGAGTTCATCCATTCTTCTCCAAAGATCAGTGAGCATCCTTATGACTATTAGTCTGTACTCTTTGTCAGGTAGATTGTTTATCTCTGTTTCATTTAGTTATTTTTCTGGGGTTTTGTCCTGTTCCCTTACTTGGAATGTATTCCCTTGTCTCCTCATTTTGCTTCTTTCTTTGTATCTTTGTATTTTATCTATGTATTAGGTAGGTAAGCTACATCTCCCAATCTCAGAGAGGTGGCCTTATGTAAGACATGCCTATGAGGCCCAGCAGTGTGCTTTCCTCTTGTCACCAGTTCCAAATGTTCCAGGAATGACCCCCGTGTGGGCTACGTGTGTCCTTCTGTTGTGGCAGGGCTGTTCTTGCTGCAGGTGCCTGAGGAGACTAGGCTGTCCCCCTGGCCAGTTGGTTGTAATGCTCAGCTGAGTGTGGCTGCCATCGTCCCTTCAGTCACTTTATTAGGTGCGGGGAGCCCCAGCACAGTTGGCTGCATGGTCTAATAGCACATTCCTGCTGCAGTTTTTCTGTTGAGTGAGTAGGGCCCCAGCGTGGCTCCGGGGCTTACAAGTGCTGTAGGCCTCTGGCCTGCAAGCTTCTTGTCAGCTCACTCAGGATTGCAGCTGACTGGGGCTGGCCCCACAAGTGTAAATGTTAAATGCACTGGTTAAAAGACTCTCGTCAGCCCGGATTTAAAACATCAAATCTTATGCAGGGAGATATCTAACACATAGGATTAGAGAACGATTGAAAGGAAGGTACACCAGGCAAATTCTAACCAAAATAACAGAGTCTGAAAAAAATAAAGCAAAAATTGACAGAATTATAAGAAACTGATGCATTCCCAAAGATTCTTATCATACTTTGCTTAGTAATTGATAGAACAAGCAGACAAAAAAAATCAGTAAGAATATGAAAGATTTGAACAACACGACAAACAAACCTGACCCCACTTATGATTCCCAACAAATGAAGGACACACATTCTTTTTTTTTTTTTTGAGGTTTGGTTGATAACATTATATAAATTCCAGATGGACATCATTATAGTTCAGTTTCTGTATAGATTGCATGGTGTCCACCACCAAAAATCTAGTTGCCATCTGTCACCATACATATGTGTTCCTTTACTCCATCACGCTCCCCCACTCCCATACTCTATGGTAACCACCAATCTCTTCTCCATTTCTATGTGTTTATTTATCTTCCACATATGAGCGAAGTCATATGGTAATGTCTTTCTTTACCTGACTTATTTCACTTAACATAATACCCTGAAAGTCCATCCACATTGTCACAAGTGGCATGATTTTGTCTTTTTTATGGCTGTGTAGTATTCTATTGTATATATATATATACCACATCTTTTTTTTCCCTGCTTTCTCCCCTCCAAACTCTCCCAGTACATAGTTGTATATTTTAGTTGTGAGTCCTTCTAGTTGTGGCATGTGGGACACTGCCTCAGCGTGGCCTGACGAGTGGTGCCATGTCCGCACCCAGGATCCGAACCAGCGAAACCCTGGGCAGCCAAAGCGGAGTGCGTGAACTTAACCACTCAGCCATGGGGCCGGCCCCACCACATCTTCTTTATCTAATCATCAGTTGATGGACACTTAGGTTGTTTCCAAGTCTTGGCTATTGTGAATAATGCTGCAATTAACATAGAGGTGTATAGATGTCTTTGAATTGTTGATTTCATGTTCTTTGGATAAATACCCAGTAGTGGGATAGCTGGATTGTACGGTATTTCTATTTTTAATTTTTTGAGAAATCTCCATACTGTTTTCCATAGTGGCTGCACCAGTTTGCCCTCCCACCAGCAGTGTATGAGGGCTCCCTTTTCTCCACACCCTCTCCAACACTTGTTATTTCCTGTCTTGTTAATTATAGCCATTCTGATGGGTGTGAGATGAGATTTTATTGTAGTTTTGATTTGTATTTCCCTAATAACTAGTGATGTTGGACATCTTTTCATGTGCCTATTGACCATCTGTATATCTTCTCTGGAAAAATGTCTGTTCATATCCTCTGCCCATGTTTTGATCAGCTTGTTTTTTGTTGTTGAGTTGTATGAGTTCTTTATATATTTTGGATATTAACCCATTGTCGCATATATGACTTGCCAATATTTTCTCCCAGTTGGTGTGTTGTCTTTTCATTTTGTTGTTGGTTTCCTTTGCTGTGTAGAAGCTTTTTAATCTGATGTAGCCCCATTTGTTTGTTTTTCTTTTGTTTGCCTTGCCTGACATGATATTCAAAGACACTGCTAAGACCAATGTCAAAGAGTGTACTGCCTATGTTTTCTTCCAGAAGTTTCATGGTTTCAGGTCTTACATTCAACTCTTTGATGCATTTTGAGTTAATTTTTGTGCATGGTATAAGACAATGGTCTACTTTCATTCTTTTGCATGTGGCTGTCCAGTTTTCCAAACACCATTTATTGAAGGGACCTTCCTTTCTCCATTGAATGTTCTTGGCTCCCTTGTTGAAAATTAGCTGCCCATAGATGTGTGGTTTTATTTCTGGGCTCTGGATTCTGGTCCATTGTTCTGTCTGTCTCTTTTTGTGCCAGTACCATGCTGTTTTCGTTACTATAGCTTTGTAGTATATCTTGAAATCAGGGAGCGTGATGCCTCCAGATTTGTTCTTTTTTCTCAGAATTGTTTTTGCTATTTTGGCATTTGTTGTTCCATATAAATTTTAGGATTCTTTGTTCTATTTCTGTGAAAAATGTCATTGAGACTTGTATAGGGATTGCATTGAATCTATAGATTGCTTTAAGTAGTATGGACATTTTAACTATGTTATTCTTCTAATCCATGAGCATGGAATATCTTTCCATTTCTTTGTTTCTTCAATTTCTTTCAACAATGTTTTGTAGTTTTCAGTGTACAGGTATTTCACCTCTTTGGTTAAATTTATTCCTAGGTATTTTATTCTTTTTGTTGCAACCGTAAATGGGATTGTATTCTTGATTTCTCTTTCTGCTAGTTTGTTGTTAGGTGTATAGAAATTCAACTGATTTTTGTACCCTGCAGCTTTACTGTATTTGCTAATTATATCTAATAGTTTTTTGGTGGATTTTTTTTCCTGAGGAAGATTCGGCTGAGTTAACATCTGTTGCCAAACTTACTCTTCTTTTGTATATGAGCCACCACCACAGCATGGGCTCTGACAGATGAGCAGTGTAGGTCCACGCCTGGGGAACGAATTTGGGCTGCCAAAGTGGAGTGCACCAAACTTAACCACGGGCCACGGGCCACGGGGCTGGCCCTGGTGGATGCTTTATAGTTTTCTATATATAATATCATGTCATCTACAAATAGTGACAGTTTTACTTCTTCCTTTCCAGTTTGGATCCCTTTTTTTTCTTTTTCTTGCCTGATTGCTCTGGCTAGAACTTCCAATACTATGTTGAATAAGAGTGGTGAGAGTGGGCATCCTTGTCTCGTTCCTGTTCTTAGAGGGATAGCTTTCAGTTTTTCACTATTGAGTACGATGTTGGCTGTGGGTTTGTCATATATGGCCTTTCATATGTGGAGGTACTTTCCTTCTATACCCATTTTATTGAGAGTTTTTATCATAAATGGATGTTGAACCTTGTCAAATGCTTTTCCTGCATCTATTGAGATGATCATGTGATTTTTATTCTTCATTTTGTTAATGTGGTGTATCACATTGATTGACTCGCAGATATTGAACCATCTTTGCATCCCTGAAATAAATCCCACTTGGTTGTGGTGTATGATCCTTTTTAATGTATTGCTGAATTCAGTTTGCTAATATTTTGTTGACAATTTTTACATCTATGTTCATCAGTGATATTGGCCTATAATTTTCCTCTTTTTTTGTTGTCCTTGTCTGGTTTTGGTATCAGGGTAATGTTGGCCTCATAAAATGAGTTAGAAAGCATCCTGTCCTCTTCAATTTTTTGGAATAGTTTGAGAACGATAGGTATTAAATCTTCCTTGAATGTTTGGTAGAATTCACCGGAGAAGCCATCTGGTCCTGGACTTTTATTTTGGGGGAAGTTTTTGATTACTGTTTCAATCTCCTTACTAGTGATTGGTCTATTCAAATTCTCTATTTCTCCTAGATTCAGTTTTAGAAGGTTATATGATTCTAAGAATTTACTCATTTCTTCTAGACTACCCAATTTTTTGGCATATAGCTTTCTGGAGTATTCTCTTATAATCCTTTGTATTTCTGTGGTATCCATTGTAATTCTCCTCTTTCATTTCTAGTTTTATTTATTTGAGCCTTCTTTCTTTTTTTCTTAGTGAGTCTGGCTAAGGGTTTGTCGATTTTGTTTATCTTTTCACAGAACCAGCTCATAGTTTCATCGACCCTTTCTATTGACTTTTTAGTCTCTATTTCATTTATTTCCACTCGGATTTTTATTATTTCCTTCCTTCTTCTGATTTTGGGCTTTGTTTGTTCTTCTTTCTAGTTCTTTTATGTGTAGTGTTAGATTGTTTACTCATGATTTTTCTTGTTTCTTGAGGTATGCCTGTATTGCTATATGCACACATTCTTTTCAAGTGCTAATGAGTACTGACCACATAAAGCACCTCACAACAAATGTCTAAGCATTAAAGTGTTGTGGACAATGGTCTCTGATCAAGACACAATTATACTAACAAGAAAATAAAAACTAACTATAAAAGCTGATGCTAATGCATTTACAGGAAAGCAATTTCTAAATAACTCAGAGATCAATTGTAATGAAAATTAGAAAATATTAAACAAATATTAATTTTGATATTAAATAATACCAAAAATACTACACTTCAAAAAATTTCAGATGCAGTTAATGTAGAAAATAAATAGAAATTGACATCCTTAAATGTATGTATTAAAAAGAAGAAACACTGAAAATTAATGAGCTACCATCTAGCTCAAGAAGTTAGAAAAAGAACAAACACAAATAAATAATATAGGAGCAAAAGCAAGTGAAATGGAAAATATACAGTAAGTTCAACAGCCTAAAGTCATTTCTCTGAAAAAGCTGAATAAAGAGACAGAACTCTGGTGAGCCAGATCAAGACTGGGGCTAGCCAATATGAGAAATAAAATGAAGACATCGCCTCATGGACTACAGACATTGAATGATAAGGAGGGGATGCCATGCTCATCTCATGTTCGCAAATCCATCAACGCCTTCACCACATTAACAGAATAACACGATCATCTCAACAGATGCAGGAAAAACACATGATAAATTCTGTGTCATTCATGATAAAAAAGAGAGAGAGAGAGAAAACAGCTCTCACAAACAAGGATCAGAGTGAACGTCCTCTGTCTGATGCGAGTCTGTGAGCGTTCACAGCTGAGGTGGCTAGTGGGTTCCTGCCCACCCTCACCCATGAGCTTCCAGCTGGGCCAGCGAGGCAGGAACAAGCAGCCAGGCATGAAGCTCAGGAAACACGAAGTAAAATGGACTTTACTTGAGGGGACATGAGTCTGTGGAAAATCCAAAGGCACAACTCCTAGAACCAAGACGTGAATTTACAACACCATGGGCTACAGTGTCAATGCGCAAAAATCAATGGAATATTCTATACATTAGTGCAAATAATTGGAAAATAAAATTTAAAACACCATTTATATCATTTGTATGTGGAATCTAAAAAAAAGGGAAAGAAAAATTCACAGAAACAAGAGAGCAGAAAAGTGGCTGCCAGGGGCTGGGGGTGGAGGCATCAGGGAGGTTGGCAAAAGGCTGCAAATCCTCAGCTATGAGATGAATAAGGTCTGAAGACCGAATGTAAAACATGATGACTAGAGCTGATAACATGGTATTGCAGCACGGAAATTTGCTAAGAATACAGCATAAACGCTCTCCCCCCCAAAAAATTAAAATTAAACAGCATTTATAAAAAATCAAAATTTATTTATAAAATACATTTATAAAAGTATCAGAAACACATCGAATATGTAGGAACAAATTTGATGAAAAAAATTATGCTAAAATATTGCTTAGAAAAACTAAAGAATACCTAAATAAACATTGAGATACATTATGTGCATAGATCGGAAGTCTCAATATTGCAGATGTCAGTTCTCCCTAACGTGATCTATAGATTTGATGCGATCCAATCAAGATTCCACCGAGGTCTTTCTGTAGAAATCTACAAGCTGATTCTAAAATTTACAGGAAAATTCAAAAGACAGAGACCAGTCAAGGCCATCTTGAGGAGGAAAGAGCGTTAGAGAACTTACACTATCGCATTTGAAAACTTATTCCAAAACTGCAATAATAAGATGATAATTCAGTGTGGTATTGGCATAAGGGCATGTGAATTGATCGATGGAACACAAGAGAGAATCAGAATTCATTCTGGAGAGTCTATTTTTGACAAAAATGCCAAAGCAATTCAACGGGAGAAAGGCAGTTCTTTTCAGTAACAGGGCTGGGTTGCCTGGAACATCCATATGAGAGCAAACGGACCTTGACCCCTTCACATGATGAGCAAAAATTAGTTCAGGATGGATGAGAGACCAAACTGTGAAAGTCAAAACCACAAAGCTTCAAGGACACACAGGAGAACATCGTTATGACCTTGTGGTAGGCAAGATGCCAAAAGCACCAGCCACAAGAGGAGCAGCTGATAAGTCAGACTTCCGGAAACACTCCTCCTCTTCAAAAGGAATCACTAAAAAAGCGAAAAGGCAAGCCACAGACCAGGAGAAAATATTCCCCAAACTCACACTTGACAAATATGCAGACTATATAAAAACCACACAAATGCATAAAAAAAGACAGACAACCTAATTTAGAAATGGGTGAAAAATGTAAACAAGTACTTCACAAAGAAGAGATCTGAGGGGCTGATAAAAATAAGGCAGAGTATCCGCAGGACAAGCCATCAGGGAAATAAAATTAAAGCCACAATGAGACAGCATGACATACCCACCAGGATGGCTGAAATATGAGATCTTATAGTACTGAGCGCTGGCGAGGACATGCGGCAGGCAGAACTCTCACGCGCGGCTAGTGGCATAAACATCCCATCCCCTGGGAAAACTGGCAATTTCCTCTACAGCAAAGTATAAGCACCCCCATGACCCACATGCCACCCCCGGCACAAAACCAGGAGAAATGAGTGCACACGTCCACACCAGGACGGAACATCGAGCAGCTCTATTTAGGACAGTTTGAACGGGGAGCAACCCAATCCCCTGTCTACAGCGTGCTGGAGTGATGTGGCACGCCTGGGACACGGACACCACCCAGCAAGGGCAGCACACTTGGCTGGCACTGAGTGCACCTGCCCCTCAGGTGAGAGGTCGACACTGAGGTACCTGCGTGCGAGCCTGGCAGAGAAGGCGATCTGTGGCGATTTAAGGCACAGAGTGGTTATCTCCACGGGCCAGAGTGGGGTGGGAAGGGGCACCTGTCTGGACCTGGGTGGTGGTTGTGCCGGTTAACACACAAGCTGTGTCTCCTCAAGATCTGCCCCAAGTAAGTCATGCCTCAGAACAGAGTGTAAGAGAGACCCTACTTACTACGGCACTGAAGCCAGCAAACTCCCAGGGGAAAGCTAATGAGAGGCGTGCCAGACCTCTACCCTAAAAACCAGAAACACAGCTGAGATAAAATCAAGGGAGCCCTAATGAAATGGAGCAGACCATGTCAGGGTCTCAAGGACTCGATATACACAAGGCGGCAGTTCTCTCAAGGCCATCTGCAGGTTCAAGGTGATCCCAGGCAAAACCCCAGCAGTGTTTTCTTTTTTTTCCCAAGTTGACAGGCTGATCCTGAAACATGTGTGGAAATGCAAAGGGCCATGAAGAGCTGCCCGTGCAGAATGTGCTTCCCGCCCCGCTGGCTGGGGCTGGCCAGGTGACCTGCTGTCACCCACAGACACTTTGCAGCAAAGGCCTTGAGTCCACTGGCAGGGCTGGCAGGCTCCCGTGGAACAAACCCGCCCTGGGCAGCCACTGGCTCGAGGATGAGGGGTCACATGGAGCTGGCCCGCACCCACCCGGTAGCCTGGAAGCAAGTGCAGCTAATCCTGCTGAAGGCTCCAGCCTCGTGACCCAGAAACGCCTGCTGAAGCCCCAGTACCAGAGGCCTTTGCTCTGCAGCAGAAACCTGACTCAAACACAGACAGTGGCACCCAGAACAGAGAGAAACCTGAAAGAGGTGTTGACTTCAGAACCCGCTGGAGGTGGCGAGGAAATGTTAGAGCTCTGGGAAAAAGGAGACCTGAGTAAGGAGGGGTGCAGCTGTGCCGGTGTGACGCGGAAGCAGGAGATCCACACGTCACCCATGGTGCCCAGTATCACTCGTGCTGTCACTCGTGGTCCTGGGCAAGAAGGAATGTGCAGAATGGAGACGAGAAGGGCTGGTTCATTTGGATAGAAGGTTAACAAGACCTTTCCCCTTCCGCATGAGAACTTGACACGAGCTTGATCCTCTCACTCTCCCCCACTGGTAACTCGATCAAGGTCAACGTGAACTCTGTCGGTAGGCAACATCGATTGCTTACAGCAAACATGACCCGTGGCAGGGAGGCTGCGTGGGGACTGGGGGAGTTATAAATGCCCCGTGCCGTGCGGGGGTGCCACACCAAGGGCCTTCCTTGAGGGACCCTCGAAACTGGGCATGCGCTTGAGGGGACCTGGACGCCTCGTCTGTGGCACTGCTGCAGGAGGAACATTAGCTCCTACGGGGCAGGAGGCTCCCAGGCCCAGTGGAGTTCCACCTCCTCGACCTGAGTTGGCACCAGGGAGATAACGGCACCCAGCGAGGCCCGCCGTGCGCACAGCTGTGAGGACCCCTCCGTGCGAGGAAGGCCCATGTTGCCATGCTGCCAGGCTGTGCTCCTGTCCAGCATCCTTCTTGGCGAACCGAGGCCCAGTGTTGCCTGTGGAAGTACCGTGAGTCAAAATGTTTAGCGGAACCTTAAGAAGAACCTGAGCATGTTGGGAATATGGTACCAGGGGAAAGAGGCAAGCTCAGCAGAGAGCAGCAGGACTGAGGCGAGTATGGAGAAACACCAGAACTCACAGAGCCAAACCTTAGCACGTACTTATCTCAATCCAGTGACATGAAGTTGAGACACACCTGCAGTCAGAAAGGTCTACAAGGGCCTGGCATCCTGACCAGGCCAAGGGCTGGCTGCCTTCCTCTGTCAGGAGCTTGGACAGGACTGACTTGGTGCCTTCAGCTGGACAAGAAGGCTCCTAGGAAGAGGCTGTGGATTTTGTCCCAGAGAAGCCTGACACTCCCAGAGCAGGTAGCACTGTCTTGAAAACCATAGTGGGAGTAGATTTTGGTACACAGAGTAGGTTGGAATGAAACACATTTTAAAATAATCTTTTAGAAGAGTTATACCGGCAGAAGGACTAGCAGGCTGGAGAGCAACGGTGCCTCTTTGCCTTGTAAAGACCTTTTAATTTTTATTTATTTGTTTTTTTCGTGGATCTTGACAACCAGATTCTACAAGTTGTATGGAAGTACAGGGCTGAACGGCACAGCCATTTCCAAGGAAGAGAAACCACACTGTGGGTCTTGCCTGAGCAGCATGAAGATGTCCATGGTGATGTGATGGAGACACCGTGGATTGGTCCAGGACAGTGATGGAGACACTGTGGGTCAGTCCAGGACAGTGATGGAGACACTGTGGATCAGTCCAGGACAGTGATGGAGACACTGTGGATCGGCCCAGGACAGTGATGGAGACACTGTGGATCGGCCCAGGACAGTGATGGAGACACTGTGGATCGGCCCAGGACAGTGATGGAGACACTGTGGATCGGCCCAGGACAGTGATGGAGACACTGTGGATCGGCCCAGGACAGTGATGGAGACACTGTGGATCGGCCCAGGACAGTGATGGAGACACTGTGGATCGGCCCAGGACAGTGATGGAGACACTGTGGATCGGCCCAGGACAGTGATGGAGACACTGTGGATCAGCCCAGGACAGTGATGGAGACACCGTGGATCGGCCCAGGACAGTGATGGAGACACCGTGGATCGGCCCAGGACAGTGATGGAGACACCGTGGATCGGTCCAGGACAGTGATGGAGACACTGTGGATCAGCCCAGGACAGTGATGGAGACACTGTGGAACAGTCCAGGACAGTGATAGAGACACTGTGGATCAGCCCAGGACAGTGATGGAGACACTGTGGATCGGCCCAGGACAGTGATGGAGACACCATGGATCGGTCCAGGACAGTGATGGAGACACTGTGGATCAGCCCAGGACAGTGATGGAGACACTGTGGATCGGTCCAGGACGGTGATGGAGACACTGTGTATCAGCCCAGGGTAGTGACGGAGACACCGTGGATCGGTCCAGGACAGTGATGGAGACATTGTGGATCAGCCCAGGGTAGTGATAGAGACATTGTGGCCCAGGGCTGATGACTAGACCAACAGCAGACCAGAGCATCCAGAGAGACTGCTATGTGACAGTGGTGGCCTGCAGATGAGTGGGGCAGGCACTTTCTATAAGGGGCCTGTTGGGCACCCATGTGTCACACCACATGTCAAATCCATTCCAGGATTCAAGATTGAAACCTAAGAAAAACAACAATGCTTCCAGAAGATGCCATTGGAGATTATCCTCATGACCTCAGGGTGAGGACACAGCTGCAAAAAGCAGTAACCATAGACAAAAAGGTTGACCAATTTGAGTTTATGAAAATTAAGGTGGATTTACATCAAAAGAAACCATAAAGGAGTGAAAAGACAAATCACAGACTGGGAGAGAGTATTTGCAACACAATCAACTGAAAGTGGAGAAGAATCCAGAATAGATGTCACTCCTGCAAATCAAAGAGAAAGAGACCATGAGGCTGAAGAAGCCTGGACAGAAGATTTGAGAGGACTTTTCAGGAGCAGAAACCCAAACGGCCAGTCACACCGCAAAAGATGCCATTTTATTGGGAAGGACAAAAATGCAAGCGAGCACCACCGTCCCTCTCCAGAGGCAAACGTGAGACCTCTGTCAAGGCCGGGCGTCGGCAACAACGGGAGCAGTGGCCATGCAGGTGACCGTGGTCAAGGTGCACTCCTCCGCCCACACGCGCAGCACCCTGCGTACGGGGTTCAGCAGTCGTCCCCCAGCTCACGTCCACTCAGAATCTGTGAATGTGACCTCATTTAGAAATACGGTCTTCGCAGATGCATCAAGTTAAGATGAGGTCACACTGGAGGAGGGCGGGCCCCAATCCAATAGCTGGTGTCCTTAGAAGAGGGAAATTTGGGGCCGGCCTGGTGGCGTAGCGGTTAAGTTCGCCCTCTCTGCTTTGGTGGCCCAGGGTTCACAGGTTCAGATCCCAGATGCGGATCTAGACACCGCTCATCGGGCCAAACTGTGGCAGCGCCCCACATACAAAACAGAGGAAGACTAGCACAGATGTTACCTCAGCGACAATCTTCCTCACCAAAAAAAAAAAAAAAAAAAGGAAATTTGGACACAGAGACACACAGAGAGAACACTATGTGAAGACAGGGCAGAGGTGGAGCAATGCATCCACAAACCAAGGAACACAAGGACTGCCAGCAGCCGTCAGAAGCTGGAAGAGACAAGGAAGGATTCTTTCCTACAGCCTCTGAGAGAGCATGGCCCTGCCAATACCCGGACTTTGGACTTCTGGCCTCTAGACGTGAGAGAATACATTTCAGTTGTTTAAACCACCAAGTTGGTGATACTTTGTTACAGCAGCCAATACACCTAATCAAGTTGAAGTGTGCATACCCTGTCGATGTTTCACTCCTAGGAAGATGTCTGCAGAAAGCTGCACAGAATATTAGGAAAAAGGAAACATTGTTTCATAAAAGCAAAAAGTCTGGAATTTCCCCACACAGGCAAGCTGTTAAGCCATAGGGCTGACAGGTGAGGAGGTGGGCAGGACGGGAGCTCGCAATTCTGAGGGGCAATCCATGCATGCGATGGTCCAACAAACGTCCACTGAACCCCTGCTGTGTCCCAGGTGCCGTGATGCAGTGGCGAAAATAGCAGTAAGAACCATGCCCTTAGGAACTCCCATCTAGGGCAGGCAGACAGATGGGCAGAGAGGCTATTGGTGCCAAGGAGAGGGGGCGGAGGGAACAGCAGGTACAGATTTTCGGGTGTGTCTAGGGAGGTGAGTGTGTGCACTGGGGCAGAGCAAGGCAGAGGCGTGGGCCTGGCCTGTGTCTATTCATCACACACACTCGCTGGGCCTCTGCTGGGGGCCAGACACCGTTGGAAGCTGCACTGGGGTGTAGGTCGACGTGGCCTGGCCACCCCCAGAGACTCGGGGCTGCCCCACACCTGTCTATCTGTGCTCCAAGCCCCGGGCCAGGACAGGTTCCCAGGCCACATATGGTCAGCTCCATCAGGAACTTGAGAAAACTGAATGCAGGAGCCCAGTGATTGCCGGCCACGGCCCACGTATGGCACTTGGCGCTGTTCAAATCTCGAACTCAATCCCCCATTTGCCATGAGGGAGCAAGACAAAGGCCATCACCCACCTGGTCCTGAGGAGGGGACCCCGGTGCTCAGCCGGTCCCTGGAACTGCTGCACCAGGACCCCCACTATCCTGACAACCTGGCCGGCCAAGGACAGAGACAGGATGCCCCCAACCCTGTCCAGGCTCAGGCTGGCGCTCGCTCTCTGCCCTGACCAGAGGCCCAGAGGACGTGGAGCAGGCAGCCCCAGGCAGACAGACACTGGGACAGGTGCTGTTACCTGGTGGTCTGGGCGGCTGAGCCACAGTGCCCTCCACCGTCTTCACGCTCGGAAGCACGGGCAGCAGTGGGTGCACATCTAATGAGTCTGAATCCGAGGGTGGGTTGGACTCAGCTTTGGAAAGACCGGTTTTCAGGGCCTTACTGTCTGCGTGTTGAAAATGACAGGAGGGAAATTCTACCCTGCCGCCAGACTCAGCGTGGACGGACTGGACGGTATGGCTTCTCTGGGCCGGCCTCTTTAAGGGTGCAGGCAAGGTGCAAGGAAGTACCTTTTCATTTCTAAGTTTCAAGTCCTGCTGGGGGGCCGTCGGTGGGCGTCCTGGTGCCGGGTCTGGCGTGGCCGAGGGGCACCTCACTGCTAGGGGCTGACTGTCCGAGAGTGAAGATGAGCAACTGAAGCTGGAAATGGGCGGCATTTGCTTCCTGGCTTTTCTCACACTGACGCCTTCCACGCAAAGGTCAGAGGCGTGGAATGGTGGCAGCTCCACCGCAGGCTGGGGAGACAGGGGGAGGTTAGGGGTGCCAGGGCGGCTGCTGCCACGGACCTGCATTCCCCTTTCCCAGTCTGCTGGCTAGGAGTAAGGTCTCAAAGATAAGCATCAGCCACACTTCCCATGGCTGGGCTGCCCATCGGGCCCCTCCTCCAAGGAGGCCCGGGCACAGGGTCCCACCCACGAGCCAGAGTTGGGGGCACAGCGCCACCCAGTCCTGTCACCGGGCCTGCAAGAAGGAAGGCCCCTGGGGGAGCAGGCCCCTGGAAAGACCCCGAAGGAGGATGTGGTTTTCACCAGCGGAGAGGAGGAAGGACACTGCAGGTCTGGAAAGGAACAGCCCATAAGCGCCTGGAGGCAGTGGACATCCTGCCAGCCCAGGCCAGGGGGACCCCTGCCCGGTGGCCACAGAGTTGGGGCTGGCCAGGGACAAAAGGGAGGAAGGCTGGAGGCAAGGGCCGGGTGAGATCTCCAGGGCCACCAGAGCTACCCGCTCATGTGCGGACGCGGCTGCGCCCAAGGGTGGGAGGGGGCAGGCACCAGGTCCGTGGTCCTCCTCGCCAGGCTGGGCTGGGGGCTCTGCCCGGCCCTTGCCACAAGAACAGCAGCGTCTGCAGCCCTCACCTGTCTCCACAGCAGCTCGAAGTTGCCAGTGTCGCAGCTGCGGTCAGCCTTGCGATCCACCACCACCTTGATGGTGTCCTCCTGCACCTGCGCGCACAGCTGCGCCGTGACCGGCGTGGACGCGTGCATCGTGGGGCTGGAGTTGATCTCGATCAGCCAGGGCCGGAAGTCGCGCCCCAGCACGAAGTCAGCACCGTAGAGCTCGAAGCTGTTCTTGCGCGGCTCGACGCGGGCCTGCGCCACCCTCATGGCGTGCACCACTGCGCGCTTCATGGCCGGGTACACCACGCTGCCCCACACAGCACTGCGGCCCCGCCGGCGAAGGTACTCCTGGAAGCGGGTGCTGGTCCACATGTTGTGGCCGGGCAGCAGCGGGCTGCGCTCCTTGTCATTCTGCAGGTGCTTCTGGATGGAGTTGTTGCACAGGTGGATGGCGCTGTGACACAAGGCCGCCGTCAGGCCAGCGCCCGGCCGGACGCTGCGCCCACCAGCCCACGTGCCCCCAAGACCCCGCCCTGGGACCCACAATCACGTCCCTAGACCCCTTCCCCGCGGACCCCGACGCCCCCGCTGACCACCTCGAAACCTCCACACTCCCCAGCGACCCTGCCCCCTGGCGCAGGGCGGCTGCAGGAGGGGCTCTGGCAGCTTGCCACCCAGAGGCAGCCTCTACAGCCTTCCGTCCAGCCTGGGGGGCACCATGGACTGACTGTAGGGCACGGGGAGCAGAAGCCCCCCAGCCTGGGGCCACCCTCCTGGGCCTCAGTTTCCCCATCTGCACGTGACAGTAGAGATGGGGCCCTTAAAGAGATGGTCTGGTGAGACAAGATGAGAAAGATTCACTGCAAAGTTTTAATTAATTTATACTCTTGCCTTTTTCTAAACAGGATTTAAAACGAACAAAGTCTAGAAGGAGGTTATCAAATACTATGGATCCTGTCAAGGTCAGTTTCACTTAATCCTGCCACAAGGCCTGGGGGTTTTCCATCTTGGGCGGGGGGGGGTGAGACCCGCCCCTGTGATCTGGGTGACTTATACTTCCATGAGACAGATAAGAAAACAGGATAAGGCACCAGGAGCATTTTGGAAAGGAGAGCAGCGGTATTAGTGGGCCCACAGGGCGCACACTGCATCTCCTGGTTCTTTCTGTCGGTACACACCAGGCTGGGCCACGCCTGTTCAGAAACGATTTCAGGGAATCTCCCGTCAGCCTGGGGTGAGGGCTGTGGTCCCAGATGGAGAAACGGGGCTCAGAGAGGGTGAGACATCCACCAGGCACACCCTCACAGCCATGGGGCCAGGCAGGCTCGGGTGGGAGGGCTGCAAGGGGCTCCATGGACTTCTCAGTGCCCAGGAGGCTCCTTTTGCACAGTGAGCTCCAGGACCCCTCCTCCAGGCCCTCATGGCCTGGTAGGGACAAATTTGCTCCTTGAGCTGCCTGCTAGGACCACTTCTCCCCAGCTGTCTGCTCCTGCCAGGTGTGACGCCAGGTGTAGCCAAACCCCCTAGCCTGGGGGCACAGTTAACCTCCCCAGGGTGTCTTTGAGCCCTCTGGGGACTCTCACTGATGCCCCTGCAAAGCCAGGTGCCCTAGCCTGTGCTGCTCCCTCCATGTGCCAAGTGGACCCCGAGGGAGCAGGACAGCACAGTGGGTGGTGTGTGCACACCCAGGCCCAGCCTCGGTGGGTCAGCCTGTGAACATGGCCGGCCGCCCGGCCTCCTGCTAGAGGGGGCAGTGGCACCCACCACGAAGGGTGGCTCTGGGCCTGTCGCTGAGATGTGTTTTGCCTGGGACAGGCCTGGCGCTTCATGGGCACATGGCAGAGGGGCTTTTAGAATTTTCTGGAGAAGACACACATTGTGACAGTGCAGAGCCCTGGCTTTGAAGGGATTGGGCTTGGGCCTGTCCCTCAGGGAAGGAGGTCATTGAACCTCCCTGAGCCTCAGTTTCCCCATCTGTGCCTCACGTGGTGATGGGCGACAACAGATACAGACCCGTGTCCCACCCATGCATGCAGGACGGACCCTCCTGCTCCAGGTGCTGGTGGGAGCATGCTAGGCACCCTCGTGCCCAATGGCACCAAGTTGACCCTGCTACTGACCTGTCCAGATTGTCCAGGGAGAAGCGCTGTGTTGAAAACCGCAGGTAGCTCTCCTTGTAGAACCAGATGGTCAGGGGGTTCCAGTCGGTGACCAGGAACCACTGCCTGATGTCGAACTTGGTGTCGTAGATGAGCAGTGGCGTCTCGATGTACTTCTGCACCACCCACTTGTTGTCCTTGGTGGGGAGGTGGTCTGCAGCCACCAGCTCCAGGATTTCCTCCACGCGGCTCATGCACACTATATCTGCAAGAGGCCACTGCTTAGCTCCAGAGCACAGCACACCCAGTCGAGGTTCAGCCCCGGGAGCCAACGCGGCCTGGGTCCAGGGCCTGGCAGGAAAGGCTTCATCCTCAGGATGGAGGCTGCAGCCAGTGCAGCCCCCCAGGCTCTCAACCACGAGGCCCACCCCCGGGACTCCAGACAGGACACAAGAATGGGAGGGAGAAGGGTGAGGACAGAGGCAGTTTTAAAAGTCAGCCAGTGAGCAGTGGCTGAGCCCCAGTGCTGGGTGTGGGGTGAACAGGGGAGCAGGGCTGGCTCCGCAGGCTGCAGGAAAACCAGCAGGCCAGGGGGGTGGGGTGTCCACAGGCTGCAAGGGGCAGACACCCAGGGACCCCAGGGTCCAGTGAGGCCTCACAGCGAAGGGTGACGGGACGAACGGGGCGAGCCAGGGGAAGGGTGGGGCTGGGCACACTCAGGTTCACCCATGTCTGGCGCACCTCCACTTTGCAGGAGGATTTACAGCTTCTCATCCTCAACCCTCAAAGTTAGGCCACATGACTAGTGGTGACCAGTGACATCTGAGCAGAAGTGACGTGCATCTCTCTGCGCTGTAGCATTTAATGTCACTGACAGACCCTCCAGCCCTCTCTTTCTCTGCCATGACAGCCCTGAAGCCTGAAGGAGCGGTGTTACAAGATGGTGGGGGGGCTTTGATGGGCAGAGTGCCCCCATCTTCCTGTGCCAACCCACAATGGACAACAAGCATGAGTTGAGATGAACTGGTCTTAGAGCCACTGAGCCTTGGGGGATGTTTGTTACACAGCACAATCTGGCCCATCCTGACAGATACAGGCGTGCAGGCGGACACTATCTGCAGAGGCCCAGAGGCACAAGGCATCACAAGAAACGAGGTGAGCTTTCACCACAAAAATACCAGACTAGTTTCTCCAGTTATGGTCAGTTGAGACCTTACCATCCTAAAATGAAAGTCTAGGATAAAGCAACAGGCCACTGAAGTTATCCTGGGCCAACAGCAGGGACGGGCACCGAGGCAGGGGCATGGCCAGTGACTGGGCAGAAAGTGGTGCGTTGCATTTGGTTTTGAACTAGTGGGTTTGAGGTGTCTGTGGAGCATCCCTGGGGATGCAGGTGTCTGCAGTGGGAGAAGGGCTGGCCTGATGGACAAGAGGAGGGAGCTGCCAGCAGATGGATGCTGCCGTCAAGAGGAGCGGGCTGGGAACAGAGCCCAAGGAGGAGCCCTGGCCCCAGCTGGGAGGACGGACACTCAGAGGAGGGCAGGCAGAAGCCCAGGAAAGAGAATGTTTCAGGATGGAAGATGTTTAGGACTGAATGCAGTAACATCACAAATTAATAAAGATTTTTTTAATCACATAAAAATTAACAACTTATGAATTTAAAACAACAACAAAAAAACTCTTCAAATAACTCCAGAGGCAAATAGACTAGCCTAACAAAAAAAGAAGCCTATTGAGTTGCTCAGGAAAATGAGAACATTGTAGAACTTCAACAAGAGGGTGCAGCCAAGGCCATATTCGGAGGAAATTTCATAGCATTAAAGCTTGAATTGTTGCACAAGAGAGATTGGAAATAAATAAGCTGAGCATTTAAGTCAGAGCCAAGGGAGAAAAATCCCTCACAGGAAAATGGAAGAAAGGCAACCAAAAGTTCTTTGGAAGCGCGAATAAGATTCGAAACACCCTGAAATCCTGTTTTTAAAAAGCACATGTAGAATCCACCCTTACAAATAAAAGGAGCACAGGGCTGCTGCTGGGACAGAGGAAGCTGGGGCAGAAAACCTGAAATGCTGGCAAAGACGGACAAAACGCATACGGTGCCAAGGATGTGCCTCTAAGAGAGGAGCCGGGTGCTTCCAGGCAAGTTCGTAGTATATCTGAGGAGCAGCAGTTCCATTGTTCCAACAAGTCCATTGCTGCTTGAGATGGAGGCCCTCACTTGGTTTTAGCGGCTAGCATAAGCCTGTCACCAAGATCGATGGAGGTAACATAAAAAACGAAAACTATAGACCAGTTTAACTTAGGGATACAGATGGGAACATCCTAATGAATCAGCAAACCTCAGACATAAAGCGTGAAGACCAGGGTTGTCGAGATGCCCGTGCCCTGGGACCAGGGCCACCGGGTGCCTGCGAGTCCCATGTGTGGGCTCTGCTCCCCCAGCTGGCCGTCCCGACCCGCCTGCAGCCTCAGGACTCACCTCGGCCCCGGGACTTGGCTGCAGGCTTTATGATCCAGATGTTCCGAAGCCCGTCGATCTCTATTTGAGGGTTCACGGATGTGAGTCTATTCAGCAGAGCCTGGCACTGCGAAAAGTGACTTCTTGAATTGGAGATGAAAGCATCGCCTCTACAAAGCAAGATCCAGAGAGTGCGTGAGGTTCCCAGGGCCATGCGCGGGTGCCGCCGACCAGGTGCCAGGCCATGGCCCACCTGGCACAAAAGGTGAGAGGCGGGCCTAGAGCTTCCTCTTGCCACCCGAGGGGCGCCTGGGGATGTGCAATTGCCAGGCTGCTCCTGGCTGGGGCCCTGTGGAGACACGGGGACCCCGACTGTGGGTCTAGACTGCATGTACACCCCAGGAGCACCGAGCCCAGGGCCCAGGAAAAGCTGCAGGGAGACAAAGGCGGGGTTCCTGTGCCGGGGGCCCCTCATCAGGGTGGCCTCGCAGGCCCATGTGTCTGGTGGTTGGTGGCACCTGGGATGACATCTGCCTGCGGGAGGTGGTGATGGGAAAGCCACCTGCCCATGCTGGTGGCGCCCCGTGTCCTACAGCTACCAAGGGCTGGATGCCAGCTTAACATCCCGCAGACTTGAATGTCAGTCAGACCTGCTGGTGGCCACACAGTCATGGTGGCAATGGGGCCAGCTCAGGAGGTCACCATAATTTAAGGGACTAAATGAAGGGCTGACAGTAGAACCGTTTGAGAGAATTTAGAGCTCAGCAGTGCATTTTTGAAGCGTGCAAGGGGGACGCTTCCCCTGGGGCCGCATTGGACCCCCCACATACAGGTGGACTGCAGCAGAGGGTGGGCTGCACTGAGCTGCAAGGTGATGGCTGGGAGGTGGGGGCAAAGCCTTTGGGGACCCGTACATCTACGTACAATATTCTATTCACACATGCTGAGGAAGAGAGGACCACATGGAAGGGAAAGGTGAGGAGTGGGGGTGTCCCTGATGATGTGGGAGAGCCCCCCAAACTGTGGAGCTGTGCGTGAGGGCATGAGAAAGCAAGAGCCTCAGGGTGGCACAGGCCCTTCCCTGGCACAGGGAACGTGGGTGACACGTCAGAGAGGGCCTTGCCCCCTGGTTCTAAGTGGACCTGCTGAAGGCGAGCCCCCAGGCCTGCCAGGCCCTCCTCTGCAGCACACATGCCCTATCTGACCCCAAGATGACAGGAGGACGTGGTGGAAACAGGCGCAAGTCCCTGTGTGCTCTGTGACAGTCCTGTCTGGCTGCAGAGGCTGGCCCTGGAGACCGTGGTGAACTGAGGCAGGTCGCCAAGAGTGTCTGCCATGCTGGTCAGGATCACAGCTGCCCACGAGACCAGCGGATGTGACACAAACACTCTCTCGACTTTGGCTCAGGAAGAAGACAAGCAGTTAGTCCTCACTCGGGAAGGAATCCCCGTGGTCTTTCCCCAACGCATCCCAGCCCTGCCTCAAAGGGTCGCAGTCCATGGGGGGCTTGTGCATCATGGTAATAACATCCTCGCCCCCCTTGGAGGAGAGGATGGGAGGACGGAGGAGCTGTTCACCAGCCCAGTTTCAGGTCTGGAGTTTCAGGTCCCAGACACGACCATGATCATCAGACAACAGGCACCGCCCCCCAGATGCTGAGCACAAGAGAGGGATACAGCACCTGCCTTTCTGGTCCTGACGACACGCACACCACACTCGGGGACCCCGTGCGCCCCAACAAGTAAGAGCACAGACTGAACTAACAGCACTAAGGCACTCAGCAAGCTCGCAGGTGCCACCGTGGCCACAGGTCTACTGCCGCCACCTCGTGGTCAATCCCGGGACTGTCTTTTCTGCGGAGGTCTAAGAAAACAGGCAGGGGCATAGTGCCTCACTCAGAGAAAAATGTAAAGTGTGGCAACTTTTACATGTGTACTCTTGTGCAGTTGCCACCCAGATCGAGATACAAACACTTGCAGCCCCTCAAAAGATTTGCCTGTGTTCCATCCCAGGCCCCCTCTGCCCTCTGCCCTCCTGTCTGTGCAGACTCGGCTGCTTGAACTGCACGTGGGTGGACTCGCACAATGCGTACTCGTGTGTCTGGTCTCTTTCACTCAACAGAACGACTGAGAGATGCATCCGGGCATTGCCTGGACCAGCAGCTCCTTCTTTCACATCGTTGGAAATTTCTAGATTTGGGCTATTACGAATGAAGTCTTTCTGAGGACATAACGTTTTCATTTCTTTTGGATAAAGACCCTAGCTGCATCGTAGGGTATGTAGACGCCGGGTCATCTAGTCTACACTCCACCCAGCAATGCATCGAAGCCCCAGCTGCTCCAGGATTGGCAGCACTTGGTGTTTGGTTTTTGGTTCATTCTGGGGGGTTTGCAGTGGTATCTCCGTGTGGTCTGAATTTGCATCCTCTGATGGTGAGCATCTACTCACCCGCTTGTTGGTCATGTGGCTGCTTCTTTCGTCAAGTGTCTGCTCAAGGCTTTTGGTTCTCGCACTTGTTTCTCCTTTCCTACTGATCTACAGGAGTTCTTTACGTATTCTACATATGGGAACTCTGGGATGTATGTGTTGTAAATATATTCCTCCAGTTTGTGGCTTGCCTTTGTAGCGATTTTTGATAAAAGAGTTCTCAGTGTCAATAAAAGGCAATTTATCAGTTTTTTCTTTATGATTACTGCTTTTAATGAACTATTTAAGAAACCCTTCCTTCCTCATGATCATGAAGATACATTCCAGTGTTTTCTTATGTTTTTCTCAAATTGATTTTTGTCTATTTGTGAAGCAGGATTCAAGGAACTTTTTTTGTAAGGATGCGTGTTGCTCAGCACCATTTAGGGGAAAGTCTGGCTGTTCCTCACTGCCCTGACGAGTGAGGCGGCATCTTGCTCTTGTGTGATCACACATATGAGGATCTGTTTCAGGACCCTATCCAGCTACATTGGTCTACTTATCTACCTGACCCCAATACCACACTGTCATAATCACTGTATATTTAGAGTAAGTCTTAAAATATGGGGTGTAAGTCCTCTAATTTTGTTTTTCTTGATCAAGGTTGTCTTGGCTCTTCTTAAATCATTCATATTTCCAAATAAATTTCAGAATCAGCTTGTTAATTCCTCCCATCCCAGTCCCCCGCATGGGTTTTGATCAGAATTGCATCGCACCTATAGATTAGTTTGGGAAGAACAAACATCTCTACGTCACAGTCTTCTCATTCATGAGCATGGTCTCATGCACACAAACAATTATTAGGTCATTAATTTCTCTCTTTCATTTTATAATTTTCAGTTTAGGGTCTTCAAAGTATTTTGTCATATTTTTTCTGGATATTTGTTATTTGATGGTGCTGTAAACTGTATTTTTAAAATTCCACTTTCTGGCTGTTGCTAGTACAATGAAATCAATGGACTTTTGTATATTGATCTGGTACCTAGTGATCTTGCTAAACTCACTTAATTACGATACTTTCTTTATGATTTTTAAAATTTTCTATGTGCACAATCAGATCATCAGTAAATAAAGAGTTTTACTTCTTCCTTTCTGATGTTATGCCTTTTGTTTCTTTTTCCTGTACTATTAAACTAAAGAGACCTTTCAGTCAATACTGAATGGAAGTCACGATAGTGGGCACTTTTGTCTCACTCTGATTTCAAGGAGAACACTTTCAATACGTAACTGTAAAGAAACATATTAGCTTTAGGATTTTTGTAGATAAACTTCACCAAATTAAGGAATTTGTTTCTTTTCCTAGTTTGCTAAAAAAATAATAACATGGACAAGTATTGACTTTCATCAATGTTTTGCATGTAGTGAGATGATCTTATAGTTTTTCTTCTTTCTTCTATAAATGTGATTAAATTTACCAATTGACTTTTTTTTCCTTATTGTGGTAAAATACACCTATAAAATTTACTATCTTAACCATCTTCAGGTGTACAGTTCAGTAGGACACTCATATTACTGTGCAGCCATCACTGTCATCCATCTCCAGAACTCTTCATCTTTTAAAAATGAAACTCTGCCCCATTAAACACTAACTGCCCATTTCTTCCTCCCCGAGCCCCTGGCACCCACCGTTCTACTTTCTGTCTCTGATTTGACGACTCTAGGCACCTTATGTAAAATGGGATCATACAGTGTTTGCCCTTTTGTGATGGCCTCATTTCCCTCAGCACACTCCCTCAAGTTTCATCACGCTGCAGCGTGTGTCAGAACTTTCTCCCTTTCTAAGGCTGAATGATAGTCCACTGATTGACTTTTGAACGTTAAGTCAAACTGAGTTCCTGGAATTACTGAAATAAAAGTTATCTAGAAGGATCCAAAAGCAGATTTAAGAAGGGAGAAGAAAGAATCAGTGAACTTGAAGATAGGAAAATGGAAATTATCAAGTCTGAGGAAGAGAAAAAAAATACGGAGGTGAACAGAGCCTAAAGGACCTGGGACACCATCAAGTGGGCCAACATATGCATCGTGGGAGGCCCAGAAGGAGACAAGAGAGAGAAAGGGGCAGAGAGAACACATGAAGATATAATGGCCAAAAACTTCCCAAATTTGATAAAAGACATAAATATAAACATCCAAGAAACTCAACAGACTCTAATAAGATGAACTCCAAAGAGACTTACATGGAGACACATTATAGTCAAACTTTCGAAAGAGGAGAGAATCTTGAAAGCAGCAAGAGGGAAGCAAATCGTCACATACAAGGGATCCTTAACAGCAGATAAGATCAACAGCAGATTTCTCATCAGAAACTTTGGAGGCCCCCAGACAGGGGGCCAATATATTCGAAGTGCTGCAAGAAAAAAACTGTCAGCCAAGAATCCCACATCCAGTAAAACTGTCCTTCAAAAGTGAGGGGGAAATTAAGACATTTCCAGATAAACAAAAGCTGAGGGACTGTGTTACCATAAGGACTTCCCTGCAAGAAACACTCCAGGGAGTCCAGCAGTGTGAAATGAAAGGACGTTTAGACACTAACTCAAAGCCGAATGGAAAAATAAAGATTTCAGTAAAAGTAAATAGATGGGCAACTATAAAACCTGGTGTTACTGTTACAATGGTTTGTAACTTCACTTTTTGTTTTCTTCATTATTTAAGAGACTAACACATTTTAAAAACAATTATTAGTCTAAAACTAGTATTATTGTAACTTTGGTTTGTAACTTCACATTTTGTTTTCTACATAATTTAAGAGAATTATTAGTTTATGTTTTTGGACACATTGTTACAAGATATAATTTTGTGACATCAACAACAGAAAGAGGTGAGGAAAGAGCTATAAAGGAGCAGAGATTTTGTATGTTACTGAAGTTAAGTTGGTATAAATTCAAATCAGAGTATTATAACTTTAGAATGTTAAACGTAATCCCCATGGTAGCCAAAAAGAAAATAGCTATAGAAATACACAAAAGGAAATAAGAAGGGAATTTAAATATTTCACTACCAAAAAAATCAACTAAACACAAAAGAGGACAGTAATGCACAAAATGAGGGCCAAAAAAGCTACAAGTCACATAGAAAACAAATAGCACAATGACAGAAGTAAGTCCTTCCTTATAAGTAATTACTTTAAATGTAAATGGATTAAATTCTCCAATCAACAGACAGAGACTTGCAGACTGGATAAAAACACAAGATCCAACCACATGCTGACTACAAGAGACTCACTTTAGAGCCAAAGACACAGATAGACTGAAAGTGAAAGAATGGAAAAAGAAATTTCATTCAAATAGTAACCAAAGAAAGTAGGTATGGCTACACTAATATCAGACAAAATAGACTTGAAATAAAAAAGTTTAAGAGACAAAGAAGGACCTTATATATTAATAAAATGTTCAATAGAGCAAGACAAGAAGATACAATTATAAACATTTATGCATCTAATCACAGATCATCAAAATATATGAAGTAAAAACTGACAGAATTGGAGAGAGAAATAGACAGTTCTCCAATAATAGTTGGAGACTTCAGTATCGCACTCTCAATAACGGATAGAACAGCCAGATAGAAGATCAGTAAGGCAACAGACAGCTTAACACAATAAACCAACTAGATCCAACAGACACACAGAACACTCTAGCCAACAACAGCTGCATACACATTCTTCTCAAGTGCACATGAGATATTTTCCAAGACAGACAGTATGTTAGGCCACATATTAAGTCTCAGTAGTTTTAAAAAGATATATATCATAAAAAGCATCTTCTTTGATTACAATGGAATGAGGTTAGAAATCAATAACAGAAGTAAAACTGGAAAATTCACAAATTTGTGGAAATTAAACAACATATTCTTAAAGAACCAATGGATCAAAGAAGAAATCACAGAGAAATTAGAAAATATTTAGAGACAAATGAAAATGAAAATACAACATATCAAAACTTATGGGATGCATGCAAGCAGCGCTAAGGGGGAAATTTATAGCTATAAATGCTTACATGAAAAAATAAGGAAGATCTCAAATCAACGACGTAATTTTACAACTTAAAGAACCAAAAAAAGGATCACAAATTAACCCAAAGCTAGAGGAAGGAAGGAAATAATAAAGATTAGAGCAAAGTTAATCAAAATAGAAAAACAATAGAGAAAACTAATGAAACCAAAAGTTGGTTCTTCGAAAAGGTCAACAAAATTGACAAACCTTTAGCTAGATGGACTAAGAAAAAGAGAGAGAAGAGTCAAATTACTAAAATCAGAAATAATATTGGGGACATTACTAGTGATTCTACAAAAATAAAAAATATTATAAGAAAGTACTATGAACAATTGTACACTAACAAATTGGATAACCTAAATGAAGTGGAAGAAGTCCTAGAAACACAAAATTACCAAGATTAAATCATGAAGAAATAGAAAATCTAAATGGATGTATAACTACCAAGGAGATTGAATCAATAATCAAAAATGTCCCAACAAAGAAAAGCCCTAGACCTGATGAAATCTACCAAAAAGTTAAAGAGGAACTGATACTAGTCCCTCTCAAACTTTTCAAAAAAGTTGCAGAGGAGAGAACATTTCCTAACTCATTCTATGAGGCCAACATTATCTCGATACCAAAGCCTAACAGGAAAATAAAACTGCAGACTAATATCCTTTATGCACACGATGCAAAAATCCTCAGCAAAATACTATCAAGTCAAATTTAGTAGCATATTAAAAGGATTATACACCAGGGGCCAGCCTCGCAGCCGAGTGGTTAAGTTTACACACTCCACTTTGGTGGCCCAGCGTTTCACCAGTTCGGATCCCAGGCACGGACATGGTACCACTCATCAGGCCATGCTGAGGTGGCGTCCCACACGCCACAACCAGAGGCACTCACAACTAGAATATACAACTATGTACTGGGGGGCTTTGAGGACAGGAAGAAGAAGAAGAAAAAAAAGAAGATTGGCAACAGAGGTTAGCTCAGGTGACAATCTTAATTTTTAAAAAAAGGATTATACACCATGATCAAGTGGGATTTATTCCTGGAATGCAAAGATGGTTCAACATGTGAAAATTATCTGTGTTTGTAGATATGATCTTATATGTAGAAGTTCCTAAAGATTCTGCAAAAAAAACCTGTTACAGCTAATAAATGAATTCAGCAAAGAAGCAGCATACAAAGTCAACAAATAAAAATCAGTTCCATTTCTTTACACTAACAATGAACAATCTGAACTGGAAATGACAAAAACAATTCCATTTACAATAACATCAAAAAGAATAAAATACTAAAAATTAACCTAACCAAGGAGGTGAAAGGTACAATGAAAACTACATAAAATTCCTGAAAGAAATTAAAGAAACATAGATGGAAAGACATCCCATGTTCATGGATTGGAAGACTATATTGTTGACATCAATACTACACAAAGCAATCTACAAATTCAATGAAATCCCTATCAAAATCCCAAGGACATTTTTTGCAGAAATAGAAAAACCCATCCTAAAATTCATATGGAATCTCAAGGGACCCTGAATAACCAAAACAATCTTGAAAAAGAAGAACAAAGTTGGAAGACTTAGCCTTCTGGATTTCAAAACTTACTACCAAAGCTACAATAATCAAAAAGTGTGGTACTGGCATAAAGACAGACATATAGACCAATGGGATAGAATAGAGAGCCCAGAAATAAGCCCTCACATATCTGGTCAAATGATTTTCACAAGGATGCCAAGACTCTTCAATGGGGAAGGAACAATCTTTTCAACAAATGGTGCTGGAAAACCTGGATATCCACATGCAAAAGAATCAAGTTGGACCCTTATCTAGCTTCATCTACAAAAATTAACTCAAAATGGATCAAAGACCTAAGTATAAGAACAAAAACTATAAAAGTCTTAGAAAAAACATAAGGCAAAATCTTCATGACATTGACTTTGGCAATAATTCCTTGGATATGACACCAAAGCACAGGCAACGAAACAAAAAATAGACAAATTGGGCTTCAAGAAAAGTTTTTAAATTTGTGCATCAAAAGACAATATCAACAGAGTAAAAAGGCAACCCACAAAATGGGAAAAAGTGTTTGCAACTTATATATCTGATAAGGGATTAATATCCAAAATATAGAGAGAAATCCTAAAACTCAACAACAGAAAACAAACAACCTAATTCAAAAATGGGCAAAAGACTTGCATAGACTTATTCCCAAAGACAATATACAAAGTGCCAATGAGCACATGAAAAGACGCTCAACATCACTGATCATTAGGGAAATGCAAATCAAAACTACAAGAGGGCCGGCCTGGTGGCACGGTGGTGAAGTTTGCACATTCTTCGGCAGCCTGAGGTTCGTGGGTTTGGATCCTGGGCATGGACCTACACACTGCACATCAAGCCATGCTGTGGTAGCATCCTACATACAAAACAGAAGAAGACTGGCAACAGATGTTAGCTCAGGGCTAATCTTCCTCACACACACACACACAAAAACATTACAATGAGATACCACCTCACACCACTCAAGATAGACACTATCGAAAACATAGAAAATAACTGGGTTAGGTTTGCTCTCCACTTCGGCAGCCTGCAATTCGCAAGTTTGGATCCTGGGTATGGACCTAGCACTGCTCGTCAGGCCATGCTGTGGTGGCATCTCACATAGAAAATGTAGGAAGAGTGGCACAGATGTTGGCTCAGGGCCAATCTTCCTCACCAAGAACCCCCAGAAAATAACAAATGTTAGGGAGGATGTTGAGAAATTAGAACACTTGTATGCTGTCTGTGGGAATGTAAAATGGTGCAGCCACTTTGGAAAACAGTCTGGAGGTTCCTCAAAATATTAAAAATAGAATTATCATAGGATCCAGCAATTCCACTCCTGGGTACATACTCAAAAGAACTGAAAGCAGGGTCTCAAAGAGCTATTTGAACACCTACGTTCACAGCAGCATTATTAGCTGCTAACATATGGAAACAACCCAAGGGTCCATCAATGAATGAACAGAAAAGCAAAATGTGGCCTACACATACAATGGAATATTATTCAGTCTTAAAAAGGGAGGACATTCTGACATGTGCTACAACGTGGATGAACCTTGAGGACAGTAGGCTGAGTGAAAGAAGGGAGCCATAAAAAGACAAATACTGATGATTCCACTCATGTGACATTCCTAGAGGAGTCATCCACAGAGACAGAAAGTGGAACAGTGGGTGCCAGCAGCCGGGGGAGGGGGATGGGAATTAACGTTTAATAGGGACAGAGTTTCAGCTTTACAAGACAAAAGAGTTCCGGATGCAGATGACATGATTCTATACATAGAAAACCCTAAAAATCCTTCAGAAAACTATTAGAAATAATCAACTATAGCAAAGTTGCAGGGTACAAAATGAACTTACAAAAAATCAGTTGCATTTCTATACTTTAATAATGAACTAGCAGAAAGAGAACTTAAGAATACAATCCCATTTACAATCGCAACAAAAAGAATAAAGTATCTAGGAATAAATTTAACCAAGGATCTGAAATACCTATACAATAAAAACTATAAGACATTACTGAAAGAAATCGATGATGACATAAAGAAATGGAAAGACATTCCATGCACACGGATTGGAAGAATAAACATAGTTAAAATGTCCACACTACCAAAGCAATCAACAGATTCAATGCAATCCCAATCAGAATCCCAATGACACTCTTCATAGAAATAGAACAAAGAATCCCAAAATTCATATGAGGCAACAAAAGACACAGAATAGCTAGAGCAATCCTGAGAAAAAAGAACTAAGCTGAAGGCATCACAATCCCTGACTTCAAAACATACTACAAAGCCATAGTGATCAAACCAGTATGGTACTAGTACAAAAACAGGCACACAGATCAATGGAACAGAACTGAAAGCCCAGAAATAAAACCTCACAACTATGGACAGCTAATCTTCCACAGAGGTGCCAAGAACATACAATGGAGAAAAGATAGTCTCTTCAATAAATGGTGTTGGGAAGACTGGACAGCCACATGCAAAAGAATGAAAGTAGAACTTTATCTCACGCCATACACAAAAATAAACTCAAAATGGACCAATGACTTGAAGGTAAGACTTGAAACCATAAAACTCTTAGAAGAAAATATAGGCAGCACACTTTGACATTGGTCTTAGCAGCATCTTTTCAAATACTAGGTCCACTCAGGCAAGGCAAACAAAAGAAAAACTAAACAAAGGGGACTTCATCAGACTAAAGAGCTTCTGCAAAGCAAGGAAATCATGAATCAAATGAAAAGACAACCCACCAACTGGGAGAAAATATTTGCAAGTCACATATCCGACAAGGGGTTAATTTAAAAATACATAAAGAATTCGTAAAACTCAACAACAAAAAAACAAACAACTTGGTCAAAAAATGGGCAGAGGATATGAACATTTTTCCAAAGAAGATATACAGATAGCCAACAGACAAATGAAAAGATGTTCAACATCACTAATCATTAGGCAAATGCAAATCAAAACTACAATGAGATATCACCTTATACTTGTCAGAATGGCTATAATTAACATGACGACAAATAGCAAGTGTAGGAGAGGGTGTGGAGAAAAGGGAGCCCTCATACACGGCTGGTGGGAACGAAAACTGGTGCAGCCACTGTGGAAAACAGTATGGGGATTTCTCAAAAAACTAAAAATAGAAATACCATACAACCCAGCTATCCCACTAGTGGGTATTTATCCAGAGAACTTGAGATCAACAATTTGAAGAGCCTTATGTACCCCCATGTTCACTGCAGCATTATTCACAATAGCCAAGACTTGGAAGCCACCCACATGCCCATCAACTGAGGAATGGATAAAGAAGATGTGGTATATATATATACAATGGAATACTACTCCACCATAAAAAAGACAAAATCAGGGGCTGGCCCAGTGGTGTTATCAATTAAGTTCGCACACTCCACTTTGGCAGCCCGGGGTTCACCAGTTCAGACCCTGGGTGCAGACATACGCACTGCTTATCAAGCCATGCTGTGACAGGCATCCCACATATAAAGTAGAGGAAGAGAACATGGATGTTAGCTCAGGGCCAATGTTCCTCAGCAAAAAGAAGAGGATTGGTGGTAAATGTTAGCTCAGGGCTAATCTTCCTCAAAAAAAAAAAGACAAAATCATTCTATTTGCAACAACATGGATAGACCTTGAGGGTATTATGTTAAGTGAAATAAGTCAGACAGAGAAAGACAAATACCGCATGATTTCACTCGTATGTGGAAAATAAACAAATACATGGACAAAGAGAATACATTAGTGATTGCCAGAGGGGAAGGAGGGGTTCGGGGTGGGCAAAAGGGGTAAAGGGGCACATATATATGGTGACAAATAAAAATTAGACTATCAGTGGTGAGCACAATGCAGTCTATACAGAAACTGATAAATAATAATGTACACCGGAAATTTCACAATGTATATAAACCAATATGACCTCAATAAAATAATTTTTAAAAATTTAAAAAAGCATTCTGGAGATGATCTCAGAAGGAATCAGAGAACTGTAGAAAGGAATGAAAAACCCTGGAAAGGGTAAACCTCAGGATAAAAGCGAAAGAATATTAATTGTTTAAAGCAACCATACTAGCCATGTCTTGTGGTATTTCCACCTCTGCAGAAGCAAATATGTGACAACAGTAGCACAGCAGGGAAGACGGGCATGAATGGAGCTAAACCACTGTGAGGCTTATACAGCCACTTTCTATCCATTATAGGACAATAGCAACAGCCGGTGGACTTAGCCCACTGTTCTAACAAGGGCTCTCAGTGTAAATGGAAAGAACTCTGACTAATAGGAAGAGGTGGCAAGACTGAGCCATTAACACACGCTCTCTAAAGGAAACCCACTTCAAAATGTAAAGGTCCCGAAAGACTGACAGCGAAAGGCTGAGAAAGGGATACACTTGCAGACTCTAACCAAGAGAGAGCTCGTGTGGCTGTGCTAACATCATAAAGAGTAGAATTTAAGACAAGAAATATTAATAGAGATAAAGAGGACATTTCATAATGATGAAAGGGTCCAATCAAAGGAAGACAAAAAATCTTGAATTAGATGTACTGAATAAAGAAAATACATAAGGAAAATACATAAAGAAATATACATCAAAATATATAAAGAAAATAATCACAGAACTAAACAGACAAAGACAAGAATCCTCAAACATAGCTGGAGACTTAAGTCAGCTCTCTCAGTACCTCAGAGAATGAGCCGGCAGAACAGTCAGGAAGGATACAGTGCCAATTTAGTTGACATTTTAGAACACACCACCCAGCAACGCAGACACACACTGTGTTCAAGTATACGTGAAACATTTGCCAAAACACACCACATGCTGGGCCAAGAGCAAGTTTCAACAAAATTCTTCTTTCTTTATCCATAGTGGATGTCTATATACAAAAAAGAACTTTGATCCTTATCTCTTACCTTACACAAAAATTAATTCAAGATTAATTAATCATAAAAAGCTAAAAGCAAAAGGAAAACAGTAAAACATCTAGAAGAAACCATAGGAGAACATCTTCATGACCTTGGGTAGGCAAAAGTTTCTTCAACAGGACCCTAAGCAACTTGCTGTAATAGAAAAAATCGAAACACTGGATTTCATCAACAAATACCACTAAGAGGTACACAGACAAGTCACATGCTGGAAGAAGGTACTCAATGCATATATCGGACAAAGGACTTGATGAAGAATATATGGAGAACGCTTAGAAGTCAATAAAAAAAGAGACAACCAATCTGATTCTTTTTTCCAATCTGATTTTTAAATGAGCAAAAGTGTGAACAAGCACATCACAAGAGAAGAGATCTGAATGACCAGCCAGCACATCAAACAATGTTCAACACCCTCAGTCATCAGAGAAATGCAAATTAAGACCATATGAGATGAGCAAGAAGAGAAAACTAAAAACATGGACAATGCCAAGCATCGTGTGCGTGGTGGAGGCGGCGGAGCACACTCATGGCTGTTGACCTGTGAAGCTGTACAACCACTTTGGAAAATCTTCAAAAGCTGGAGGTAACCCAATTGCCCCTCCACAACAGAATGAGTAAATACCTTGTGGTCCATTGACAGAACGGGATTCTACACAGCATGGAAAAGAACCAGCTTCTGCTACGTGCACCAACATGGGTGAATCTCACAGACTTCATGTCGAGCAAAAGCATAAATGAGAGAACACAGCCTGCATGATTCCATGCATATGAAAGCCACAAGACTGGCTGAGGCTGTAGGAACCAGAAGGGGTGTGACCTCTATGGGGCTTCTGCCTGGGAAGGTTACTAGGGGCCTGATGAGAGGGGCTGGCAGTGTTCTTTGTCTTGATCTGGGTGGTGGCTACACAGGTGAGCACATATGCAAAATCTCATCCATGGACAAACACAACTAGTGCCCAGCATGTTCTTACTGTATTTACATCTCCACAAAAAAGGAAAGAGGAAAATGCTCATTAATCCCAAAGAAGGAAAGAAAGACCAGAAGAACAGAACAACCCTGCGGGCAGACCCTCCAAAATGAGGGTTCTTACTTTCTCCACTTGTTCCCTTGGCCGAGCCGCTCACACTGCAGGAGGGCCTAACCGCCTGTACCCCACCTTCTTTCTGTTGGCCGCTGGGAAGCGGGTGCTGTACCCATGGCACTGGGAAGGTCTCCGCCCTCAAGAGAGGGGAGGAAAGCCAGGCTTGACCTCAGGAACTCGGGCATCGAGGCGCAACCCAGGTTGTGGAGAGTCAGGAGGCCAGGGCCAAGCACCATTACTGAGCCAGCCAGGTGGCCTGGCAGCGAAATGGGACAGATGTGCCTGCCCTGCCTGCCTCTGACGGCTGTCGTGGGGTTCAAATGAGGTAAAAGACATGAATGGGTGTGGAAGGTGCTTAAGGAGATGTTACCCAAAAGCACCCCCAAGGGGGATGTCATCTTGTCAGCCAACAGGGGCCTGTGGGAAGGCCTGATCCCCAACACTCAGACAGGCACCCCAATACCCAGACGGGTGCCCCAGTGCTCAGACAGGGCCTCACATACCCATACAGGTGCCCCAGATGCCCAGACAGCCACCCCAACACCCAGACAGGCAACCAGTGCCCAGACAAGTGCTCCAGACATCCCAGAGGCTGGACTTCCCTAGACACCTCCTGCAGTACCCCCAACGTCCTCTGATGGACATGAGCCCCGGGCGCACACTCGCTTCTGCTGGTCAGAGCAGTGGGCACGCCCTCAGAACTCCGAACGAGGCACACTTACTGGACGAGGGCGTAGTACTGCTGGGTCAGGTCCTTCCACTCATCCTCTGTGAGGTCCTGGACGGCGTCCTCGGAGATGTCGATGTCCTCATGCTCCAGCTGCCCCAGGTAGGCCTGACACACTCTGCATGCAGTGTCCACAAGCTGCCCGGAGAGGCCTCTGAGCTTTGATTCATCGTTCTCAGGACCTGAAACCCAAGCACAGGCATGTGGGGTGTGTACTGCACCTCCCTGTGGTGTGGCACCACCTGGTGCACTGGACAAAGGCCACCCCACCCCTCGTGTCTCAAGGCTTCAAGGGGACAGCACACGATTCTCTAGGCGGGCACCCTGGATGCCACACCTGTGTCTGGGCGGGTACCACTCCCTGCTGAAGCTGCCCTCCCACCACTCTGTGCCCACAAGCCCTGGGGGGCTGGTACAAGCATCTCCCTGTATTTCTAGTGCTTCTGGAGCACTTGTACACGTGGGATCGCTGCTCTGTGTGTCTGACCTCTTATACAGCATCTCATTCTCCTTCTGGAACCCGTGGGGTGAGACCACTGCTGGGTCTCGGGAAGCACTGAATGCCAGGGGGTTCCCCTCGTCAAGGTGAAGGTGGATCTCAAGCGGCCTCGCTCCCACACAAAGCAACCCAGCCCCAGGTAGGACATGGAGAATGGACTGAGAACAAGCACCCATCCACGGACTATGGGGTAGGACCCTGGAGGTAAACCCAGGAACAAGGCTGCATGGAAAATGTCTGGGAACAACTCTGCAGACAACGGGGGTCAGGCATTGCCCGGGAGGCAGCCCTGACGGAGAGCAGACCCTGTGGCCCCGAGATTAGGAGCCAGGTTTATATGGTGGCTGCAGAGATCATGATACGCATTTAGAAGAATGTATTGAGGGTCGGCCCAGTGGCGCAGCGGTTAAGTGCACACGCTCTGCTTCTCAGCGGCCCGGGGTTCGCCGGCCCGGATCCCAGGTGCGGACATGGCACCGCTTGGCAAAAGCCATGCTGTGGTAGGTGTCCCACATATAAAGTAGAGGAAGATGGGCACGATGTTAGCTCAGGGCCAGTCTTCCTCAGTGAAAAGAGGAGGATTGGCAGTAGTTAGCTCAAGGCTAATCTTCCTCAAAAAAAAAAAAAAAAAGAAGAACGTATTGAGGTGAAATTCACATAACATAACCATTTTAAAGTGAAAAATTGTACTTCTTGTTTCCAATTTGGCATGTAAGGAGCTTGGAAGTTGCCATTCCTTCTTAACAAGTAAAAAGTCGGACAAACTGAAGAATGAACAACTCTTCTTAGATTCATCAGAGAAATGAGGCCACAGGCAGATTGCTGCCCCCAAACTGGAGAGACCAACAGGCGGATACAGAGACTAAACTTCCTGGAGCAGGAACCTCCCGGGGAACCAGAGCGGGGGGTGGGGGGGGACCTGGACACAACTGACGGACTGCTGGAGGCTCACGTGGACAATGCTGATAGTTAAAAATGCTGGGGAGGGGGTCAGTTTTAGGGCGACCCCTATGCTTTCATCACTTTTACCTCCAGGAGCTTGACTGTTTCTCACACTGAATATCAGAGAAAAACCCCTTATGATGGGGCAGGGGGAGGGGAGAACAGCCATCTTGAAACACACTCTATTCTTAACAAGGCCGCCCTCAGGAGAAATACTTACCAGAGCCTGACCAGCCTGGGAGAAGGGAAGTACCCAACTCTAGTTCCCGTCAGCCTGCCCACCACAGGGGAGAAAACCCCAGAAGTGCTGGCGAAGTCCACCGTCCAGGGGCACAGGCTCACAGACAGACTGAGCCCTAATCACAGGACTGTAGGACACTCCCCTCCCTGCACCTCACCACCACATGGCTAAAGCCCTATTTACCACAGTTCCTTTTACCCAGGACATCTTGTCCAGCCTTTAAGAAAAAAATCACAAGGCATACGAAAAGGCAAAAACACAGACTGAGACAGAGCATCAGAACCAGACACGGCAGGGGTGTTGGAATAATCAGACCAGGAATTTAAAACAACTATGGTTAATATGACAAGGGCTCTAATGGAGAAAGTAGGCAACATGCAAGAACAGATGGGCAATGTAAGCAGAGAGACAGAAATCCTAAGAAAGGACCAAAAAGAAATGCTAGAGATAGGAAACACCGTAACAGCAATGAGGAATGCCTTTGATTGGGCTCATTAGTAGACTGGATATGGCTGAGGAAAGAATCTCTGAGCTTGAGGATATCTCAACAGAAACTCCCCAAACTGAATAGCAAAGAGAAAACGACTGAAAAAAACTAGAACAGAATATCCAAGACCTGGGGACAATGGCAAAGGCTGTAACATATGTGTAATGGGGATACCAGAAGGAAAGGAAAAAGAAGAAGAGAGGTATATTTGAAGCTGTAGTGACTAAGAATTTTCCCCAAGTTAATGTCAGAGAAACAACAGATCCAGGACTTAGAGAACACCAGACAGGAAAAATACCAAAAACAAGACCAAAAAGCAAAAACAATCACCTAGGCATATCATATTCAAACTGCAGAAAATCAAAGAAAAAGAAAAAATCTTGAAAGAAGGCAGAGGAAAAGAACCACATTATCTACAGAGGAATAAAGATAAGAATTACATCTAACTTCCCAGAGTGGAGTGAAACATTTAACATGTTGAGAAAAAAAACCCCACCAATATAGAATCCCATGTCCTGGGAAACTATCTTTCAAAAGTGAAGAGAAATAAAGACTTCCTCAGACAAAAAACAAAAAAATTGGAATTTTTTGCCAGTAGACCTGCCTTGCAAGAAATATTAAAAGAAGTTCTTCAGAGAGAAGGAAAATTACAAAGATCAAAAACTCAGTTCTGTGTAAAGAAAGAAAGAGCATTGGAGAAGGAGTAAGTGAAGATAAAATAAAAACTCATATTTTTCTTATTCTTAAATGATATGACAAAACAAATAATTTAATACATATTATTAAAAATAATAATAGCAACAACATATCCAAAAATTATAGCTATGGATCAGTGAAATGAATGAAACAATGATACAAGGCACAGGAGGAAGAAGCAGGAACAGTGTGTTATTATAAGATACTTGCACTACTGTGAAATGGTACTGTTACTTGCAAGTGGAGTTGGATTCATTGTAAATGTATATTGCAAACTGTAGGGCAACCACTAAATACATACATATATATATATATATAAAATACATAAAGAAGTATAACTGCTATGCTAAGAAAGGGGAGAAAGTAAAACCATATACAATGCTCAGTTAACACCACAAAAGGCAGAAAAAGAGTGGAAGGAAAAATAGGAACAGCGAACAAGAGCAATGAATAGAAAACAGTAACATATATGGTGGATGTTAATCCAGCTATATCAATAATCACTTTAAACATCAATGATCTAAATACACCAACTAAAAGAGAGATTGTAAAGTGGATCAAACAGTAAGACCCAACTGTATATTTTCTACAACAAAGCCACTTAAAATACAAAGACACATATAGATTAAAGGTAAAGGGATGGAGAAGTTATGCCAGGCTGACACCAAGCAGAAGAAAGCAAGGTGGCTGCATTAGTTTCAGAAGGCGCAGACTCCAGAGCAAGGAAAACGATCAGGTATAGAAAGAACGTTACAACATGAAAAAGAGATCGGTTTTCCAAAAACCTAATAATCCTCTATATGTATGTGTGTAACAACAGAGCATCCAAAATACATGAAGCAAAAACTGATAGAACTGCAAGGAGAAAGAGATGAACCAAGTATTATAGTTGGAGACTTCAAAACGCCTCTGTCAGTGACTGACAGATCCAGCAGGCAGAAAATCAGTAAGAACATCACTGAACTCAACAACACAATCAACTGGATACAAGGGAAATCTACAGACTACTTCATCCACAAAAGCAGGATGCACATTCTCCTCAAGCTCGAGTGGAACATTTACCAAGATATACCCCATTCTGGGCCAAAGAACACACTTTAACAAATTTAAAAGAGTAGAAATCATACAATATATGCTCTCAGACCACAGTGGAATTATACTACAAAGCACAAGAGAAAGATAGCTGGAAAATCCCCAAATACTTGGAGGTTAAACAATACACATCTAAATAACATATGGCTCAAAGAAGAAAACTCAAGAAAAAATTTTAAATACTTTGAACTGAATGAAAATGAAAACATAACTTATCAAAATTGTGGGACTTAATGAAAGCAGTGCTTAGAGGGGAATTTATAGAATTGAATGCATATATTAGAAAAGAAGAAAGATCTAAAATCAATTATCTAAGCTTCCACTTTAGGAAATTAGAAAAAGAAGAGAAAATCAAATCCAAAGTAAGCAGCAGAAAAAAATAATAAAAATTATAGCAGAAACCCAGTGACAATGAAAACAGAAAATTAATAGAAAAAAATCAATGAAACCAGGAGCTGATTGTTTGAAAAGATCAATAAAATCAGTAACTACTCTAGCCAGGCTAACTAAGAAAAAGAGAGAGAGGACACAAATTATTAATATCATAAATGAAAAAGGAGACATCACAACAGATCTCATGGACATTAAAGGGATAACAAAGGAATATTGTGAACAACTTTATGCCCACAAATTTGATAACCTAGGTGAAATGGACCAATTTCCTAAAAGACACAAGCTGTCAAAACTCACACAAGAAGAAACAGACAATCTGAATAGGCCCATTTCACTTACTAGTGATAGTAAATGACCTTGAATAGTTCTAGCTATTAAAGAAATTGAATCAACAATTAATAACCTTCCAAAACAGAAAGCACCAGGCTCAGATGGTGAATTAGGGAGAAATGATACCAATTCTCTACAATCTCTTTCAGAAGATAGGAGCAGAGGGAATACTGTCTAACTTATTCCATGAAACCAGCATTACCTTATATGAAATCCAGAAAAAGACATTACATGGGACCAAAATCTCTCATGAACATAGATGCAAAATCCTAAACAAAATATTTGCAAATTGAATGCAACAATGTATAAACTATGACCAAGTAGGATTTACCCCAGGTATACAAGGCTGGTTCAACATTCAAGAATCAATTAATGTAACAGGTCACATCAACAAGCTAAAGAACAAAAATCACATGATCATATCAATAGATGCAGAAAAAGCATTTGACAAAATTTAGCACCTATTCACAATAAAAAATCCCAGCAAACTAGGAATAGAGGGGACCTGCCTCAACTTGATAAAGAATATCTACCAAAAACCTACAGCTAACATTATACTTAATGGTGAGAAACCAGAAGTTTTCCCACTAAGATCAGGAGCAAGGCAAAGATGTCCCCTCTCACCACTGCTTTTCAACATCATACGGGAAGTCCCACTAATGCAATAAGACAAGAAAAGGTATACAAATTGGGAAGGAAGAAGTAAAACTGTCAAGGATGACATGATTGTCTATGTAGAAAATCTGAAAGAATTGACAAAAAAACCCTCCTGGGACTAGTAAGTGATATAGTCAACGGCTTTCCTATATACAAGCAATGAATAAGTGGAATTTAAAATAAAAAATGTAATACCGTTTATATTAGCTCCCCCAAAATGAAATAAATACACAAATAAATCTAACAAATATGTACAAGATCTATATGAGGAAAACTACAAACTCTGATGAATGAAATCAAAGCAGAACTAAATAAATGGATAGATATTCCATGTTCATGACTCACTGTCAAGACGTCAGTTCTTCCCAATTTGACCTATAGATTCAATGCAATCCCAATAAAAAATCCAGCAACTTATTTTATGGACATTGGCAAGCAGATTCTAAAGTTTATATGGAGAGGTAAAAGATTCAGTATAGTTAATACAATATTGAAGGAAAAGAACAAAATTGGAGATTGACACTATCTGGCTTCAAGACTTACTATAAATCCACAATAATTAAGATAGTGTGGTATTGGTGAAAGAATAGACAAATAGATCAATGGAACAGACTAGAGAGTCCAGAAATAGACCCACATAAATATGGTCAACTGATCTTTGAAAAAGAAGGAAAGGCAATACAGTGGGAAAATGTATGTTCAGCCTCAACAAATTGGGCTGAAACAACTGAATATTCACACACAAAAACATGAATCTCAACACAGACCTTACACCCTTCACAAAGATGAACTCAAAAATTGATCATAGATCTAAGTGTGAAACACAAAACTATAACATACCTAGAAGATAACATAGGAGAAAAACAAGATGAATTTGAGTATGGCAATGACTTTTTAGACAACACCAAAGGCACAATCCATGAAAGAAATAATGGATAAGCTGGACTCCAGTGGAATAAAGCTGGACTTCTACTCTGTAAAAGACATTGTCAAGAGAATGAGAAGACAAGCCATAGACTTGGAGAAAACATTTGCAAAAGACACATCTGATAAAGGACTGTTATCCAGATTATACAAAGAATTCTTAAAATTGAACAATAAGAAAACAATTGACCCAATTAAAAATTGAGCAGGGATCTGAACAGACACCTCATCAAAGAAGATATTCAGATGGCAAATAAGTATATTAAAACATGCTCCACATCATATGTCGTCAGGGAAATGCAAATAAAAACAACGAGATGCTATTACATATCTATTAGAATGGCCAAAATCTGGAACACTGACAACACCAAATGCTGGCAAAGATGTGGAGCAACAGGAACTCTCTCATTGCTGGTGGGAATGCAAAATGGTGCAGCCACTTTGGAAGGCAGTTTGATGGTTTCTTACCGAACTAAACATACTCTCACCGTATGATCCAGCAATCAGACTCCTTGGTATTTACCCCAAAGAGTTGAAACTTAAGTCCACACAAAAACCTGCACATGGATGTTTATAGCAGCTCTATTCACAATTGCTAAAACTTGAAGCAAGCAAGACATCATTTAGTAGGAGAATGGATAAATAAACTGTAGTTCATTTGGACAATGGAATATTATTCAGAGCTAAAAAAAATGATCTATTAAGCCATGAAAAAACATGGAGGGATCTTGAATATACATTACTAAGTGAAAGAAGCCAGTCTGAAAAGGCTATATGCTGTATGATTCCAACTATGTGACATTCTGGAAAAGGCAAAACTATGGAGACAGTAGAAGGATCCATGGTTGCCTGGGTGTGGGGGGAGGGATGAATGGGGGAGCAGAGAGGACTTTTAGGGCAGTGAAACTACTCTGTATGATATCATAATGGTGGACACGTGTCATTATACATTTGACCAAACCCACAGAATGTACAAAACCAAGAGTGACCCCTAATGTAAACTATGGTTCTGCATGATAATGACGTGTCAGTGTAGGTTTATCAATCGTAACAAATGTCCCAAGCTAGTGGAGATGTTGATAGCAGGGGAGGCAGTAGGGGGAGGGGGTATATGGGAAATTCCTGTACCTTCCACTCAATTTTGCTGTGAATCTAAAACTGCTCTATTAAAGGGAACAACAACCAAGAGAAAAACTTCTGTGGTTTTGTAGGCCTAAACTACACTGTGCAGGAGCCGGTTCCCTGGCGTCCTCTTCCGTGGGATTCTTTGGAAGAGACGGGGTGGGGACAGAGTTCCATCCTAGACATGCTGCCCCCTGCCCCTCCTGTCACTGTTCTCCCAAAGCGGCGCAGCCTTGGCCCCCACACACCTTTCCTGTTGCTGGGGTCACTGTCACGGGCCTCCTCCCTCCTGCTCTTGGGTTTGCTCCTGTCGCAGGTCTGGTGGCTGACTACCCACTTGAGGATGCTGGAGGCCACTGTGCGCCGGAAGTCGTCTGAAAGGACACCAAGGCCTCGGCCCCTCTGCCTGCACTGGGGACCTCGGACCTTGGCCAGCGCCAGCCATTCTCAGCCCAGGCATCCCACAGGCTGCAGGGGCCTCACAGCCCTCTGAGGGGCCAGGACTCCTCCAGCTGCCCACCTCTGCCCCCAGACTCCACCTACAACCTCGCCTTTCTGCCTCCCACTCCTCTGCAGATGTGAGTCCAATTACATCCAAGACATCCACCTTGGCCGCTCACCCACCCTGGCAACAGGCCCAGAGGCAGGACTCAGACACCCTTCCCTGCCCCTCTTCTGCCCCCCAGGGCCACAGTCCATGGGCACCCATACCACCTCTCCCTGCTCCTGTGTCCTCAGCCCTGCACCACAGGGAACCTTCTAGAAGCTCCCCTGCTGACAGCACCAGGACCCTCCCCCTCACGAGAGCCTCTCTGGACCTCCCCTCTCTGCGGATGGCCGGGAGTCTGCCTGTGCCCACCCAGCACAGAGGCAGCTGTAGGTACTGCAGACCCGGGTTTGGGGCCCAGCTGGGCTCTGACCACTCGTCGTGTGCCAGGGGAGGTGGCCAGCACCTCTGTGATGGAGCCCATGCCATGAGGCCTCTCCCCACCCCAGGTCCAGGCTGACCATGCCCTCCTGGGGCTCTGCAGGAGCTGCCTGTACCTTCTCACCCAAACCTGCTCCTTCCTCCTCCAAGTTCGGGCCACCCCATCCAACACTGGCCTACCCAGCAGTTGCTGTCACCCCGGAAACCCATAACCTGAGCTCCCCTCACTGGCCCCTCACCCCAGCCTCTTCCCTCCATCAGAACAGATGCCCCTGAGCTAGCCCCCCGACCCCTAGTCTCTGTGCCCTGTGGACGCGCAGGCACACTGCCCTTGCCGGGCTGGCCTGTCTGCTCCCTGCCTGGTCCCCAGGTTCCCTCTCCTCTGGGTCTCTGTCTGGTGACCCCTCTGTGAGCCCTTTCCTCCTTTGCACTTCTCACACCAGCCCCCATGGACCACCTCCTCCTGCCTATACTGTGTGCTCCTGGGAGCCCCGTGGTGGGGTCAGGGCATCGGGCAGGGGTCCTGGGCAGACACCACATCTTTACAGCCCCCAGATCAGGTGCTCAGGAACACGGTCACCCCCTAACAGACACCTCCCCACCTGCCCTGACCTTCAGCCTCTCGGCAGGTGGACTCAGCAATCCCCCCTCTGTCCCTCGTTCAGAGCCTGTGGTCCAGAGTGTGGCCCAGATGGTATGTGTCAGCACCATCCCCATGCCAGCCTCTCCCAGACGCCCCATCAGAACGGAGCTGCTGACACCTGGCTCCGCAGTCTCTGTAAGTTCCAGTGCCTCCCCTCCCGCAGATGCTTGGAAGTTTCTGGACTAGCCCTCAGAGCTGAGCCCCAAGGTCTTAGGATGGGACCAGACCCTCCACCATCACCCGCCCCCAAGTCCCCAGCCCTGCAGCTGCAGCCATCCCAGCCCCCTTCCCAAGGCTCCTGTAGCCGCCTCTGCAGAAGGTGGACCAGAGAAGGTGCTGCCCACATTCCCAGCCCCAGGTGGGCTCTGCCAGCCTCCAGCCACTTACCCAGGAATTCTTGCTTCTCACTCTCGGTGCAGAGGCCGTAACAGCGTGGGAAGAAGGAGTCAGGGTTGGCCTGGGCGTACCACGGCAGGCTCCGCATGTTCAAGCATAGCCCGATCTCCAGAGACAGTGGCACATCAGGCCCCACAGGCCAGCTGGTCCATCTCAGACCAGCCTGAACGCCCGCAGGCCTGGCCGGGCGGCACCAGCTCCAGCGGGCTCCCCTCCTGGAGTGAGCCCCTCCCCAGCCTCCCAGACCCTCCTGCCCCTGGCCAGCTGGTCCGAGCAGCCAGACAACCCGACCTGCAGGCCAGGGCCCTGGCTCATCCTCTGGTCAGTGGCAGGTGCAGCAGGCCCAAAGGGGTGCGGGGGACTGTCTGAGGGTGCCCAGCGTGGTAGGCTTTGCGTTCACCTCCAGGTCCCAAATGGTGCTGGGCTCGGGCCCAGGAGAGGCGAGAGCAAGCAGGAGGGTCTACAGCATGGCTGTGCCCACCACTCTGGCCCCATGGACATGATATGAGTTGTTAAAGAGGCCTGGTGGGGAGTCCTGGACCCCAGGGTCCAGCTCATCGCCCCAACTGGAACAAAAGGGCCAAGAGCCGGGGAAACAAAGCACCTGCTGGCCACCGGGCACATGGGTGACCATTCCACACGGGGGCTTTGTGGGGAGCCTGGCCTGACTGGGCCGCCCACAGGTACCAACCACACCTGAAAGGATGCCAGTAGCCCAGGCCTGGTGAGGATGTGTGGAGGCCAGACCCCCACAGGGAGCCCTGGGGCAGCTGCAAGCCCCGGCCCTGACCCTCCGTCAGCTGTGCCTCTTGAGGGGATGGCCCCTGTTGCCAGGGAAGTAACTCTCCCCAACCTTTCCTAAGCCAGTGCACACAGGCCCCACCATCCTGAGCTAGACACACCCCTGAACCCCAGCCCTCCGGGTAGACGGGGATGGCCGCCTCCAGGAGGGGCTGTGCGGCCAAAAGGAGGTGTGAGTGGCAAGCGCTCGGTGTGGTGGATGCTATGTCAACGGCTCTCAGCAAAGCCCCTGCAGCTGGAAGGCCCAGTGCAGCCAAGGGTGGCCTGCCCCCTGGGACCTGGAGCCCTCCCCGGCCAGAGCCTGGTCAGGCTGTGGTGGCCGCCCCACTTGGCCTGTGTGCCCATAGAGGGTACTTCTGTCCTCAGAGCCACCTGGGGATGCAGTGAGAGGCACATGGGGCTCCAGGGGGCAGTGGGTGGCGCAGGTGCTGAGCGACTCTGGGCACTGATGCTGGGTAGTGGCCACGGCCTCTGGCTGGGCCAGGAGGAGGCTCAAGTCCTGGGGAGGAGCCCCGAGGTGACCAGTCCACGTGTGACTCTCCCAGCCACAGGGTGCTGGCTTTCAGGAGGTGAGGGGAGGCCGCACCTGCTCCCGCCAGCCTCTCCAAGCCCTCCCACTCACCTTGGTGGTAAAGGAGCCCGTCTTCCAGTAGTGATTCAGCATCTGGTCACCGTTCAAGCTGTGATAGTCAATGACGTCCCTTTTGATGGTCCAGAGGAAGTACGGCATTTCATTTTTTACCAACCTGGACTGGCAAGAAAAAACCTTTATCTACACCCAGCATTCGAGGTTTGTATCCTTTGACAGTTAAGATTTAACTAAGAGTGAAGGAACCAGATTTTAAATGATACGCAGATTCTAACTGTGGACCTGTGGTCTGCACTGCGCCCAACACATCTCCCTCGAGGGCCTATGTGTCCTGGGCGTGGGAGCAGCTGTGACCGCACAGGGTCTCTGCTCTCAGGAAGCAAGCACCAGACGTGGGGCTGCGAGTGGGGTCCGACATGCCTGCCCCCGTGGGTGCCTCCGTCCAGCTCAGGAATACACCATGTGTGGACACAAAGTGGATGCGCTGCTTCATGACCTGGACCCCCGGGAGATGGGCTCCTCCTTCAGAGCAGGGGGGCAAGGCCCACCAGAACGTAGGGGCCTCGGAGCAAGGCTGAAGCTAGACTGGGGTGTCTTTGGTGATTGTGTTTACAAACAATGGAACACGTTTGGTCAAAATTCTAACCAAAGAGAAACAAGGAAAGGAAAACATTCTCCAAAATTCTACACCCCAGAGATGACCCCTGATCCAAGACCTTGGAGACCCTACAGGTTCATTCTCTGCAGACTGGCGTGCGTGGACACACCTGTGTCCTGCCACGTGGACCCCCAGCTCATGCAGGACTGGGCTCCTCCCACGAGGGAGCTGGGCCCCAATGGCCAGGGCACCTCCTGAGGCTCGTCCTCGCGGCTCACTGTGTGCGGCCCAGCCTTCCTTTCTTCCAACTCTGAGCGTGACATCTGTAGCGTGTTGCCGCTGTCCCACGTGTCTCACTTGTTAAAGCGTGTATGAGCTCTCTTAGATGGGAGTACGAAGAGCAGCAGTTGGCTGCCCAGGCACCGCGGATGAGAAACAGCATCAGGACAGAGCTGCTGCCTGCCTGCCCCCAGGGATGGCTGCCTGGCCCCGGCCCCCCACACTCCCTCCCACCTCCCTGCATGCGGCGCTGCCCAGTGTCACATGCACCAACTTTTATAGAAACAAATCAACTTCAGGCGCTTAAAATAACGTGAGCATCAGCCTCTTCAGGTTTTGCCTGTTTTTCTATTTGACTGTCATTTGTTACTGATGTGTGAGTGCCTTCATAGTCTGGATATTAGACCTTTTAGATTATGAACACTGCAAATACCTCCCCTACTCTGGCTTATCTTTCTGCCTTTTTCTTTGAAGGTTTTGTGCATGGCTGTGCATCTGCTTGTTAGTTTAGTTCTCTGCATGAGCCACCACCACAGTATGATGACTGATGGATGGTGGTGTTGTTCCACGACCGGAGAAGGTCCCCGGCCGAGGCGGTGAGAGCGCCGGGTCTCCACCACTAGACCAGCAGGGCGGGCTCTCTTTCCGCTTTCTTAATGGTGTCCTTTGAGGAACAGGCACTCTTATTTTTAATGTAGTGCAATGTGTCAGATTTTCTCCACGGTGAATGCTTGTTGGTCTTGTTCTAAATTTCCTCCCTCCCGTTAAATCACAAGTGACCCTGTGCCATCTTCTGGAGGCTTCACGGTGTCACCTGCGTGTGTCGCGAGGAGGGCCCACCTCTGCCCTGTGTGGACGCCTCCTGTCTCAGCACATCTCTGGCAAGTCCACCTCTGCCAGCTGACCTGCCCCTCAGCTGACATCAAGGTCACAGGAGCTGGTCCCGTCTGGGCTCTCTTCCCCGCACAGTCGGAGCGTGCGGCCTTCACCACCGCAGCCTCACGGAGGGTGGGCTCACTCTCCCGTCTGCGCTCTCTTCCCTGAGCAGTTGGGACGTGCGGCCGTCACCACCGCAACCACGCAGAGGGTGGGCTCACTCTCCTGGCTGCTCTTCGAGGGCCTTGGGCTGTTCTGATCCCCCCACAGAACCTCCACAGAGCTACAGACACAGCTTGTCAACTTACACACAGGGGTGGACACAGGGACACACACACATGCACAGTATGTTCTGCAGCCTGTTGCCAGGGCTGTCCTACTCCCCAGCCCAGCTCGCGAGGCTGGCATGCCTTTGGCTTTGTCAGCCCTCCCCCAGGACAGGGCTGCGGGCACTGAGGCAGGGAACCCTGCGAAGAAGCGCGGTGAGGTCGCGGCTCAGCCACAGGCCCCTGGGGGAGCTCACAAGTGGGGACCTACCATCACATCATGGATGTCGTCTGTTTTCTCCAAAGCCATGTTTTCATTTTCTTTGCCTTCGGCACGTTTATTTTCTGCAAACACAACACGCAGGAGAGACATCAGATGGCCTCCCAGCTCAAAAGCCCAGGCACAGGCACACTCTCCATGATGGCCCCTGCCACTCAAGGCCAGCACAGCACTGGCTGACTTCTGAGCAACCTTGTCTCCAGGTGCCTCTGTGGGTCCTGAGATGGAGCAGGGCCAAGTCAGGCTCAGGTCACATCCACCCATCTGCCAGGTGCTATGCCAGGGATGAGGGACCCTGGGTGTGGGGTGTGAAGATGGCCAGGGGGTGAGCATGTGGAGAGGCACAGGGATGCAGGACCATGGGGGTTGCTGTGGGTCTCAAGGATCATGTGGGAGCTGGCCCCGTGCATACTCCAGGGCCAAGAGGACAGACACTTGGTGCACAGCAGGAGGCCAGGCCACGGGCAGTGGGTCTGGGAGGACAAGACAAGGGGCCAGGGTGCAGTTGCACTACAGGAGGCTGAGGAGTGACCTGTGGGGAGCTGAGGTCAGAAAAGGGACCATCAGGGTGTGGAGAGTGGGGACACGAAGGAGTGACGAGTACCAGGGTTTGAGAGTGCTTGCCCAGGATGTGGACACCTGGGGTCAGGGAGGTTGGGAGGGTGACCTCTGGGGCAGGCAATAGGGTCTTCTGCCCCCCAAGGGAGACCCCAACACATGCTGGGGGAGGCCTAAGGCACAGGACCTGCAGGACCATCCCAGCATCCCTCCTGGGCAGTGACAACTCGCAGTTGGGTCCTCGTGACAGAAACAGGCAAGCGTCTGACAATAGAAGACAATGGCCTTAAACACCTTACCCATCGTCCCTGCACTCTCATCTCCCACGTTCAGAGTGACCTTGGGCAGAAAGTGGAACTTCTTCTCCACCCAGCCCTTCCTCCGCAGGATGGCCCGGATCACTGGGTAGTGTCCGTAGATGGAGAAAATCTTCTTTTCCTCAAATTGAAGAGCATGTTTTGAATTAAAGAATTGAAAGACAAGCTAATTCTTTCTCTGTAAGAGGGGTTTTCAAAGCAGAATGGACTGCACCAGCAGGACACCCACATCATGCTCCCAGAACACCCGAGAACACACAGACACGGTGCGCAGGGCTGGGGCAGCCACTGGGCAGGGCCCACTCTGTGGTGTGTGGGTCTGCTTCCTTGTGCAGCCTTGCACACAGATATCCCGGGTGGGTGTGACCAAATCAGGTGAGCCCCTCAAAAGAGGGTCCAGGGCTTCCCTGAGGTTAAAGATTCAGAGCAGCAGAGACTCTCTCCCCACCGCTGGCTTTGAAGAAGCAAGGTGCTGCAAATCCTACAGCCACAATTCTACCATCAATTCTACCACCAAGCTGAGGGAGCTTGGAAGCGGACCATTCCCCAGTCGAGCCTCTGGATGAGACCCCAGCCCAGCCAACACTTCATTCCAGCTTTGAGAGACCCTGAGCAGGGGACCTGGCAGGGCTGTGCCTGGACTCCTGACCCACAGAAACTGAGATAATCAATGGGTGTGCTTAGGCAGCCAAGTTCAAGGTGATTTGTTACACAGCATTGATAGCTCACAGGTCCCAATGGGAGGGCATGCTTACATCAAGAATCTGGAAACACGTCAAGATGCTGGTGCCTGTGGCTGGAAGCTGTGAGTCCAAGTTCCAGCACCCAGGCAAGACCTGGCAGGGCAGAAGACCTCCCTGAGCCTCCTCCTACTTGGAAAATTGGTCCAAAGCCTGCCCTTGACACCCAACAGGGCCATGCACAGGGACAAGAGGGATGTGAATGAGCCTGATTCACAGCAGGGGCAGCTCCTGCAAAGCCATCTGGCCATCCCCAAGACTCTGCTTAATTGTAGTCGAATTGAACAACTTCAGAAGAATTGATTAATTTCAATAAGTTAGCAGAAAACAGTTCCTAAGGGAACTATAAAAAGAATAAAAAGAGTATAAGACTTCTAACATTTAAGAGAGGGGGAAAATGGAATTTAAAAAAGTAATCGGTCAACAGGAGGCAGGAGAGGAAAACAGAGCAGATAGGACAAACCGAGTGACTGAAATGAGAGGGCACACTCAGGAATGTCTGTGAACGCCAGTAGGTTAATTATAGACACAGACACAAATGCTTCAGCAAAAGGGGAAGTGTACAGATCAGAGTTTTTTCAACCTAACTCTATGCTGTTGACAAGAGAAAACCAAAAGCACACGCCTGCAGATGGGGAGGAAATAAAAGAGTCTAAATGGGGACAAAACAGACTTTAGGAAAAATAGATATCACTGAAGTAAAGAAAATCATTGCATAATTTTTACAAAAGGTTCAATTCACCAGAAAGATACACTAAGAGGACTATAAATTATATAAAGCAAAAATTGACAGAACTACAAAGTAGACAAATCCACAGTTTTAACAGGATATTTTGACATGTTTCTCTCAGTGAAGGACAGAACACACAGACAAAAATTCAATAAGACTAGAAGATTTGAACCACTCAAAAAACAAACTCTACCTTGATGACCAGGAATAGGGCATCTACATCTACTTTTATATAAATTAACAAAATGTGACGTGGAAAGCAAGTCTGTACACATTTCAGTGGAATAACATCATACAGGTTATATTCTCAACCACAATGCAATCAAGCTAGCAATAAATAGCAAAAAAACTAGACAAAAATCCACAGGTATAGAAATTAAGAACTATGCTTTTGGGGCCGGCCTGGTGGTGCAGCAGTTAAGGGCACATGTTCCGCTTCAGCAGCCTGGGGCTCACCGGTTCAGATCCCCAGTGCGGACATGGCACCGCTTGGTAAGCCATGCTGTGCTAGGCATCCCACATATAAAGTAGAGGAAGATGGGCATGGATGTTAGCTCAGCGCCAGTCTTCCTCAGCAAAAAGAAGAGGATTGGCAGCAGATGTTAGCTCAGGGCTGATCTTCCTCAAAAAGAAAAAAGAACTATGCTTTTAAGTAACACATGATCAATGAAAAATAATGACATGAATTAGAAAATACCTTGAACCACATTTCAACAAAAATATTTGAAATGAAAGCTGGTGAAATGCAGCTAAAGCAGTATTCAGAGGGACGCTAGTAGCCCTAAATGTTTACATGTTTTAAGGTTTCAGAAGAAAATCTGAAAATTAATGAGCTGGTATAGTTCTATTTACATGAAATCCCAGAAAGGACAGTGATAGGAAGCTTAAAAAGCACTGGGATTTGGGATGGGGGAGGGGAATGACTAGGGGCCAGAAGCAACTCTGAGATGATGAAGTGTTCCTGTCATGACTGACCACATCATCTGCATGCGCTGTGCTTCTCTCTGCAGGTGCATCTGGCTGGCACAGCCGAGTTCTGCATGGGGATTGGTGGACCTTGTGTGTGTGTATTGTGCTTCAGAAGAAAGTGAAGGGAATGAGCACGTTCTCACGCACTGATATGTGTTGGACCTCTTAGTGCTCCCACACGGGCCTGGGCTTCTGAGCAGCCAAGCATGATAAAGATACGAGAATGCAGCCTCCTCCCCAGAAAAGGCTCTTCGTGTTCTCAGGGCAGCAGATGTGGAGCCATCTGCTCCCATTTAACAAATACAAGCACCTTCCTTATTTCCCCCAGACCCCAGTGTTCATACCCATCCCTGAGGAGGGGTGACTGTGCCAGCTGCCCCAAGTGAGCTCCGAGGGTCATAACTTCCCAGCTCCTCTCCTGAGGTGCAAACCCCGTCTGCACACACAGGCGACATCTGTCCCCACTGTGTCACCCAAGGGGCCTGGGGCGTGGGGAACTGATACAAGGGGTTCTGTGAGTCACTGAGTCTGTCCCAGACCTCGTCTGGGATGTGCATCGCCCTGGGGCCACACGCCTACCTCATGGCTGGGGGAGAGATTTTCACCATTCACGTGTCTGCACATTTCCAATTTTGAAAGTACTACCTATTTCAAAAGAACAGCTAAAATAGAAAGTAAGTCTGGCCTGAGCCTCCACTGGGGGCCAGGCCCAGGCCCAGGGCAGGAGCCAAGGTGTCCACAGCCAGGAACCTCGGCCGAGGAGTGTCAGAGGCAACAGATTCACTCTACAAATTCCAAAATAAATTTTCATTGTTAAAAAGTACCCCTCCCTACAGAGTCCGAGTCCGGGAGAGCATTTACCTTGATTGCTTTTTCCGTTAATTGTTTTGCTATTTTGTATCTGTCTAACTTGGGGGAAGAAGTCAAGTCACGGGAAATTCCTTGTTTTAACTCTGCAAAAGAGAAACAGACATCAAGGCACAGGAAAGAGACCCAGGAGTGCTCTAAACAGCGACATTCGGATGAGGAGACCCCAGGCCTAATCACAAGGGTCCCATCAACTTTTCACCATCCCCCGCCACTGCCCACCTGCCCACACACCTGTCACCTGCTCTGTCCTGAGCAGACCTGGGGGCTGACCCAGGCCCACAGCCAGGAGCAGCCAGTGCAGCCAGCCCTCCTCCCCGCCACCTGCCACACACCTGTCACCTGCTCTGTCCTGAGCAGACCTGGGGCTGACCCAGGCCCACAGCCGGGAGCAGCCGGTGCAGCCCTCCTCCCCGCCACCTGCCACGCACCTGTCACCTGCTCTGTCCTGAGCAGACCTGGGGCTGACCCAGGCCCACAGCCGGGAGCAGCCGGTGCAGCCCTCCTCCCCGCCACCTGCCACGCACCTGTCACCTGCTCTGTCCTGAGCAGACCTGGGGCTGACCCAGGCCCACAGCCGGGAGCAGCCGGTGCAGCCAGCCCTCCTCCACACCCGCGCAGCCCTCCTCCCCGCCCTCCTCCGGCCTCCACTCGCCCCCAGACCCTCCTCCTGCACCTCTTCAACACCCTCCCCAGCCTGCAAGCCCCTGGCCTCACCCTTTCTGTGCCCCCCGCCCACGCTCCGGCAGCTCTGGCCTTGGGGCACCCTCGTTCCTTGCTGGGGTCCCCACCCGCTATGCTGCCACACCATGACCCCATCTGCTTCCACCTGGGCCAGCCTCCCCGCCACCAGCCCCTGCTCAGTTCCTTTCTCTGACCCTGGCCACCAGTCTCCCATCAGCATACACCAGGCATTGTAGCATCCACCCTAAAACATAAAAGTGAAAACCCTCCTCCCTCGACTTGGCACCCTCCACACCCCCACCTGCTGGGCCCACCACAGACGTGGCTCGTGCTAAGGTTGTACAGGCGCAGACCAATCTGTGGTCACTCCCCTGGGTCCTGGCCTCTGGCAGCAGTGGACGTGCAGCCAGCAGACCCTCCCCCCCTGGGCTCCTGCTCACCCCTTCTCACTGCAGCCGCTTCTCTCTCCTCACACCCTAACCGTGGAGGAGCCCAGGCCTGGACCTCAGAGCTCCCTGCTTCGCCTTCCATGACCACTTCCTGGGCCATCTCATCCTGTCTGGTGGCTTTTAATTCCACCGTGCCGATGCCCTGGAATCTACGTATTCTGCCCAGACCACCCAACCTCCCCACACCTCCTGGACCCATGGTCTCCGGATGTCCAAGGAGCCCTGCAGGTGGGACAGGCTGGCAGCAGACCCCCATCTACCTACCACCTGCTCCTCCTGCAGCCCCTCCACCCCGTGGGCTCCGGTTATCCCATGTCCACAGGGCCAACGGATTGAGACTAAAGCACCAAACCAATTCAAGGCGGGTGGTGCCATGACAGCTACGTGTCCACACAGGGAAAGCGAATGACAACCCCACCTGAGAAGACACACAGTTAATGTGAAGCGGACCACAGGCCTAATGCGAAAGCTAAACACACGAGGACTCTACAACCTCGGGTCAGGCAAAGTCCCAAGACCGCACACGAGGACTGACCACACAGGCTAAAGTGGGTGGATCGACTCATCAAAATCAAAACGCTGCGTCTACTATGAGAAGAAGAGGTGGGCCACAGACTGGAGGAAACGCTCACAGTGCAGACGTCCGACGGAGCCAGGCACAGGGAGCGCGCACTGAGTGACCCACGTCAGTGAAGTTCTGGAGCCCACGAGGTTACCTCTGGAGACAGAAGCCAGAGCAGAGACTGGACGGTACAAATGGCCTAACAGCATTGCCTCAAAGCAGACAAAGCAGGGCCAGCAGAGCGACCAGGAGAGCAAATCAGAGCCACAGCCACACCAAGTGACGAGACTGCTCTCAGGAACTGGCGACGCAGGTCGGTGAGGACAAAGATACAAACGTGACTGTCAGAACTGCACGCCACGAGCACACGGACCACCTCACTCCTCAGCCGCTGGGCACAGGAATCCCAGGTCCCAAGGGACATTCAGTAAAACTGACCACCGAGACGGTCGCAGAAAATTTCAAACGGGGTTGTAATCACACCAATTTGTCCCCGATCACAGAGCCGTGAAGTCAGGAATCAGGAATCAGTAACAGAACAAACTACCAAACATACTTCTAAACAACGCTTGTGCCGGAGAAGAAACCAAGATGGAAAGTACTGCATATTTCTTAACTAAATGACAATTAAAAACCAATTATCTGGGCTGGCCTGTGGCGTAGTGGTTGGGTTTGGCACACTCCTCTTTGGCGGCCCTGGGTTCGTGGGTTCAGATCCCAGGCGTGGACCTATACCACTCATCAGCCATGCCGTAGACGCAACCCACATACAAAGTAGAGGAAGACTGGCACAGATGTTAGCTCAGGACTAATCTTCCTCAGCAAAACAAACAAACAAACAAAAAATACCAATTATTAAATCTTGTGAGCCACAGCTAAGCATGTTTACAAAGAGGCTTTTAGCTGCATATACTAGAAAATAATAAAAGCTAAAAACAGTGAGTTAAGGGGCTGGCCCAGAGGCGTAGTGGTTAAGTTTGGATGCTCTGCTTCAGCGGCCGGCGGTTTGCAGGTTCAGATCATGGGCGCAGACCTAGCACTGCTCATCAAGCCATGCTGTGGCAGCATCTCACACAAAATAGAGGGAGATTGGCACAGACGTTAACTCAGGGCCAGTCTTCCTCACACACACACACACACACACACACACACACACAAACAGTGAGTTAAGCATCCATCTCAAGACTGAGAAAGGACACAGTAAATTTAAACCCAAAGAAATTACATGAAAATTATTAAAGAGGAGACATTAGTGACATTATTAAAAATTCAATAAAAAGGACCAACCAAGCCAGGGTTTCAGCCTGATAAATTAATGAATGACTGGTGAGAGCGACAAGTGAAAAAGAGAAAAGGCATAAAAAGTACTAACAGGACAGGGAAACTCTTTATGTATTTAAAATCTAAGAGGATATCATGAATTTTATGGCAACAAATTAGAAATTTACGTGAAACGGAAAAATTCCTGGAGAAATACACATTACCAAAACAGATGCAAGAAGAACTAGAAGATATATATAATACAGAAACTAAATCTGAATTTTAACTCCTTCCCGTACAGGAAACTCCAAGTTAACGGCTTCATGGGTGAATGCCACCAGCATCTAATCCTGTACAACTTATTCTGGGAGCAGAAAGTGCGTGTCTGCTCCTAACACCTCACAAGAAAGTAAGATCACAACCCGATGGGACTCAACACGGATGACAAAATCAGACAGAAATAATGAGCAAAGTACACCGGCGACACACAGAAAGGGCACCACGTCCCCGTGACCTCGGGTTACCCAAAGGCTGGATTGAAAACCAAGCACCATAATTCACCACATGAAGAGAAGAAATAAAAATCATAAAACCTACCCCCATAGACACAGAAATATCTTAATAAACCTTAATTTCCATTCTGGCTGAAAACTTTTGGGGGGTGCCAGCCCTGTGGCTGAGTGGTTAAGTCCGCACACTCCGCTTCGGCAGCCGGGTGTTTCGGCGGTTCAGATCCTGGGTGTGGACATGGCACCGCTCATCAGGCCATGCTGAGGCGGCATCCCATATAGCACAACCAGAGGCACTCACAACTAGAATATACAACTATGTACTGGGAGGTTTTGGGGGCGATTAAAAAAAAGATTGGCAACAGTTGTTAGCTCAGGTGCCAATCTTTAAAAAAAAAAATTTGGGGGGGCTAGGAAGCACATAAACAGGCTGGCAGAGATCCCCCCAGCACCCAGATTTGGTTTCTAAACCCCACTCTTGCACCCGACTGGAGGGACCAGAGCTCTCAGGACTGTGATTCCTGATCTGGGACATGGGAGCCCACGATGGTGACTGACTGGACACAGTCCAGATGTCAGAAAGATTCTCAAAAGTTAGAAAGCCTCACAGACAGAAATCTCACCCAAGGCCGTGGGAAAAGCCGGATATGCCAACACATTCCCTGGAAATGGGTAACTGATGGCAGAAACAAGCACTTAAGCAGAACTTCCGGAAGGATCTGAACTCCACTGAGGCCACAGAGCCCTGTGGGAAAGGAGGGCAGCCAGTCAGTGCCTCATGTGGGAGAGACGGCCCACACCAAAGGGCCAGGAGGCTGCCGAGCCTGGGAGGGGGTGGGGCACCACAGGAGCTGTGGTGGCCATGCCGTGGGCAGGGTTGTGATCACATCATAGTTCCCACCTCCCTTGGCCAGGCCCAGGTTCTTCATGACCCCAGCACTGACTCGGAAGTATTCTCCAAGCAACCTCCTGCATCTCATCCCATCTCAGAAGGATTCTCCAGGGAACCTCCCACAGCAGGGGACTCAGACAGGTGCCAGGGGCCAAAGCACCACCCTTCAGAGTGGCCACGGGAAATACAGGGCTGGCCAGCACTGTCCCAGTGACCAGTCATGGCACCGATGATGGGATGGACAGACACTGTGGGCAAAATTAGACGAGAGCCCCACCTCTGAAGGAGTCCTGGCAAGACTTAACCCAAAGCCATGGAGCTCTACATCCCACCTCCAGGTCACAAGGTGCATAGAGGGACAGAGGAACAGGCTAAATGCCACCATGATGCAGTGCTGAGACGAATCCCCAAGGTGGGACCCTCTACAGAACAAGAGGCTGTCTGCACCAAGGAGTCTATGTCTTAAAAACCCCAGTCAAGAGGACTGGTTATTCTAGATTAAAAGAGACAACCTAACGCAATGTGTGGCCCTTGATCAGATTCTGATTTGAACAAACCAACAGTAAAGTTATTTGGGGGAAAACTGGGGGAATATGAACATATTTTGGGCATCGGGTTTTATTAAGGAATTACTGTTCATTTTATTGAGTGTGAAAAAGAGTTTGGTTATGTAATAAACGTCATTTTTAGAGATATACAGTAAATATCTAGACACATACTAATATTTCTTTAGAAAATATTAATAAAATTTTAATAAAATCATTATTAAAGATAAAAGAGAGATAGTCCGTAATATTAAAAAGATGAGTTTCGACCTGGCCCCATGGTCGAGTGGTTAAGTTTGTGCGCTCCACTTCAGCGGCTCAGGGTTTCGCTGGTTTGGATCCTGAGCACGGACAGGGCACCACTCATCAAGCCATGCTGAGGCAGCATGCCACGTGCCACAACTAGAGGGACTCATAACTAAAAATATACAACTATGTACTGGGGGGCTTTGGGGAGAAAAAGGAAAAATAAAATCTTACAAAAAAAAGACTTTAAAAAGATGAGTTTGTCAGGAAAACAAAAAAAAATTCCAAATGTGTGCATACTGTGGAAATTAACAAAAGAAACCTTAACTAAACTGGATGGGGAAGGCCTGCAGGGGGAGCTCTCAGCCCCATCACACATCAGTTACACCAAACACGAAAAGACAAACGCTTGTATCTTCCACCCCAAGTAACACCACTCTGGTACCAAAGGAAGATTTCTCTCCCAGCCCGGTAACAGCCCAGCCAATGAGAAGCGCCACAGCCCAGCCAATGAGAAGCGCCACAGCCCAGCCAATGAGAAACGCCACAGCCCAGCCAATGAGAAGCGCCACAGCCCAGCCAATGAGAAATGCCACAGCCCAGCCAATGAGAAACGCCACAGCTCAGCCAATGAGAAATGCCACAGCTCAGCCAATGAGAAACGCCACAGCCCAGCCAATGAGAAACGCCACAGCTCAGCCAATGAGAAACGCCACAGCTCAGGCAATGAGAAATGCCACAGCCCAGCCAATGAGAAGTGCTACAGCCCAGCCAATCAGAAGCGCCACAGCCCAGCCAATGAGAAGCCATTGCTCCCTGAACTGTTACTTTTCCCCAATGGACTTTCTTTTAGGACAGCCCCACCCTACTCCCCTTTTTTCTCTATAAAAGCAGCTCCCTCCTTTGTTCTCTGGATTTGTCTGTGGTTTGCCATAGTATGCATACTGAATTGCAATTCTTTGAGCTATTCTGGAATAAACTCATTTTGAGGCTAAAATAACAGGTGAATTTGCTTTTTAAGTTGACTATAATAATAGAGCTTCAAGGCATAGAAATACACGAGCTGACAGAACAACAAAAACAAAGACAGAAAACTCAATCATATTGGGATATTTTAGTCTGCTTCTCTCAGTAAATTAAAGATAAAACAAAGAATCAGTAGAATGTAGCAGATTTGACCATTAGGATTAACGAATTGGACCTAAATGACATGCATGGACACCATGTCCCACAACTTGAGGCACACATTTTTTTCACATACACATCTTCCAACACAGATCACATGCTAGGCTACAGACAGTGTCAACAAATTTCAAAGGATTGAAATGATACAGATTAAATCTCTGACAACAGTTGCATCAAACTAGAAATTCATAACAATGAGGTAACTAGAAATTCTTCTAACTGCTAAAAAGTTAAGCAGCACACTTTTAAAATAATACATGGATCAAAGGAGAAAGCAAATGGAAATTTTAACATTATTTGAATTGAATGATAATGAAAATATGACATGTCAAAGCATTACAATGCAGCTAACATAGTGACTAAAGGGAAATTTATAGATTTGAATGCATATATTAGAAAAGAAAACTAATTGAAAATTCATTATCTAAGCCACTATCCCAAGAGGCTAGAAAGAGAACAACAATCAAACAAAAAGAAAGTAGAAGACAGGAAATAATAAAGACAAGAACAGAATTCAACTAAGTAAAAACACGTGTACTAAAGAAAACTAACAAAACCAAAAGTTGGATCTTTGAAACAATTTTTTAAATTTATAAACCTCTAAATAGATCAAGAGAAAACATGAATTACCAATATCAAGAATGAAAAAGACATCATCGATTTTATACATATTAAAATGTAAGATATTATGAACATCCACACGCCAATAATTTGACAGTTCATATGAAATGAACATTTTCCTTGAAAAACATAGCTTATCAAAACTGACATACAAGAAACAGAAAATCCAGATAGTCTTATTTCTGTTAAAGAAATTAATCCCACAATTAAAAGGTTCCCCACAATGAAAACTCCAGGTCTAGATGGCTTCACACATCAATCTTTCCAAACATTTAAGGGGAAGAAAATACCTATATAAACTCTTTCATTGAATAAGGAAATAGGAAACTCTTTTCAACTCTTTTTAGGAGGCCGTACATTTAATATCAAAATCTAACAAGGACATCATAGGAAAGGAACAATACAGGTCAATCTCACTCATAAAAATAGACATAAAATCTTAAAACATTTGTAAATCAAATCTGGTGATGCACAAAACAACACAACATGACCAGATGAGGTTTATTCCAGGAATACAAAATTGGCTTAATATTTGAAAATCCATCAATATAATCTACCACATTAATAGACTAAAGAAAAAAATACATATTATCATCTCAATAGATGTGGAAGAAAGCATGTGATAAAATGTAATAACTTCATTTAAAACTCTCAGTAAACCAGGAACAAAAGGGGTTTCCCTTAAAGCTTATAGCAACATCATACTTCATGGTGAACTATTGAGCACTTTCTCCCTCAGTTTGGGAACAAATAAAGATGTCCACTGCACCACTTCTATTCAACGTTACACTGAGAGTACTAGCCAATGCAATTATGCAAGAAAAGGAAATAAAAGGTATAAAGATTGAAAAGATTTGCAGGTGCTGATTGTGTATGTAACAAATCTAAATGAAGCTACAAGCCATTGGAATCAGTAAGTGTATTTAACAAGGGCACCAAATACCAAGTCGGCATAGTAGAATCAATTGTATTCCTATATACTAGAAACACAGAAAATGAAACTCAAAAATGTCATCTACAGCAGCATTAAAAACATTAAATATCTAGGAGTAAATCTAACAAAAGAAGTCTTGCATAGCAATACGCTGAAAGCTACAAACATTCCTGACAAGAATTAAAGAACTAAGTGTTCATGGGTTGGAAGACAATATTGCTAAGATGTTAATTCTCACCCAAATTGATCTATAGATTGATTATAATAAAAATTAAAATCCCAGCAGGATGGGGGGAGGGGATGAGGGGGTTAAATTAACAATTCGATTCTAACATTTATATGGCAACGCAAAAGTCCAAGAAAACCTAAACAAATCTTGAAGAAGAGTCAGAAGACTTACACTAGGAACCATTAAGACTTGTTATATGGCTACTAGAATTAAAACAGGGTAGTATAGGAGAGAATGGAGAACCCAAGAATAGACCTCTGCCTGACTTTCACATGAGCACCCTGGACCGGCCAGCCGCCGTCTCTGACTGATTCGGCCACCCCATCCGCTTGATAAACCGAGGGCATCTAGGGGGCAGCCCTGACGCTGGGTCTCCACCTGGCCGGGAGGACAACACTCACTATTTTCTTCTCTCCGGTCTCCTTCCGACGAGGCAGACGGGAGCTTCTTCCTCTCCCCCGGCTCCATTCCGGCCGCCGGCAGCTTGCCTTTCCTCCCTCTGGCCGCGGGGGCCCCTGCAGGGAGGGGTATCAGTGATGGAACAAGCGGGAGCTGCCCTGTGGGGCGGGGCAGGTCTGGGGATCCCAGGGTGGGCCAGGGCTGCGTCCGGGTTCTGAAGCCAGGTCAGGGCAGGTCTGGGGTCGGGGCAGATCTGGAATGGGGGGCAGGTCTAGGGTGGGAGGGGAGTGGGGCAGGTCTGGGGTTGGGGGAGAGCGGGTGGAAAGTCTGGGGTAGGCGGGAGGCCTGGGATTGGGGAGTCAGGTCTGGGATTGGGGGGCAGGTCTGGAGTTCCAAAAAGGAGGAGATCTCGGGTTCCAAGGACAGAAAGGAGGTGGGCAAGCCTGGAGCCCCAAGGGGAGTGGGAGGGCGGGTCAGGGGTGGAGGGGTGGAGGAGTGGGCAGGTCTGGCGTTGGGTGAAGGTCTGGAGTTCCGAAGGGGGTGGACTAGAATCCCGCGGCGGGCGGGGCGGGGCGGGGTCCCGTCTGGGATGCGCAGGGAGCAGAGGCCGGTTCCGAGGGGAGGTGCGACCCGTGCTCACCCGGGACCGGCCCCGAGGCGCGCGCTGCGCCCCTGCCCCTCGCCGCGCCGCCCTGCGTCCCGCGGTTGCCCGGAGCAACGGGCCGGGGCCGCTGGGGGCGCAAGCGGCCGGCGCGGGGCGTGGGGCTGCGCGGGCGCGCGGGCGGCTGGGGGCGGCGGGCGCGGCTCCGGCGGCGGCGGCGTTGCGCGCGGGGTGCGGGCTGCGACGGGCCGCAGTCGGTAGCGCTCTGGCTGGGGCTGGGGCCGGGTTCGGGGCGGGGGCCGGGGCGTAGGACCGCGCGGGCCATGGTGTCCGCGGAGAGCAGTGGCCGCCCCGGCCCCGCCCGTGGAACCGCAGTCCCGCCCCGCGCCCGGCTGTCGAGATTACACAGACCCGCCCGGTATTCGGAGCCCCCAAGTCATAAAGACCCGAGGGTCACAACCGGCCCCCAGTGACCAGCCCGGCCGCCGAGCAGGCTCCGCCCGCCACCCTCCCCGCCCGCCTCTTTACCCCCACCCCGGGCCTCCCCCCAGCGCCCCCATCCCGCGCCGGCCTCGGGTCGGAGACGGCGCGCACAGTCTGCGCGGGGGGATGCGGGGCCGAGGCCTGCGGGCTGTCCGGGCGGCCGGGGCAGCTCCCTGTCCCGTGGAGCGACTCGGGGCGGCCTCGCGTCTCCAGGGTCACTCATGGGGCCCGCGCCACCGCCAGGGTGTCCCAAGCGCACCCAGGTACCCCGCCCCCCAGCTGCCCCCGACTCCTCCTGCACTCGGTTTCTTTCTTGGTCGCCGCCTCTCAACCGGCATCTTTGTGGAGGGAAGACCCACCCAGCTCATGAGTCACTTTCTGAAACCTAGATGTCATCTCTATTTTGCATTTAACTTCCCAAGATAGCCCAAAAGTGTGGTTCTGCTCCCACTTTGAAGCAGCCGTGGAGACTCTGCGGGTGGGCGGTTCTCCTGGGTGGGGATGGGTCCCTTGTGCCCCCTTCCCGTGTTCACCCAAGGAAAGCCACTGGCTCTCACCAGATGCCACCTCCAGGCTGGCCTCAGGGCATACATAAATCGTAAATAAATTAAAAGGTGGCCCTCTCCTCCACCCGGCCTCCTGTGCTCTCCCTCATAGCTTCTTCAGAACCCAGGCAAGGAGACACCTGAGACACAATTAAACAGGCCTCGGCCACGTTTACATGTTAGCATTTATTGTTCACGGAGCGTTAAACTGTGTCAAACAAAAATGTCAACTGACAGAGACAGAATTATAAGTTTTTTAAATGCCATTTGTCTGGAGTTTTCAAGCTCTCTCTAACATAAGAAAGTGCGAGCCAGTATTAAGCCCTGGGCACCTAATTCTGGCTCTAAGACTCAGGCTTTCCGGACCCCAAGAAGATGCAGCGTTGCCCGCGCTGCCCCTGGGGCTCCCATCGCAGGCCCCGGAGCAGCTGCCACCTGCTGGGAGCCACGGGAAGGGACGTGGCCCTGCTGCTGTGGGGTCTGCAGGAGAGCCGCCTCCTGCGTGCACATTGCTGGGGACATGGCGAAGGCATTTGCAGCCCAGCCCCTCACGCTGTCCTTGCTTTCTGCAGCTGCCGAGGACAGCAGAGGGGCTGATCTGGCCCCTCACAGAGCAACGTCAGAGTACCCGCCGTTCAAGTGTCTCACCTGCGCTCCTGCTGTCTGACTGAAAATGATGACCCACTTGTCACAAGTGCTGTGAGGATACCCTGGAGCCAGTCACTCCTGCTCAAAAGTGAGAAACCAGGGAGGCTCCTCGAATCCCCTCACCAGGTCTAGACGGCCAGCCCAAGGCTGCATGAATGTCCCTCAACTTAGTAAAGAGCAAAGTTAGTGTCTCCCAGCACGGTGCTGCTCACCTCCTGCTACAGAAGGAAAAAAACAACCCCTGCGATGAAAGTGCTGCCCGAAAGCAACTCCTACAGCCGTGGACACTGCGCTCTCACAAGGGCGCCCGACTCCTGGAGTTACTAGCCCTTTTCAGCTAACAGTTCTTCTAGAAGATTCCAGGTGAACTCAGGGACAGGAAGATGGCACACAAACTAATTCTTGGCTATTATTTTAACCAAAACAAATGTTATTCTCACACCCAAACCGTCCCTGCTGTCTGGCAGGGGGCAGGGGCAGACAGAGGGGACGCCTAGTCTGGGATAGATCTCCGGTGAGTAAGGATCAGGTACCTACTTGTTAGGAGACAGAGGACTGGAAAAGGCCCCGGGACGCCTGTGAGGATTCCTGCACTCTAGCCAAGTACTGGGAGTGGGAGCAGAGCCACCACGGCAGGAGAGAGGGCCCAGCCTTGCCCAGGTCCCCAAGGCCATCGAGACACTGAGAAATGGTCCAGCTGGTTTTCAAAGCCTTAGACACAGCCCCACCCAAAGAACACTGCACTGTCACAGCAGACAGGGGTCCATCTACGCGTGGGTGTTGACAACGGGCTCAGGAGCTGGGGACCCAGGGACATGTGCAGACTGAGCAGCTGCTGAGCTGGGTCTCCACACGCCATGCAGGACATGCGGACACAGACCAGTGCCACTGAGCAGATGGGGTCCTTCCTGAATAACTCGGCTTGAGTAAGAAGGGAGGGCAGGCTGGGACCATGGATTCATGTAGGCAGAGCCCTGTGCAGGGGGTGGGGCTGCTGGTCAAGGAGACAGTGCCCAGTAGGCTTGGCTCCTCCATCTGAGCACCTCTCGGAAGAGAAACACCAAAATGGGTGCATCCACACAGGGCTGAGCACAGAGTGTCTACTGGCTGGATACAATATGTGCTCACCAAAGTGGGCAGGGCAGCCGGCCACAAAATGGAAACCCAGAGATCCAAGTCTCCCTGAACAGCAGCGCCTGGATGGTCCAGCTCCACCCTGAGCCCCTTCCCACCTGGGGGCCGGAGCCACTGCCCCTGTGGTCGGGCCACGTTGGGAGCACTGAACTCACCATCCAATAAGCACAAATGGTCAACATTTGCCTATTTCAAAATTAAACTAATAACAAGTGAAAACCACCTGAAGCCCGGCCCACCCTCACAAGGGGAAGGGCGAGTTGGAAAGGAGGGGCCTGGGGACACCAGTCTGCAACTCAGGGTGCTGGGGCCAGGCCGGCCCACACTCAGGCTCCCCTCCCGCGTCACTGGGCCATTTGCACCACGACAGCTCTCCAGGCTTTCTCCTTGTCAAACTCCTTCAGGGGGCTTCTGGACACCTGTGACCAAGACAGGCAAAGCGTTATTTCTCCGCGGCCAGCCATGTGCAGGAGGGTAGGGAGGAAAGCTCTATCAATTTGAGAGCTTTTCTCAGCCATGAAAGAAGGGACCTGGGGGAGGAAAGAGAGAGGGAGATGGAGGCCTCTGCGCCTCCACTCTCTCACAGGTGCGGGTGCCTCTGCCCACGTCCACACTTTGTCTCTGCCATCCTCCACAGGAATGGAGGCTGGGCTGGGGTGGGGGCTGCCATGGGTGGGCACTTGCCTCAGTCGAGGAGGACCTCAGTGGAATCCCCACCTGCTCCTCCTGCCAGTTCCCCGTGGGCAGGGCTGCATCCCAGCAGTGGCAGAGCAAGTGTCTGCATCCAGCAGGTACTCAATAAGTAAATACTCACTGACTGTGGGAATGATACACTCCACAATGTGAGAATAAATGGGCGGGGGGGAGGGGCAGGGTGAGGACCTCCAAGCTCTTCCTGGGGGCAGGGGACGGATACCCTACCGAGAAGGGGTCTGACCCGGCCCAGAAGGTGTGAAGGTAGCAGCCAAGGGCCTGACCCCTAGGGAAGGAGGACACTAAGGCAGCTGTTGGGCCCGGCCCTGAGCCCCTGGAAGTGGCAGTTCTGGAACCTGGTGGGAGGACTCATTCACCTGACTCTGCATCTTGGTGTCCCCACACAGAACCAGGTCCATCTCACATAGGGCTGGGGACAAAGCCACCCCCACAGGAGACTGACCACAGCTGGATGAAAATGACAATGTCTGAGAAGTGTGACGAAGGAACAGTGCTGGGAAGGATGGGGAACATCCAGGTCACTGAGGAAGGGTTGGTGGCAGGAGCACACCCCTAGGAAGAGCGGGGATCAGCCCAGGCAGTGGCCCGGCGAGTACGAAGGCCCAGAGGCCAGCAGCGCCAGGTGTGTTCCAGGATGCCAGCCGGTGTTGTGCAGAACCCAGGGGAGCAGGACATGAGGCCATCAGGGATGGGAGGAGCATCCCGTCCACCCCAGTGGCCCTGGAGGGCCCTGCAGCAGCCTCCCGGGCACAGGGCACCGTGTACCTGATGGCAACGCTGACCCCCCAGGCTTTCAGTTGTGGGGGGATGAGAGGCAGGGCCTGGGGAGAGTACCATCCAAGTAGCCTGGAGCCTGGCAGAGGGGCTGGTGCAACTCCTTCCAGAGCCTGCTGCCAGAGGTCATTAATGCCACATCTGTAGGCAGCTGGATGGGAGACCTGTTCCCAGCAGAGCCGTGTCCCCAAGAGGGCCCAGAAAAGGACCCTCTGTGACCTGTTCAAACCTTTGCAAAGTTTTCTTCAACATTTTTAAGAGTAAAACTAAAAGCATTCAGGCCTTAATATTTTTTCAGAAATGAATTTGTGTTTCCCTAGCTAGCTTTAAAAAAGGTATTGTATGTTTTACTTCTTCAAGATTTTTCTGGAGTGTTTCAAAAAATACAAAGTGACACACGGTCTTGAAAGAAGTCAGCAATGGTAGGTTGTCATTTTGCATGGGGCCCTGGTGGCCGCCGCCCCCCGGACAGGGAGGTTGCCCTCTCCAAGACCACTCACCTCTCCCGACGGGCACTCCTGCTGGCCAGGCTGCGTGGCGTCCCAGGACGCGCCCACCTTGAAGCTCACGCATTGGAGGACGGTGCCTGTGTTGAGGCTTGCCTGTAGCAGCAGCTCCAGCATCAGAAGCAGCAAGAGCACGTCGTAGGATTGCTGGCAACGAAAACAAGCTGCATCAGCGCAGTGCCCTGACCCCCCATCCTGGCTCTCGGCTGCCCCAGGCCCCACTCCAACCAAGGAAACAATGCAAAAGCTTCTCTGTGCCCGTGGCCTGTGGACATCCCGCTTCCAAAGAGTGGAATTCGAGCCCTTGAGTGAGTCTATGTCTAACAGTTTCAGGTACATTCACTCTCGGGCCCTTCCAGCCCAGCTGTGTCCTATCATTTCACAACCGAGTAGCCATCACTCGGTCAGCGAACGAGAATGAGGACGTCAATTCTGCTATAAGTTCTCTTGTCCCGGGTTTCACAGATAGGCACAAAAACGACCCGCAGGCGGCCAAGCCCTGCGGATACTGCTGGCTGCTCACGGTCAAGTCTTCCACACCCCCAACAGCCTCGGGTCAACGAGGGAGCCAGGAAAAACACTGGTGGCCACACCAAGGGTGTCCGTATGGGACAGAAGCGACCGGTTATGTATAAGCAGGAAACATGCTCTCGAGATTGGCAGTCTGCTCTGGTGGGCCCTGAGCCGGAGGAAGGAGACTGACCCCATGCCGGGGCCCCAGGACACAGGCACCATCAATGGATAAGCCTCAGCTCAGGCTGGAGGTTGCTGGAGAGGAGCGGGTCTGAGGAGCGCCCTAGACCAGAGCGAGCGACGGGGGCGGGGGGGGAGGGGGGCGCCGCAGACTCCTGCTGGCCAGAGACGCGCCCGCTCCTCACTGACCACAGAGGAAGCCCCAGCAGCCACAGAGACGCCGGCAAAACACCGCGCCCTCCCACGCGCACCCCGCCCCGCCCCATGCCACGCTTCATGTGCACCCCACCCCACACGCACCCCGCCCCGCCTCACTCCCCTCCCCACGTGCACCCCACCCCACCCCCTGCCTCTCCCCAGGCGCACCCCACCCCGCCCCACTCCCCTCCCCACACGCACCCGCCCAGCCCCACGCACACCCCACGCGCACTCTGCCCCGCGCCACGCAGGTGGCCGTCCCAGCCTCCAAAATACAAAGCAACTGAATGGTAACACAAAAAAGAACCCAACACCCATACAGTATCACCGCTACAAAAAAGAAACAATAACAGCTCTCCTCGAGTTAATGTATAAAGTTAATGGCGAGTCCAATAATAAAAAACTGCAATGTTGGGCTTTCTGGAGCCAGGCAAGTGGATTCTCGAATTAACACCGAAAAGCAAACAAGGAACAAAGGCCAGGTGCCCACCCCTGCCGAGCAGAGCGTGAGTGTGGGCACCGACCGCCGGGTGGTGAAGCCTGTCGTGGACGCGCCACAATCCGACGCACGTCACACGTGCACGACCCGCTGACGGCGGGGAAGGCTGAGGGCAGGAGCAGGCCCACAGCCAGACAGGCTGAGCACGCGGCGAAGGCGGCGCCTGGAACGACTGAGGAAAACAGGGGCTTTCTAATAAAGGGTGTTTGAACCACTGAAGAGCCATCTGAGAAAAGATGAAGTTGGGTTCATTCTCTATGCTGAGCTCCAGGATAAACTCCAGCTGGAAACGCAAGTACTAGCCTTTCTAATTACAACTTAAACCCAGAAGCAACAAAGGAGAATACTGATAAATTTAACTACATAAAAACAAAAAAAACTTCCACATGACAAAAATCACAACAAGCAGAATGAACAACTGCCAAGCTGAGGCCATTATTTGCATTTTTGTTAAGAGGACTGGTCTCCCTAATGTTAGCAGAGTTCTCAAAGCCTACCAGAAAATGGGGAAAAGACACTCACAGGATTTCCTGGAGAAGACACCCAAACACCATCATACTAGGCGCTTGTCACCACCACTCACATTCAAAGAGATGCACAGTACAGATGCACCCGTGTTACAAAACTCAGTGTGACAACCCTGTGTGGGGCCAAGAAAAACAAGGAAATGGGACCCCCGCAAGGGGGATTTGTTGAGATCTAACAAACCCTAGAAGCATCTACCCTGGGACCCAGCAACCCCTCTCCTAGCTAACTGTCCTAAAGATGCACCACACAGACTCGAAACCAAGAGTCGTCATTCCTGACAGCAGATGGCTGGGAGTAACCCTGTCTCCATCACCAGGGACTGGTCGGGCGGGCTGGGCCACGTTGGAGTGTGCATTCGTGATTAAAGGACACAGCTCTGACGCCTCTGGGTCCTGGGGAAACACCAGGACAGATTAGTAAGTCTAAAAAAAGAAAGAAAAAGCAAGATGCAGAGAGGTGTTTAGAGTGTGGGGGCTGCTCTGTAAGAAGGAAGGAAAATGAAAATAAGCCGGCACCTGCAAGAGGAGCAGGGAGCCAGTGATGGGCCACACTCCTCTGAGAATGGAGGGCAACAGTTTGACTTTTGAACCATGTGAAAGTTTTATACACTCAAAAATGCTATTAAAAAGCAAAAAAGCATCAAACCCTGCAACTGAAAGCAAACCAAAACCATTAAACTTGACTGTGTATCAAATCAACAGCACAGGCACACACAGAGGGGACTGTCCACATAGCGAGGGACCAGCCTCCTCAGTGGGATAGGGAGCTGCCACCTCACTCGGCAGGTGTGCCCCTGGTAGTGATACTGGTCTCGTAACTGTGAAAATTCTGTGTGTCTTGTATGGTAAAGTAGTAACTATATTCAATATCATCAGGAAACAAGATTTTTGGAGTAAGAAAAAAGGATGCAGATATAAAATAATGGAAGTTAAGAAAAAAACATAAAATGTGACATTTGAATTGGAAATACCAATATAAATTCAGGTTTTTGAATATATATATATATATATATATATTTCTCTGTTCTTCCACTGAAAGGGCTTAGAAGCCATGACACTGCAGAAGGAATGAACACATGAGCCCCCAGATCTGGATTTCCACATGTCGTCCCTCCAAAGGGCCGGGGTGTGGCTGAGGTGGGGCACAACGCAGTGAGCCAGGGCCGTCTCCAGTGTCTGCATGGAGAGGCTGACCGGGTTGCACAGGGGGCACAGGGATGCAAAGTGATCCCTCCGGCCACGCCCGTGTCAACTTAAGCATCAGAGGACAACGGCTTCAGCAAATCATGACGACCTGTGAGTCCCTGTGGGGCGCTGAGGAAAAGGAGTGCTGTTGTCACATGAGCGGGCCAGCTCACATAGGAGCAGGAGTGAGCCCTGGATCACTTCATTTCACTCCTCAACATAAAAACGACTCAGGCAAGGACTAGCCGTCAGTGCTAGGCCACAGGTGACAGGTGCTGGAACATCTGCATGGTGCCCAGGCCGACCCCACTGCGAGAGGGAACGCGAGTGCACCTTTCTGGGGCACTCTGCAGCAGCCGCAGAACCATAGGCCATAACACCACGTGCTCCTGAACTCACTCCTGAGGACGCCACAGGAAACAGAGCCACAGGTGGGACCATCGCCCAGACAACTGGCCTGGACTCCAAAAAGGCAGAGTCACGGGGAAAGGTGGGGACTGTCCTGATTGGAAGAGGCCAGAGGGCAAGTGTGGCCCCAGCCGCCTCCTGCTCCGAAAACTTCAGCCCACAAGCATCTTCTTGGGATGATCCCTGGAAACTGGATGAGATACCACGGGATAATTTTAGCCATCTTAGGTGTGACAGTGGGATTACGGGTGTGTGGGAGACTCTCTTTACTCTTAGAAATGCCAAGGTATTTGAGGGTGAAGGCTCATGTGGTCAAACACTTGCCACTCATTTTCAGATGCTTCTGAAAATGACGTGTGTGTGCACTCTGCCCACCTGTGAGTGTAAACACACACCTGTAGAAGCAACGCCCTCACCACTGGAGAACCTCAGGTTTACTGCACTATTCTTTTAACTTCTTTTATTTTTTTTAAGATTGGCACCTGAGCTAACATCTGTCACCAATCTTTCTTTTCTTTCTTTCTTTCTTCTTCTTCTCCCCAAAGCCCCCCAACACATAGTTGTATATTCTAGTTGTGAGTGCCTCTGGCTGTGCTACGTGGGACGCCGCCTCAGCGTGGCCTGATGAGCGGTGCCAGGCCTGCGCCCGGGATCCGAACCTGTGAAACCTTGGGCCACCAAAGAAGAGCAAGCACGTGAACTTAACCACTCGGCCATGGGGCCAGCCCCATCAACTTCTCTGTTTGAAATGTCTCATGATAAATATTTAGGGGAAATACCACCTATACTGGAAAAAATGCAAGGAATCTAAGAAATAAACCAGCCACTTGTGCCTGAGTGTGTGAGAGAAGATGAAGTGTCACTGAAAGACCGTCCTGGTTAAAGGTGCATGCGCCCAGAAAGGCTCTCGATTCTCCCCAAACTGACCCATAAACCTATGGATTTTCAATGGAAATTCCGATAGGGTCTCATGAAACTTGACAAATGACAGATCCTAAAACGTGACCGAAAGAAGAGAGGGCAAGAGAACTCAGGGTCAGTGTGAAGAAGGGGTGTCTGGCTGAGCTCAGGGCCACAGTGAGACGGGGCAGGATGGCCCAAAGCTACAAAGACAGACACAGCCCAAGTGGAACAGGGCTGGGGCAGAGCTGGCCTCGCCAGCCAGCGAGATAAATGGGTGTCAGAGAGTGGGGTACAGACACCTGGCTGTCCACAGAGAAAAGCCTCGTGCTCCACACAGAACCAGCTCCACGCAGGCAGGCTGTCTGCAAAGCCAGCCCTGGCCTCTTCTCACACGAGCGCCACATCACACGAGCACAGCAGCCCCATGTCTGTAGAGCTTTAAAAGAAAGCAGGAGAGCACACACCTTGATGGCCGGTGGGTAGTCTCTAAAGATCTCCAGGATCCTCATCACGCTGAACGACAGGTATCCAGAGGCCGTGAACAGCAGCGGGGACGTGAGGCTGCAGATGGCAATCAGCACCTCCACCTGACGGAGAGCAGACAAGAGCGCGCTGTGGCGTCCCCACAGGTCTGGGAGCTGCCGCGGGGACAGGGACCGCTGGTCAGCTACCTGATGTGCGCCTGTGAGTGCATGTGCCTGGGTTCAGCACAGAGCTCGGTTTGCCCATTAATTCAAAGCATGCTGCTGTGTCATGTGGGTTTTCCCAATTTATGCAAAATTCTCCACTCCATGTTGAAAAAAATAACACTTAGGAATTGATGGCCTCCTCCCGCTGCCCAAAAACCCGTTGTTTTAGCCTTCTAAGACTCTTCTCACATCATGGAGTGAGGCCCAGATTGTCTCAGAGGCCACACAGCCAGTGTCCAGGCCACACTTCACAGGAGCATGGACGCTCACACTGCAGGGCATTCCGGCCAGGTTGAGTGGCGGCCACTGTCAAACAGCCGGCCACCTGACAAGACGCAAGACGAAGCTAGAGCCTGGGCTCCTCCTCCCCTCTTTGCTGAGTCACAGGAGTTTCTCCCAACTTCCACGCCAAGCATGCTCATTTCCGGTTGTTTCCACAGACTGTCCAGCCCTGGGAACAGTCGCGAGGCTTCCCCAGGCCTGCCCCCATCCCTGGACACTCCAACTGCCTTGCCCAGCCCGGCAGCCCTGCAGCCCGGTTCCCGTGGCTGCCACCACGGTGGGCGCCTCATCACACAGCAGCCATGGAAGGGACAAGCCAGGCCCTGGCACCACTCAGTGGGTGGGATGGGGATGGGGCTTCATTTACCAGACACTTGCTGGGACACTCCGCTGTCACATGGCTCGCAATGGCGCTTGGAAAACACTGAGAGAAAAGAAAAAAGAAATACTTCAGAGGTGACAGTTCAAGAGTCAAATTTCACACGTGTGCTCTTCTGGGTCGATGGGAGCCATGCTCCTCCCAACAGAGTGGGGCTGCCTGCAGGGCATCAGGGCCGGCCAGACAGGTGATGGAAGGCAGGGTGCTTCTCTGAGGTTTGTACACTGTGTTCCTCGACTGCAACTCATCTCAACTCTGAAAAGACGCTGCCAGAGCCAGTCGCTGGTTGTGGGCATTTTACCACATCCGTTCTCGGACAGTGGGAGCCGCCCTAAACACCATGTGTGTGGAGATGAGGGCACGCTCCTCTGCCATCTCAATTCAGTCCCACGTGGGGAAAGTTAATGCAGATTCAACAGCATTATCCGACGTGGAATCTGTGTCCTCCCACTTGTGCAGTAATGTCCTGGTCATAACCAAGTCCTGTTCTCAGCTCAGGATCCCATCAGCTGTGACACTCTGTGTTTCGTTGTCGTGTTTGCTGATTTCTGGTCGGGAGGCAGCTGCTGACCCTCACGTTTCTGGAGAGCACCAGCCACTGCAGACTGGCCTCAGTGTGGCTTAGTCTGGTGTTTCCTCGTGGTCAGACTCAGCAGACACGTGCCTCCCAGGATACTGGGAGGTACCCCCACCCACCACGCTGACTGACCACTGGGTTAGGGGGGCTCTGCAGTGACTGGCCCACCCCGCATCCTTTCCCCTCCTCCCAGCTGTGGGAGTGGCGGGTGGATTTAGGGAGGGCCAGGACGACAGGGTAGCACCTGGTTGGTAGGGTATTGGGTGGGGAGCGAGGGAGAGCAAGAGGCCGAGGCTGGCCGGGAGGGATGGAGGGGCCTGGGAGGAGGATGGATCTGGGGAAGAAGGTTGCACAGACATACAGGAAACACCGAGGTCACTGAGCATGTTAACAGGAGCATGCTGCGGGACGAGTATCTTTCGTTAAGAACCTGCAGGTAGCATTTGGTCTCCATCCTCAACAACGAGGAATGCCATTCCAGGTGCTTCCATGTTACCTCCAAGGTGGGACGTGTAGATGCGCCGCCTCCTCTCTCAGTCACGCTTGGGCAGGCACAGAGGACGGCTCTGTACACCCCAGTGTGCACTGGCAGCTGCCCTGACCAGGTGAGTGCTCCACCGCATGCCCCACCCTGCCTGGCTCTCTCCCTGGGCTGCTGTCCTCAGGAGCCCCTCGAGCCATCCGGTCAGGGGCTCAGTGAGTTCCAACATGGGCATCCAGGACGCGGCTCTGTATCCCAGGACGCAGCAGGAGTCCAGTCCCAGCGTCCACCCTGGGCTGCTCCAGCCCAGAATCAGTCCCTTGGTCTCCCCATGGCTGAATGTGCAGTTAAAAGGCAAGTGGTGAGAGCTGAGGCCATGCCCTTGAGGCAGCTTCAGGTAGAGGAGCACGCGAACAGAGCCAAGGATGCCCGTTCACTTGTACAAGGTGACAGGAGAAAAATGCAAACCCCACACAGCTGGACACAGTGTGGATGAACCAGGCCCCTCTGTGGGCGTCACCACGTGACACAGTGATACTGCTAAGTAGCTGTATGGTGACGACGTCCAGAAGCACAAGCACAGGTAGACTGTGGTTTCTCGGTGTGTCATGTGACCTGCGAAAATTCGGGTGTGCAGGGGTCTATCTGAACTATTCCACGCACACATAAGGGGCCCCACCAGTGGAGGCTACGGACCTGAACGGGAGGCACCAGGCTGCTGTCGGGGGCCGAGCGTTTCACAGGCTGCTTTTCAGTCACACGTTAAACATTAAATTATGTAAGTAATTAACCATAAATTTAGTATCACTTATAAAATGATGAAAAGACCATAAGTAAAACAGCAACTGTGTACTAAGCACTCACCTGACCTTGATTCTGTGCTAAGCATTTACTATAGTAGCTTTTAAAGGAAAATAATATAAACATATCACATTTCATAAAATATATTATATTATAAAACAATATAAATATCATATATTATAAAATTACATAAAGTAATAAAAATAAGTATTTTTTAGGAAAAAATAATACAAAAAATATAAAATAACAATAGCAGTTAATATATAGCAGTTAACCCACTGACTCGTTTAATCCTCGATTACCAATTCCTCCTCAAGGGGCCAGCAAGGATCCTGCCTGCAGGCGCTCACTCTGCCACTCTCTTCTCTCCTAGCTGCTTTCTTGCCCAAAATCCACCAAAACTGAGCTTAAAGACCAGTGAAGACTGGCTTAATGAGAGTAGCCTGGGGCTGCAGCTGGTAACCACGAAGCCTGACCAGCCACAACGACAAGGGCCACCCAGGATGTACTCACGGCCACTAAGATCCAAAAGAAGGTCACTGAGAGGTGCGGGCCCGACAAAGTGTCATCCACGTTCAGGGCGATGACCCCTCCCAGGACGGCGGAGATGCCAGCAATCACCTCAATGACCTGGAGGGGCAGACCGCGGAGCCACATCACCCAGGGGAAGTGGGACAGGCTTCCCAGCATCCCCATCACGCAGGTGTCAGTGAACGCTGCAGGCAGGAGGGAGGGTGCAGGGTGCGTCCCAGGGGCTCATGCTGAAACGTTGCGGATAACCTCGGAGAGAATATCGACAAATGCATAATCTCTGACTCAAAATTAGCAGGTAAAGGAAGGAAGCTTCCACCAATTCAAAGGAAGGCACGAAGGGCATGAAAACACATAGAAAATAGAAACGAATGACGGCAAAAATAAACACAAACACATCAGGAATCAGTGATCAGTCAAAAGGCCACAGACAGAATGATGGATGAGATAAAAAGTGAAATAGAATTGTAGGATGTTTATAGAAACACACCAAAATGTAAGGGCAAGAAAAGCTGAAAGTAAGAGGGAGAAAGGTACATCAGGCAAATATTGACCAAAAGATAACTAATGTACTTAAATTAAACCAATCAATATAGATTTTATGGCAAAAACTATTATTAAAGATAGAGAATTGCTATGTGATGAAAAAAAGAGAAAGAGATTCACTGGGAAACAATTCTAAACTTGTGTGTAACTAAAAACAGAGGCTCCAAAAATCTGCAAAGAGAAATCTCACACTCAGAGAGGCTTTCCACAGATCTTTCAGTAACAGAATAAGTACACTTTAAAAAAATTGGAAAAGGTGTAAAAGAATTAAAAAAGAGTTAACAAGAGAATGTGCCCAAATAATTTATCCTTCAAACCAGGATACTTTTGAGAGCAAAAGGGGATGCGCTGAAGAATTCCTTGGGGACAGCAGGTGTCAGTATGGACAGAGTGTGTTACCATGTACACCCATACCATATATACCACATACCTCCCCCAAATAAAACAAAATAAGGAGAAAGAAAAGGAAAGATTTTCTTACTGAATAGGATTTCAGAACCCGAGCAGGAAATGTCACTTCATACAAAATGCTGGTGCTGTCAGAGATGGAACCCTAAAAAAAGAAGTCATGAGCAACACAGTGACACAGTGACTTCAAATATGCTGCTGGGGTGGGGCATGTGCACCGCCCAGCTCCCAGGCACAGGTTGGCTGTGTTCCGGCTGTTGTCAGGTGATGCTCTGAAATATGAGCATCTGGAAGTTGCTGGTGATCTTCAGGCTTAAGAGCAGAAGTTCAAACACGGACATTTTCCCTGCATATAAAAATATGTTTAATGCCGCAATCCCAGTTTACTAGGTGGTATTTTTAGCAGACTTGGTCTCTCCGTGTGATTCTGCTGGGGGCGGAGGGGTTACTTGATAAGAATCACACCTTGGAGCAGGTGGTGGTGCATCTTCATCTCAGCCTCTGTGAGACCGCAGAGCTGGGGCTGCCTGGACGGCCTGCTGCAGCCCAACCCACCCGGACGGGTGAGTGTCCTGGGCGCCTGCCCTGCTGTCGGGGGCGTGAGCCACTCAGCACTGCGACATCTGCTGTTTTGGCTGTGCTGCACAGAGCTAGACCTACCTTCTGCTTCCACTGCGCCTCGCTGGACCGTGCAGAGATGATCACTGTGGCCGCCATCAGAAGCTCCAGCAGAAGGAGCAGAATCAGATTGAAATTTATCTGCCAAAGGAGAGCACACATGTCTGTGAAATCGCATTCTCCACCTTTATCCCGTAAACGTGGAAAAGCCCAGTGACAGGCTCACACGCCTTTTCAAAGCTCTAGGCAACATCTCTGTCCTAGGCCAGATGCCAGGCGTGTGGGCCACACACCACCCTGGCTCACGTGTGTCTTTTTTCTGTTTGTTTGAACCAATCTTAGCTCGAGGGCTGCATTTGGCCTTTGGGGCTGCCATCTGCTGCCTCTGATCTAAACCTTCCTTGGTGGTTTGCCCTCCCTGGGTATCTACTCTAAAGAGATTCACACCAAAATCTGTGCACATTTCTAGGAGCTCTATGTGTAACTGCCCAAAACTGAAGACACCGGAGGTGTGGGGTGATGGAACTCTTCCACATCCCGATGTGTTGGCAGTTAAGTGAGCCTGTACCTATGTCAACAGTCATAGAGCTATACACTAAAAAAGTCCATCTAACTGTTTGATACACAACCAGCCAGTCCAGAGCCCAGCCCACCCCTCCTCTGTGGGGCTTCTGCACCAGGGCCCCGTCCCAGTCCTCAGCACCTGGGGTCAGGTACCCAACAGGTAAGGAAAGCCCTCTGCCCTGAGTCCTGAAACCATCAGAGGAGCCAGTCCTAAGCCTGCTCACCCTGCCTTGCAGGTTCCTTCCTGTGGAAACGCCAGTAAAGGCTCCTGCCCACGTGCCCCTCCCCTCTGCCCCCTGGCCGGCCTGGTGCTTCCTCGTGTGCCCCCCTCACCGCCTCCCACCATGGTATCCCCCTCTTGGTAACTGTGAGTCACAAACTATCTTTTCAATGGCAGTCATCTCCTGCTCTGTTGGCCTCACTAAACCTGAATAATAATATCTACATTTAAAAACAAATGTAATTAATAAGCTTGATCTACAGAACCCTATATGCAAAATAAAACAGAAAATGTTCATTCTTTTATTACATTTGTGGAACATTAACAAAAATTGACCATCCATTAGGCTACAAAACAAACCTCGGCAAATTCCAAACAATCAGTACATTATAGATTGTGCATTCTGCCTGTAACATAATATTAGAAATCAATAATAAATGGATGACTTTTAGAAATAATCCCACATGTCTGTGTCATCAGGGTCTTGGCAAGAAGCAGGTGGACATCCGAGAGGAGGGACTGGAGAAAGTGCAATGAGAGGGTGACTTACAAAAGTCTGGTAGGGGTGAAGGGACACCGACAAGGGACGCAGCGTCCACTGTGGCCAGAGTGGGGAGGGAGTAGTCACGGAGCCCACTCCGGCAGCTGCGGGAGGCCTGGGAGCAGGGCTATGGCCTCGGTGGAGGAGTAGCCCCTGTCCAACCACACCCCACAGGGCTCAGAGCCAGCGGAACCAATGCCCCAACCTCTCTCAAATGTTCAGCCCGTATCTCCCACAGAGGCCAGAGGGTGAGGCGCCCAGTGGACCAGCCCACACAGCCACCTCCAGACATACACAGGAGGCAGTGGGTGGGAAGGGGTTGTGGAGGGGCAAGGGGAAATCTTCAAACCCAATGAAAACGTGTCAGATCTGGGACACACTAACCCAGCGCCAAGAGGGAACTATGTAGCCAGACGCCTATCAGGACATGGGCGGCTGAGGTCAAGAAACTGGGCCTCCAACTCATGAAGTCACACAGTGACCAAAAGGCGACCCCAAAGACACAAGGACGAAGAAAATAACAGACACCAATAAAATGGAGAATGACAACCCAAAAACTGAAGGAGGTTAAAGCAAAAGCTGGTCCTTTGAAAACAGATAAGACAGACACAGTGAAGATAAAATTAAATTTTAGAATGAAGAGGAGAAATAACTATATGGCATGAATTAAAAATAGTAAGCAATATTATGAACAACTATATGATAATAATTTTGAATACCCAGATGCTATGGACATGATTTTGATAAAAATATAAAAGCCAGGGGCCAGCCCTGTGACCAAGTGGTTGAAGTTCTGTGCACTCCGCTTCAGAAGCCCAGGTTTGCAGATTCAGATCCCAGGCACAGACCTCTTCAATCATCAGCCATGCTGTGGTGGCATCCCATATACAAAGTAGAGGAAGACTAGCACAGATGTTAGCTCGGGGCAAATCTTCCTCAGCAAAAAAAAAAAAACGTGTGTGTGTGTAAAAGCCAAAACTTGCAAGAAGAAACAGAAAACTTTAAGACTAATAATGACTATCTCCCCTCACCACCAGCCCCAGATGGAGATGATTTTACAGGTGAGACTGACCCGTTAAAAACTTTCAAGAAACAGTGCATTCTTATCACATCAGGTTGTTCCTAAAAACAGAAAAGAGCTACCTAGTTCATTTCATGAGGCCAATATAACCTTGATTCCAAAACCAGATGAGGAAACACAGGTCCAATTCAGTCAGGAACCCTGGTGCAGAATCGTAAACACAATACCAGCTAGCCAGCCCATCAGAACATTGAAATAATACCACTGTGACCAGGTAAGGTTTATCCCAGGACAGAAAGATTCAACATCAGAAAAATCTATCAATTTAACAAGCTAAATGAGGAAAGATAATCTCAATATATGCAAAAACAAATAACTATTAAAGTTCAACACATCTTTATATTTTTAAAATGAAAAACTCATAGCAAAGCAGGTCTTGAAGAGAACATTTTAACTTGGTGAAAGTTACACAGTAACGTAATGGGAGCTCTTTAGATCCAATCCATATAAATCGTGAGTAAGACAGAGCTTCTCACTAACACCACTGTTTGCCACATTTGCTGGAGATCCTGGCCAAAGCTATAAAGAAAGAAAAAGAAGTCAGAGGCAAAGACTGAGAGGGGAATGCTGCAAATAATGCATTATTTGCAGACGACGTGGTCACCTACATAGAAAAACTAATATAACCCACAGAAAAACTATTAGAATAAGAGAGTTCAGCAAAGTTTCCAGACACAAAATCGACTTATAGAAATCTATTTTTAAAAATTGACACATTTGAATAAGGGCTTTCCCCGAGTTGATAGGTAGCCCCAGGGTTGATTTCCTGTTTTGACGATGACTCTGACTATGTAAGACACTGCCACCGGGGATGAGGGTACACAGGAACTCTGCGTACTATTCGTGCAAACTCTTTTCAACTTTAAAATATGTCAAAATAAAGGAAAAATTTAAATCAATAGCCTCTCTCTGCACCAGCAATAATCAATCTGAAAATAGAATTTGAAAAATAAGACACCATTCATACTAGCAATGAAATCTGTAAATTACCTGGGGATGACTCAGCCAAGAACACACCAAACACTGGTGCTCTGAGAAAGGAATGGAGGGACAGTCTGAGTTCTCAGAGGGGACGACTTAACATAAGAAAGATGTCCATTCTCACAAATTAATCCATAAAACTTAAAATAATCATAATGAAATTCCAGCTGCATTTTTTGAGGTGCTCAATAAACTCATCCTAAAATATGCTTGAAGTAAGAGAGGCCAACCTTGAAGAAGGAGGGTGAAGCAGAGCAGGTGCCCCCACGAGCCATCAAGGCTCACTACACACCACCGCCCCACCGTGCAGTGTTGCCTCGTCCCAGATAAACCAACAAGCAGCAGTGAGTCCTGCAACTCAACCAGCAAGAGACAGCCCGGTTTACATAGGACCAGGGGACCTGGACTGATGGAAGGCGGCAGGGAAGGAAGCCCAGGAAGGAAAGCGCAGAAGAGGTGCTTAGAAGTGCCAGTGATTAGAGAAGGGGAACTAAAAGAACAAGTAGCCACTGCCATGTCATCTGACCGGAAAACGGTAGGAAGTTGATGGTGCCAGATGCAGGGAAGGCTGCGGGCCGGAGAAGCTGTGAGCTGGTAGTGAGGGTGTGGACTGAGCCGTGTTCTCTGTTAAACTGAATCTGAGGAGGATTCATGAAACACGTCCCAAGGAAACATGTCTGTATTGCACTGTTTGTGGGAGTGGAACGTGGGAGCCACCTGGTCTGCCTCCATCCCTCAAGGACACTGGGGAGACGGCGGTGTCCACCGTGGGCCCCGAGCTGTGTTAGCGGTGGCAGTGGCACAGACTCAGCAGGATGGCAGATCCTCAAGCACAGAGGAAAAGGAGAAGACGGAGAAGCTCTACCACCAACACCGTCTGGGAAGTCAGAACACGGCACTGCTGACGCGGGACGGCTGCCCGAGAGGCCTCGGAGGACTGGATCCCAGGCCGGGCGAGGAGGAGAGGTAGGGTGGAGTCCGTCTCCCACCCGCTCACACGGCCTTTCCTGAGTACGGCTTGCACATCATGTTGTGTGTGTGTCCTCAGACAAGACACTGTTCTTGACGCCGGTGGTCCCAACGTAATGGGCCTGAGTTTCCTCCACAGGGTTCAGGAGTCAGGGCCGCGCACCCTCAACGCAGGAAACAGCACTTTCATGCAGCATGGCTCACTTCCACATGGCAGGAGCCACATGAGGATCTGGGTGACCACGGATTCTGGTGCAGAGGCCTGGGTGGGGTAGAGACTCAGGTACAAGCTGCAGCGGAGGCCACGCCGCTGGCCTACAGGCGACCCTTTGGTAGAAAGCTGTGCAGCACACAGTGTCACAATCTTTCACAATTTACTCATCCATTCTGTGTATGCTGGGGGCACCGTCCTACGGAATGGATGTTGGGTGATCTGCTTTGGTTTGGGGTTTTTGCTATGATAAGGAGTGCTGCTGGGACCCACACTTCCTGATCACCCATGCAAGCTTTCTCCTGAGTCTGTACCAATGCTCGGGCTAACCTGGGCCAGAGGCAGCTGCCCAGCCTACTGGGATGGCTGTATAACTCCTGGTGGTAGGGGGTGAGTCCCCCAATCTGTTCTTCAAGGGGATCCCTGCCCTGGCCCTTCCTTGGTCACTCCCTAAACCTGCTGATCCTGCCCACAGGCCCATCTACTCTGGACTCATTGGAGAGGTGCTCCCACCTCCACTGGGCAGGATTTCCTGAGCGTCATTCTCAGTGAGGCTTCATGACTTTCTATAAAACAGCCTTGCAGACCTTGCATTACATTTATTCCCAGGGACTTTATATATTTATTTCCATAAAATCATATCTCGATTTAAATTACATTTTCAAAACTTGCTCTTGCTGGCACAAACAACTGTTCTACATTAATGTTCACATCCAGCAACCCTGCTACATGTGCTTAGAAATTCTAGCGTCAAGTGAGTAGAAACCATCCCTTCTGCAGACAGTGGTGGGCTGCTGTTCCTTTCAGATCTGTGTGTGTCTGCTCACTGTTCGTGCCTTGTAAGCCTGCCTAAGACTTCCTCAGGGCCACCTCAACCTTTTCCTGATCTTAGAGAAAGTGTGTTCAACACCTTACATGAAGCAGGAGATTGTTTTGAGGTTTCTCTGTGAGTTTCTTCTCTTTTGGCATCTCGATTTAGACGACAAGCCTCTTCCGTTTTTCTTAGTGCTACATAAGGCAGGTGTGCTTACGATCAACGGCATCACAGATTTGATGAAATACGTTATGTTACTGCTGACTTTTTAAGAACTGTTGTGAAAGAGATGTTAAAAATATTACCAACAAAGCTGTCCACTGCAATCAATGAAAGAGTTAAAGACAATTCTTTTCTTCAGAGGCATAAATATAATTCTCAAAATTTTCCAAACTCCAGAGCCATAATACACATTTACTGTAACGACTGCACATTCCAACCCAACAGACGGTGCTCGCTGATGCAGACCACATGTCCACACAGCGGGCAGAGCCTCAGCAGACCAGCGCCTGGCACCTGCGTCAGCAGGAAAACACATCCAGGAGACAACAAGGGAGCATGTGGGACCCGCCTCACGTTGCACTGACTCACGTCTATTGCTGATGGGTTCAGGACAAGTTTGCATCCAAACCAGATTAAACACGTCGTGGTGACAGCAAACGTGGAAACAAATAATATCTGAAAGTTGGGAATCTGGAAGATAAGACAGGAGGGGTTTTATTCTCCTTCACATAACTAAAAAAATAAAGCTAACATTAAACCAAATTCCAGGTCACTAATTAAAAAATCTTAGAGATTGTGACATATAAGAATTAGCTAGGGGGTGCCCTACCAGCTCAGGCCTCCCGCCCCTCATGGGGACAGAGGGAGGGAGGGCACAGGAGGCTCCACAGTGGGGAGCACAGAGCTGCTGTGGATGGTGGAAGCGCCTCCCATCCATGCACGTGTGTGTGTGCACACGTAAACACGCACACATGCACACATGTGCCCGTCAGCCCCGCAGGGGGCCTGAGCCTGCCTCCCCGCCCACCCACCGGCCCTCTGCATCCTTCCATCAGGGTTTCTTCCACAGCCTGTGAGCCATGCTGCTGCCCCCACGTCTACAGAGATGGGACAGAAAGCTGGACTCACCACGTTGATGGTTTTCCTCGAAACAGCAAAGCTCACAATTGCAGACGGAATGCACTGAAAAGAAACCAGAGCTCAGTGAGCCGATGGTCCATCACCTGAGTGTCCCCACTGGTCACAACTGTACCCTGAAAATAACACACTGTAATGCTTAATCTTCCAGAAGGACCAAGACAAGTCAGCAAAACAGGTGCTGCCTGTCCAGTGAATGCAGGGGTTTTGCTGGACGTTGAAAGGTCTCCAGGTCTTTCAAAACAATCTACTTTGGAAAAAGTTTTAATGTTTGATGAGATGAAAAAGACATTCAATAATGAAAACTATTCTAGCTGATGCATTTGGAAGCCAGAATGTCACTTCCTATCCCACGAGACCAGGGTTTGTCTTAGCTTGAGAATGACCCCAACAGGGAAAAGCATCTATGTGTGAAGAAAGTGGAAATGTTCAGGGGTCAAGAGCCCCTGGGGGTTCTTGTCAGAGGCCCCCCATTGCAACCCCCAGGAGCAGGGATGAGGCAGAGAGCCAGCATGGGGGTCAGGGTTGGGGTGAGGTGGACGGAGTGGGGCTGGCTCAGGCCTCAACGGGCATGCCCACGTTGCTCCTGCAGGCAATGGGACCCCTGCAGATCCTGCTTGCAGCGGGAGCAGCATGAGCTGGGGGGCAGAGCCTGCAGGATGCAGGGCAGTGGTTGGAGGGAGTCCCAGGGTCTTTGCCACGAGGGCCGATGGGAAGCTGGTAGGACACGTGTCTTATCTCCCCAGCCCGTCACCTGAGGGTGAAGAGCTCTGCCAAGGATTTTGCTGGGATATCCAGCCTAGGTCGGTGTTTCCCTGGAGCCAGCTGGGTCAGAGGCCACTGTGATCCCCCAATGAGGGCTGCTCCAGTGGTGAGGACAAAGGGCCACCTAGAAGTTTCCGGAAAGAAGGGCAGGGAGTGGGTCAAGTTCTGTGAAGGAATTTTGTTCTAAGGGAGCACAGGCCAGCAATGTCGGGGTGGGGGCACCAGGCAGGGAGGCTGGAGCCAGAGAGCAGGTGGGCAAGAGGCCCCATGAGACCCCAGGGGCACCCTGCACTCAGCCTGGCTGGTCACTGGTGGTCTCTCCCGGGAGGACCAAGGCCTTAGCACTCTATGAGTCCAGAAGGTGAGGAGTGCAGTCCCCAAACCACAGGGGCGGGTTCCCTCCCAGCTCACAGAATGGCCTGCAGCTGGCGGTAGGGATCAAAGTGCTGTTTCTGGCCCAGGAGTCTGTGGGGTAAGACTCAGACTTGCTTCATCAATTGTTGTCAAAAGTAATGAATCCTCTTTGAAGCTAAAGTGATACAAAGAGATTCTGAATGAGGAGCAAGCAGCAGCAATGGGAAAAGCAAAAAGTTCAAATGCTCGACAGTGAACTCGGTCCTGAAGGAGGGGCAGTGCTTACCGAGCCTGCAGCACAACGTAAGTAATCCATCTCAGAGGGAAACACATTTCCCAGGTAGAGGGAAAACCCCGAGGTCACAAGCAGGCAACTCTGTGGAACAGCAGCACAAGTCAGGGGACGACGCAGCTGTGTCTCTGTGTCAGAGGGTGGAACAACCAGCCCTCTGACCACAACAAGCTCTGTTTGGACAATACCGACATCCTCACCTGGATCCCATCAGACCTGAATCCTCCCTGAAGGATGGCCATGGCCCACCCTTGTCCCAGTGTCAGATTATGGGCCTCAACACTTATTTAGGGGAGAGCAAGGGGTTCTGTCAAAATTTAAAGCAAGAAATGGCACCCCTCCCCAGACAAACCCTCACCCCAACATGTGCAATTTCAGGAGCCCCAGGATCCTCATCCCCAGGTCCAGGCACAGAGCTCAGCAAACAGCCCCTCCTACTCCCTCTGTGAAAGCTAAGGCAAGCGGACAGCTGGAAAATGACTGCTTGAGTCAGGGGCTGCAGCACAAGGGCTTCCTGGCAGTGAGGGGCGCCCAGGCCTCAGGCAGGTCCCAAAGATGGAAACTTATGGCAGAGGGTGAGGCTTGGGGAGGGGGTGGGTCAATGTTCAAAAGTCACTTGGACCCTGGGTCCAGGCAGGGTGCTGTGCACGGGCCGCTGTGATGGGAGCACTGAGGGCCTGGGGGTAGAAGAGACCACAGTGCACACCTAAGGGAGGATTGGGCGCTGCGGCTGCAGGCTACTAGGGGCAGGGCACAGACTCCAGCGCCCAGGGATGGAGAGGGGGCTGACCGCCCACCCCAGGAACAGGAGGGAGGGCGGAGGTTCCAGCCTCCATGGCATAGGGCCACAGCTGGGGAGGAAGGCAGACAGGACCAATGGGGGTGCTGCGGGGGTGGCCTCGGAGGCCAGGCCTCCAGAAAGGGTGAGGTCTCAGCCTGGATCCTGGTTCTCAGCCCAGACCACATGGAGCCCTGGGGTCCCACATGCAGAGGGGGACGTCCAAAGGCCCATCCCCAGGCAACCACGCACATTCAGGACCCCAGGAAAGTCCCCTCATGTTTGGTCCCCCCATGCCTGTGCCCCAGCTCCCTGCTGGCCCCGTCCCTCCAGCCTCTCGGCCTGCTCTTCTCACTAGACCCCGCCTCCCACCTCAGGAGCCTGTCCCACTGTTTCCTCTGCCAGACATCCACCCTGAGAGTGCAGCCCTCCTCCCCTCTCTGCAGGCCGACTCCAGACACCCCGAGGAGTTGAGGGTCCAGGAAGCCGCCCTGGAGTGATGCATGACCCAGCAGACGGTCAGCGCAGGCCCCGGCTTGTCCCAACCCTGGTGGGACACAGGGCAGCCACAGCCTGGAGGCCATGGCACTAGTGCAATAGATGCCCGTGAATTCAGGAAAATAATTCAGAGAACACAAGCAAAATAGGCACATGGGCGCCCACAAGGCTCTCCAGAAGCAGGAGTAACCGGGAGCTGCTCTTTCCCATGCCACCTAGGAAGGACACCCAGGTCCGGGGACACCTCATAGAGGATGGGGTGGGGGAGGGGGGCGAAGCCTCCACGGTCCTGGCGTGGAGCCACTCACCCCCATCAACGCAGAGAAGACCCATGTTCTGTGGCTGAAGCAAGAGGGCAGCCTTGATGACAGCGGCAGGGCATCGGGCTTGGTGTCTGGGGTGCGGCTTCCCACGTCTGGCCTTCCCCGATCCAGGGTGGGCAGCCGGTCGTAGCTGAGCTCCTCCCTGCACTGTTCCTCCCGCGTCATGGTGCTAGGGACAGACACTGATAGTGCCCACCCGACAGCTGTGCTTGGAGCCCGCAGTCTCCTCTGCTTTCCTTTGTTGTCTGTAATAAAATCATCATTTATTTTTGATCATTCTGAAAAAACTCTAATTAAAATGAGTTGTTTTCAATAAACACTTGTTTTTAACTTGTTTTCAATAAAAGAAATATTGTTCATACAGAAGTGCTGTAAATTGGAAGAAGAAAATAAGCACTTAATTCTACAAGTGCGTACAATCACTCTCTCAGTGACCTGAGGAGTCTGGATTCAGGGCGGGATCTGAGGCTTTAAGTGTCTCGTTGATCCAGGTCCTCCAGTACATTCCAGCTCTCCCTTCCATTAGCAGCTCCATTTATGAGTCCCGGGACGTGCTGGTTACTCAGAGCATGTTAAATTGCTCAAGGTGGAAACTAAACAAGAGATGGTAAAATACGCACCCACTTAATGGTTTAACGTCTGTGTGCTTACCTTCTGGTTGTTTCTGCGATGGGAGCACCGTCTCTGGGTGAGGGGCTCCCCGCTACTGAGTCATCCTGCCGTGGGCTTCCAGCAAGAACTATTCACAGACGAACAAAAGCCCAGCAAAACTGCATTTACGCCAGGGGAGGAGAACCACTGCCTGAATTTCAATGAGGAGATGAAGCTGGGGGCCCTGGAAAGTTCTGTGGTGGTTGTGTAACTGCTGGCTCAGAGCATTGCTCAGTCTTAACTCCACTAGGGATGAAGGGGCCTCCTCAGTTCCACTCCTGGCAGTGAGGTCATGGGCACTAGGGCGGGCATCACGGAAGAAAGAAGTGTACCTAAGAGAATTCTACCAAGCACAGAATCCCAGTGGGCCAGAGCACCACGTGCTCTGTTTAGGAGACAAATAACTGCACTCAAAGGCCTCATTATACATCCTTTCAAGCAGCCTGTCTCCATCCCCCACGATCATACGAGGAAGACCTCCTTCACGAGGTCACATACACACTTGCACCCCAACTTGGCTGGCATGGCCCTCGAACGGCTTGGCATTCTGACCCAGCGATTCCTGCAGGCCCCTGTGTCCCACTGCACCCTTTATTTCTGCTCACTGAGCAAAGAAAAAGGATGGGAATGTTCTTCACCCAGAGACACTGGCGCCACAACGGTTACAGTGACAGATTCTTTGTGCAAACGGGAACCGTAAAATGGCTCAAAACAAAACATTCTGAAAAACCAGCTCCTGAGACCATGAACCCACATAAAACTTGAGAAGAGCACTGGTTTTGAATCATGGGATGCTCTGTCGTCTTAGAGTTTCAACCAAGCAAGAAGGATCAGAATTAATTTTCACAAACTATACCCTGTGAAGTGAAAAGGGGATTTTGAACAGATTGAAAAACCTCCCAAACTTCTTTATTGACTATCTTTTAAAGTGACAAACAGAAATAGTAGGAACTGGTCCGACAGGATTGGACACTTCGTGTTTCTTTTTGATTGAAGAAAAATGTTAAGTAGACTTCATGATTCTGTGCCTTTCAGAAGTTGTTCTTTTCTAAGGAATACAAACAAGCCGCCTTGAGTCAGACTGTGAACAAACTCCTCGAGTCCCCAGAGTCCTACATAGTCGCTGAGACGTGCTTCCTGGTTTCTGTTGGCAACACTAGTTTCCAGAACAAGTCCTGTTCTTTCAGACCACCTTCAAACAAACCCTTGTTCCCAAAATGCCTTACTCCCTTTCCCGCCTGCCAAGGCCCCACCCACGCTTCAACATAACTCGCCATTGAGCAGACGTTTACAGAGTGAACTGCGCCAGCCACGGTCGTTCCCACATGGAGTTTACGTTCTAATGGGGGCACAGGAGCCCATAAGATAAATACACTAGTGTGCTCTATGATGACGCACTTGACTTTCTCTACGATGGAAAATAGGGAGGGAAATGGGGCTGCTACTGGGGGGTCATGGCAGGCCTCACTGAGAAGGAGGCGTCTGAGTAAAGACGTGCACAAGGTGAGGAGGGGGGTCTCACAGAGAGCTGGATCAGAGGTGCTGCAGGTGCAAAGGGCTCGAGATGGCCAGGCTGGAGGGTGAGGGGCATGGGGTTAAGGAGCAGGTGAGGCATCCAGATATGGGGCACCTGTGGGTGTTAAGACAACCTCAGCTTTGACTCTGAGATGGACCCGCTGGAGGCTTCTGGGCAGAGAAGCAACTGGCCGCTGGGTGGACAGGCTGAGGGGCAGCAGGTGAGAGCAGGTGCTGGCTGGGAATGAGGTGGGACCGTGAAGCCAGTGAGAAGTGGCTGGATTCTGGATAGATTTGGAAGAACCACCATGATCTGCAGTCAGAGTGATGTGAGAGGGCCAGCACTTCAGGTGACAAGAAGGGTGGACCACCTCTCAGAGATGGAGAGGACTGGGGTGACGCGGTGCAGAGGGAGCGCCGGGAGGCCCACCTCAATGATGGTGTGAAGATGCCTTCAGGATGTCCAAGTAGATCTGTGAAAAGCTGAGTCGAAGAGTCCAGAAGCCAGGGGAGAGGTTCAGGCTGACGGATATAGGGATGGTCCTGTGAGTGGAAACTCCCGCGGCAAATCCCTCCCGCCCCAGGCGCCTTTCCTCTGCGCCCCTGACAGGACGCCTGGCCGAGGCTCCCAGCCGCTGCGTCACATGCTCTTGTTTCTGAGGACCTCTCTTCCCACCTACCCAACAAATCCCTGGGACCGTTCCCATTCCCAACAATGAGCGCCAGATGAGGAAGTGATGAATATTTAGGGAATGAGTGTCTCCCCTAACTCTCAAGAAGGAATGATAGATATCCTGTGCATCTAGGGACAGGTGAGGTACAGGCTGTCAATTAGACTGACAGACCCAACCCAGCGAAACAAAAGCACACTGGTCAAAATCGCATTGGGCCCCAGCCAACAACAGTAGGATACCCATTGCTTCCAGCCACATGGGGACCATCCATGAAAAGAGACCATATGTAGGGAGGAAAACCTCAATAAATCTTAACAGACTGAACTCATCCAGATTTTATTCTCTGACCACAACAAAATTAAATTGGAATTCATTAACAGAAAAATATCCAGATAATCCCCAAATATGTGGAAATTAAACAGTAGACCTCTTTAAAAAAAATGGCATGAGTCAAAGAAGAAATCACAAAAGGAATCAGAAATCAAATGAAATGAAAATACAAGTCAAATTTTATAGGATGTAGCTAAATCAGAGCTTCGAGAAATCTATAGCTTTAAATATTTATATTAAACATAATGGAAGTTCTAAAATTCATCATCTAACTTTCTGTCTTAGGAAGTTAGAAAGCACAAATCAAACCCAAAAAAGGGTAGAAGAAAATAATGAATAGAGAAAACTCAATGAAACCAAGAGGTGGTTTTTTGAAAACATCAATAAAATTGATAAATCTTTAGCTAGACTGATGAAGAAAAACAAAAGGGAAGGCATAAATTATCAATATCAGGAGTGAAAGACGATTCATCGCTATGGATCACACAGACATTAAAAGGATAGTAAGGAAATACTATGAACAATTTTATGCCAACAATATGACACCTGGGGTGAAATGGACAAATCCCTTAAAAGACAGAAATTACCGAAGTTTACTCAGTGCTACACTGGTAACTTGCAAAGCCCCAAACCTGATGCAGAAGTGGACCTTGTAATTTAAAATCTTGCCACAAAGAAAACTCCAGGCCCAAGTGAGTTCACTGGTGAATTTGACCAAACATATAAAGAACAAGTCATGTCGATCCTACAGTCTTTCTGACAGAGGAGGAAGGAACGTTCTCATTTCAGGAGGCCAGGTTTAGACTGATACCTAAACCAGACAATCCAAAAAAGGAGAGAAAATTACAAGGACCAAATATCCCTCAGGAGCAACGATCCCGACCCTTTTCCAAACGTCACCAAGTTGGATCAAGCGAGACACAAAAAGGATAACAAATCTAGACCAAGTGAGTTTCCCAGGAAAGCAAGGGTGGTTTGCCATAAAAAGCGATCAACACAATGCACCCCTATTATCAGGCTTAAAGAGAAAAACCACGCGATCGTTTCAATAGATGCAGAAAAGCCTTCCAGAAAATTCCACGCCCATGCCTGATAACTGCGAAAAACAGGACAAGCGGGAACTTCCTCAACTTGATCAAGAACATCCACCAAAGCCACCTGACAGCCCCGAGTCCTCGCCCTACGACGGGGACTACGAGAGGCTGTCCGTCCCCACCGAGCTCCGCCCACCACCACGAGGCCACGCGCGCCAGGCATGACGTTGCCTCGCTTGCTGGCGCGCTAACGGTCGCCAACCGCCAACCACTGACTGCTAACGGTCCCTGGCGACTTCCACCGGGCGCGGGCGCGACGACCGCGACGACCCATTGGCTGAGCTGACGGGGAGCAAGCACGGGCGCAGGAGCGGGCGCGGCGACCTCATTGGCCGAGATCGACGGGGCGCAGCAACCCCATTGGCCGGGCTCGACGGCGCGCGGGCGCAGGCGGGGGCGCGACGACCCATTGGCCGAGGGCGGCGGGAGCGGCGCGGCGGTGCTTAGTACGCGGCGGCCGCCATGCTGCGCCTCGCGGCCAACTTGGTGGCCTTCTTTTGGAGGAAGGCGGACGGCCCGAGGGAGGAGGCGGGGCCGCCTGGGCCCGACCTCGCGGAAGGTGCCTCGTGGGGCGGGCGGGTCCCCGCGCGCTGCTGCGGGACTTGAGGGGAGCCCGGGCCGTGCTGCCGGGAGGCCGGGGGGCGGGGCGGCCGGGCCGTCCGTGGAGGCGGGGCAGGCGCCGGCGCCGTCGTCGGCTTGGTCTCCGGCCCCAGACGGGAGCCGCGGCCCTGCGACCCGCGCGGGCTGGCTGCGGGTGGGGGCGTCTGCGCGCGGCGCTCTCGTCTGCCTCGGCCGCGGTCGCAGTGGGGACTTGGGCGACGGGAGAAGCGCAGCCCTCCGGCTCCGACGGCCTCTCGAGCCAGGTGGAGCGCGCCCTCCGTCCCGGCACGTCTGCGGCCGCGCTCCGCGGTCCGTGCTTTCCGGCCACGCGGTCGCCTTCCCCGATTCCCCTGTCGCGCGAGCGTGGGCCGCAGCCCTGACCGTCGCCTCAGAAGAGGGGAGCTCCGCGCGGGAAGCCGGGGCGTGGGCAGCGGGGCTCCCGGTGGAGGGCCGTCCGTGTGCGCAGGCGCCGATGCCCGCGTAGCCCACTTTGTAGGGAGCGCGTCCCCTCCCCCGTCCCGTGTAAAGCACGGCCCGAGCTCCAGCCGCGCGGAGTGCGCTCCGGGCTGCGCCGGGACCTGGCAGCCCCGTTTCCCGCAGCGGACGAGGTGCGGAGAGCGCCCGGAGAATCTGGCTGGAGCAGGGGTCCCGGCCGGGAGCGCGGAGCGTCGCGGAGGGCTGAGGACGCGCCCTGTGCCCCGCCCGGAATCTGCTCCAGTGCCTCGTCTGGGGAGATGACGCGGAACTTGCTGACAGCGCTGCCGTGCGTCGAAGATGAGAGAGGACAGTGTGGAACGCCGCGCCGGTCTGCGAGGGCGCGTGTTCCGTCCCGGAGCCCTGGGACAGCTCCCTCCTCGGGCTGTAACGTCCCCGTTTCGCAGACGAGAACAGGCGCAGGGGTTGGGACCTGGCTCAGGGTTACACCCGCGGCAGTCCAGGAGCTGGAATTCACACCAGGCAGTCTGGCTTTGGAGTCAGAGGGCCCCCCACCGAGCGCACCACCGTTGCGCCTTACGGGAGCCTGGGCGGTCTGCCTCACAAGCCCTGCCTCCTGAGCGCTCCACTCCCCTGCGGGTTCTCCAGCCCGCAGGGCTCCTAGCCGCGTGGCTGCTCCTGTGGTCGACTTCTCTCTGGTGGGGCTTAGTTGTGGCGTGGGCTTGCTTTAGTGGTCAGTATCGCCTTTGTTTACCCACCAGGTGACAGCAAGTTGAAAACCGTCCAGGGCGTTGTCACAAGGTACTGCAGCGATTATGGGATGATCGATGATCTGATCTACTTCTCCAGTGAGGCTGTGACTAGCAACGTGCTTCTGAATGTTGGACAGGAAGTTATTGCAGTTGTGGAAGAAAATCACGTGTCGAATGGACTGAAAGCCATCAGGGTAAGGCCCGAACTCGTTTGGGAAGTCTCTTCACCTCGGGCATCCCACTGCTGTGGTCCTATTTAGTTAACCTCTCAAGGATAACCTGGGGAGAGAGAGTGGAATGTTCCTCCACAGGGGTACTTCTGTTCTTTTAAAGGTTCCTGGTTTAAAACATCTGTGGTGGTCCTTGTAAACCATTCAAACAACATAGAAATTTATAATTCATGAAGTAAAGCTTGCCTGTAATTTTATGCCATGGAAAAGAGCACGGTTGTCATTTCTGTATCTGTTCTTCTAATCTTTAAAAAAATAGTTAAAAATGATTATTATTGGACCCTTTTTGATCCAATTAACAATTACTGGACTCTTTTATTTATAAATTCTTGAAAGTAGAATTATTAGTCAAAGTGTTCGCACATTAACATTTTAATGGTTATCATCAAATTATTCTCCAGCAGTATTGTACTGGTTCATACTCCTAGGAGCAGGATGAGACTGCCTGTTACCCAGTGTTGGCAAGGACATGGGTATTATCAATCTTTGAAATCTTTTCAGTCTAATAAGTGAAAAGTGATGTCATAATTTTAATTTGCACGTAAGCCTTAAAGTAGATTAATTTTTCACATTTCTTCTATGAATTATTTTTGTTTCCTTCATTTTTTGTTGTTTTGGTTCAATTTTTAAAATTAAGCTTTCTCTGTTGGAGAAATTACAGCTTTTTAAGGAACGTTATTATTTGGAAGTGTTACAGATATTTCCCCCAAGATCATCTTTTGACTTTTTTTTATGAAGTTTTATTTTATGTGGTTAAATGTGTCTGTCTTTTCCATGTGGCTTTTGGGTTCCATAAGAATCCTTGGAGAGGTTTTATTCTACTTGTTATTACAAATATGCACTCAGGTTTTCCTCTGAAAATTGCTTATTGAGATTTAAGTCATTAATCTGCCTGGAATTTATTTGGTATACAGACTCAAAGAAGGAAGCAGACATTTCTTTCCAGGAGCTAGCCAGTTGTCCTGCTGAAAAATCCTCTTTCTTCCTACTGATGGGAAGGTCCGGAACCCCACGGGCATGAGACCCGTCTGGACCCCGTGGGTCCTGATACCTGCATGTGGGCCTTGGTGGCACAGTTGTGTCGGTGGTGGTAGGCACGTTTTCCTCCCACTCTTCTTGTGGATGGAATTCTCCAGGCTCTCTGCTCCTTCTGGATGAAACTTAGAGTCATTCTGTTGTTTCTCTCCCCAGCTCAGACTCGCTTTGAATGGCTCTGAGTCTGTAGATGCCTTTAGGCTAAGTGACGTGTGGATCATAGCAAGTTTCCTCCATCCACAAATTCTGTCTGTCTGTTATTTAAGCCTTCGTTTATGTTCTTTCCACAGTGCAATAGTTTTCATTTCTATTCTTCAAATTTCTTGCTAAATTTATTTCCAAGAATTTTAATGTTTTTGTTCCGTTATCAACATAAATTTACTTTGTATTTTCAAATGAATATTTTTCTTTTTATATAAGAAAACTGTTGATTTTTGTTATGTAATTTGGTAGCTTGCAAACTTATTGAGCTCAACTACTTTTTAAATGGTCGAGATGTACTTTATTACTATGACAGTTAGTAATATCGTCTTAATGCATAATATCATCTTTGTCAAATTTTAAAAATGATACAAATAAGAACCAAATTCTAGAATTGCATTGTTCAGTATTGTAGCTACCAGCATGTGTGGCTATTTAAATTTATTTAAAGTAAATAAGGCTTAAAATTAATTCCTCAGTTTCACTAACCACATGTCAAATACTAAATGTAGCTAGTGGCTACCAAACTTGGCAGCACAAAGATAAAATATTTATGTTGTCGCGGAAAGTCCTATTAGATTGCTGTGGCCTGGAATGAATGAAAGGTAGGCTCTCTCCACACTCCCCCCTGCACCTGCACTCCTCAGGCCTCATGCATTCCTTGGTTTCTGCTTTTAGCTCTTCTGGTAGATGCTTGAATCTCTTGAGCAGTATGCCCACTCGCTGCTTGAGGTGCGTAGATTAGATGGCATTTACTGACTTCCATCATGAGAGAGATACACTTGGCTCGCTTACACTGCCCTCTGGATTTCTTTGCTTATTTTTTATTTATTTATTTTTATTGTGGTAAAATATGCATAACATGAAATTTAGCATTTAAACCATTTTTGTGTGTACAATTCACTGGCATTAACTACATTCACATTATTGTGCACCCATCACCACTATCTATTTTCAAAACTTTTCATCATCCTAAGTACAAGCTCTATGCATGTTAAACAGTAACTCACTGTCCTACTTTCTGTCCCTGTGGATTGGACTACTCTAGGTGCCTCATATAAATGGAATTACACAGTATTTGTCCTTTCATGTCTTGCTTATTGGACTTAGCATAATATTTTCAAGGTTCATCCAAGTAACATGAATCAGAACTTCATTCCTTTTTATGGCTGAATAATATTCTGTTATATGTATTTACCACATTTTGTTTCTCCACTTATTTGTGGATGGACACTTAAGTTGTTTCTACCTTTTGGCTGTTGTGAATAATGCTGTCCTAAACAAGTATCTTTTTGAGTCCCTGTTTCCAGTTCTTTTGGGTATATACTTTGGAGTGGAATTGGAGGGTCGTGTGGTAATTCTGTGTTGAGCTTTTTGAGGAGCTGCGAGATTTTTCCATGGTGGCTACACCATTTTACATTCTCACCAGCAATGCACAAGGATTCCAATTTCTCTGTATCCCCACAACATGAGTTGTTTTCCATTTTATTGACAGTAGCCATCCTAGTGGATGTGAAGTGATGTCTTATTGTGGTTTTGATTTACATTTCCCTAATAATTAACGAAGTTGAGCATCTTTTCATGTGTTTATTGGTCGTTCATATATATTCTCTGGAGAAATGTCTGTTCAAGTCCTTTGCTCATTTTTTAATTGGGTGATTTATTTTTCTATTGAGCTGTAGGAGTTCTTTATATATATATATTCTGGATAGTAATCCCTTTTCAGATATATGATTTACAGATATTTTCCTTGCATTCTGTGGATTGCCTTTTTTTTTTTTTCTTGGTAGTATCCTTTGATGCACAGAAGTTTTAAATTTTGATAAAGTCCAGTCTATCCTTTTTTTTTTATTACCTGTGCTTTTAATGTTATACTTAAAAAATCATTGACTAAGATCATGAAGATTTTCACCTATGGTTTTTTCTAAGAGTTTTATAGTTTTAGTTCTTAAATTTAATTCTTTGATCCATTTTGAGTTAATTTTTTGAATATGGTGTTGGTAAGTGTTTGACTTCATTCTTTTTCATGTTGACATCCAGTTTTCCCACCACCATTTTTTGAGAAGGTTGCACAATGGGGAAAACCCTGTCCCCATTGAATGATCATGGCACCTTTGTTGAAAATCAATTGACCATATGTATGAGGGTTTGTTTTTGGGCTCTCTATTCTGTCCCATTGGTCTTGTGTCTGTCTCTATGCCAGTCCCACACTATTGATTACTGGAGCTTTGTAGTAAGTTTTGAAATCAAGAAGTATAATTTTTCCAAAACATCACTGGAGTTTTGATAGAGATTGCGTTGAATCTTTAAATCACTTTGGGCAGTATTGATATCTTAACAGTATTAAGTATTCCAGGTCGTGAACAGAGATGTCTTTCCATTTATTTGGGTCTTCTTTAACTTCTTTCAGCCACATTTTGTAGGTTTCAGTGTACAAGCCTTCTACTTCGTTGGTTAAATTTATTCCTAAGTAGTTCATTCTTTTTGATGCTATTGTAAGTGGAATTGTTTTCAGAATTTCCTTTTTGGGTTGTTCATTGCAAATGTATAAAAATACAACTGATATTTGCATGTTGATTTGTATGTTGCAACTTGAACTCCTTTATTAGCTGTAACAGTTTTTTGTGGACTATTTAGTGGTTTGTATATATAAGATCGTGCCATCTGCAGACAGAGGTCATTCTACTTCCTTTCCAGTTTGGTTGCCTTTTATTTCCTTTTCTTGCCTAATGGCTCTGGCTGGGATTTCCAGTACTATTTTGAAAAAGTGGTGAAAGCAGGCATCTTTACCTTGTTACTGGTCTTAGGGGAGAAGCTTTTTCTTTCACACTGTGATGTCAGCTGTGGGTCTTTCATACATGGCCTTTGTCATGGTGAGGAGGTTCCCTTCTAGTCCTAGTTTATTGAGCATTGCTGTCATGAAAGGGTGTTGAGTTTTGTCAGACGCAATTTCTGTGTTAATTGAGATGGTCATGTGTTTTTTCCTTCCTTCTACCAGTGTGGTGTGTTATAGTGATTGATTTTCGTATGTTGAACCACCTTTGCATTCTGAGATAAACCCCTCTTGGTCATGGTGTATAATCCTTTTAATACGCTGCTGAACTCAGTTTGCTAGAATTTTGTTGAGGATTTTTACATCTCTATTCATAAGGGATACTGACGTGTAGTTTGCTTTTCTTGTCCTCTTCTGGTTCAAACAGCGGTCTTTCTGTCTTTCAGGTGGAAGCTGTCTCTGATAAATGGGAAGATGACAGCAGAAACCTCAGCCAAGGGCCGGCAGGCTCCAGTCCCCGAGTGCTGATTGGCTGTGTGACTTCCTTGATGGAAGGGGCTGGCTACATCAGTCAGACCACATACTTCTCTCTGGAGAGCGTTTGTGAAGGTAAGCTAGACAGGTTTCTATTTCACATTTAGTTTAGGTTCTGTGTGTTTTTCATTTTGTATGAGTAGGTCTGAGATGGTCGCATGCACCATTCAAGGTCAGATTTGGGCATGCTTATTGAGAAGGCATTGGGGCCAGAACGTCTTCTCCAGGTGCTGGCTCCAAAGCAGAGGCTCTGTAGTGTTGGGCGAATGTGCAGGTATACAGAGGTATTGTTCTTAAAGTACTTCAAATGCTTTAAAATAGGACTTGGGGATAACCTTGTATCTTTCCAAAAGTATATAGCCATTTAATTAAATTTGTTTCCAGTTGATGTAAGATTTTGTTTTTATAGCTAAAGAAGTTGTCAGTGCCATTTATTGGTTTTTGGTCCATACCTGTTTATTGTGTGCTTGCAGTCTACAGTGATGGGTAGGGAGCGAGGCAGTGAGAGACCAGGATGTGAGACCTCGCTCTTCCTCCCCAGAGAAACAGACCTGTACATGCTTTGTAGTCAGGAAGGAATTGGAAAAGCTGCCTAGGGAGTTGCTTTCTGAGCTGAATTCTAGCCGCACACCCTGCTGGGCCACATGTTGAGAGAGGACTAGAAGCAGGAACTGTCTGCCACTTTGGCGACCAAGCAGCCCAGGTACAGGAAGGCAATTAGCCCAGTCCACCGAGCACCTTGCTGTTCTACTTTTCTTGGTGGTGAAAACTGGGGCTTTGACCTTGATTGCCAACCTTGGGAATCTCCAAAATAACATTGATAGGTGGCTCTCTGTGATTTTAAAATCTCTCTTCTGTCAGAGAAACTTTCAACTCTGAAAAACTTGATCCTGCAATTGCTCAGCTCCAAAAGCAACCCCTGGGTCCCTGTAACCATGCCAACAGGCAGTCACTCCCAGACTGGGACACAGTTCTGCTGTGGATATTGCTGTGAGGGAGAGAAGAGAAAGTTCCCCTGAGGACTGGTGCCTGAAGTGCAGGTGGAGGGATTTCCTAGCACAGTCAGGTCCTCTCAGCTGAGAGTCATGCACAGCAATGTCAGAACAGCTGCTGTTAGTACGATCACAGAACATGACCATGAGAGCAGAAAGAGCATTCTTGAGAGAGAAAATACAGTGTGAAAAGAGTTAATAATGGAAATCTAAAACCAAGATCAGCAGACCTCTTCTGAAAAGGGCCAGACAGCAAAGCTTGTGGGCCACGTGGTGTCTGGGACAGGGTAGAGTGAGGCAGCCATAGAGGGTGCCTGAGCGAAAGGGCATGGCTGAGTCCCCATTAGACTACATATCTACAAACACAGGCTGCAGGCTGCCTGCTAACCTCTGATGGGAGGGTTAGAAAGGAAGAATTAAGCTAAATTTTTAATTTGCTTGAGGGAGAGTCAGAATATACTGTTTCCTTCTCTATACTCATTCAACAGATGTTAGAGTGCCTCACTTCGGGCCAGGCACGGTTCTGTAGAACTCGCTGTCTTGGGAGGAAGGGGAGGCACACACAAGTGTCCTCTGCTCTGCAGAAACCTCACAAGGTGTGGTGGGATGGGGGAGTGGACAGACATTCCTTTAGGATGGGGCGCAGCTCAGCCTCTCTAAGTGCAGAGCAGGCTGAGGGCTCTAGGGGGAGGATCCGGGTGAAGCACAGGTTCTGCCCTAAACCCAACCTCCCAGGTCACCTTGGTGAGGTTCTGATTTGATTAGGCGCCAGAGGTGAACAATGTGAGGTGACCCAGAGCTGTTTGAAGAAGCCGTGTCGCTGGGGAGAAGCATGTGCCTGTGAATACTGAAGAGTGTGAAGGTGGGAGGTGGGATCTCGGGATCACCAGGTCCCCTTGGTCTTGGACATCGGAGGCGGTGGTGGCCATCAGCCCAGTTTTGTGAACGAGATATTTGAGATCTAGGCCCACAAGTAACACTCGTGGGACTTCTTAACATCAGAAGCTGGACTCAAGCTGTTTTACACATGAATCTACAATGAACCCTTAACCATCTTGGCCAAGGCAGCTAAATGGAATTGGATGTTCAACCTTAGGTGGGTGTTCCTGTGCTCAGCACTGTGACATTTGAGGCTGGGTCGCTGTCTGTTGTAGGGGCTGCCCTGTGAATTGTAGGATGTTTAGCACCATCTCTGGCCTCTACCCACTAGGTGCGAGCAGCCACCCCCTGGTTGTGACAACCTAGAAAGTCTACGGACACTGTCACATGGCCCCTTATGGGACAGAGTGGCCCTGGTTAGGAACACTGGTCTAACGAGTGGGGTCTAAAGTCTGAGTGTGCAGTAGTCCTGCTTCTTTCCTCTTTATTTGCAAGGTAAGCACTGAACAGCTCTTAGCACCCGTATGTCCTGCATATCCAGTGTGGCCTACACTCCCAGCCTGAGTCACAGTCGCATTATTTCTTTATTTTCAAATTAAACTGGTCTATGCACCCACTTGTGAGATGAAGAGGAAGTCCCATGGATTCTTCCTGAGACCTCCAACTTGGGCCAGAACCCAGCGCCACAGTCTGTCCAGGGGCCTGCCCTGTGCCGGGATGCCTCTTTAGTGACCAGTGCACCCCCTCCAGGGGCCTGTTCCTTTGGTTCCTTTACATATCTGTAAATGCTCCAGACTCTGCCAGCATCCCCGAGGTCCTCAGATTGTTACTCTGAAAGCCTCTGCCCAACACCTGCTTTGTCCTCCCTGGGTTGTGTCATAGGCCTCCAACACCCGTCCTGCGGTCAGAGCCCTGTATACTGGAGAACTGGATAGTCTCCGCTGCCTTTTCAGATCAGGGTCCACCCCACTCTGCCCCCAGGCCTGCCCTGTATGGACTGGCCATGCCCTCTGGCTTCTGTCTGGGATTATCGCACGGAAGGCACCAGCAGATTGGTGAGAGGGCGGGGAGCAAGGCTGGGCTCAGTGTCCCAGCCATGTGCCTTGACGGTGGCGGTGGCGGTGTTCCTCTCCCACAGCCAGAGCCAAGGTGACCAGATAACTTAGTGTCCAAACTGGTGCACAGTTGAGAAGTGAAGAGGGGTGTTAACATTAATTAAAATTAAGTCATTTTTGAAATACATACAGACCAACAGATTGAGTTTCTCATGTTGGTGGACATTTGAAGTAGTAGTATTCAGAAACTATTTGCAAAACTAAAATTCTTTCTAGAAAAACAATAATATCTGGGTACATTAAATGATATTAAAACAATTTAATGGTGATTATTTGGTCATTATATTCTCAGTGCATGTTGACATACTTTAATTTTAGCATCCCTAATACCACATTCCTGGTATTATTCTGAAGAAGATATGTTTTTCAAAATGATCTTCATTTCGTTTTTCCAAACAATGGGCAGGAATCTTCTTCAAAGCTGCATCTTATGGTTGATGAATTTTAAATTGTAGACACCTTTGGTTGGCTCTCTCTGTAGGCTATACTATTTTTAATTGAGAAAATGTTAATAAGCTCAGAGCAAATTCTGCTAAATGTAAGCTATTCACAAGTCTAGGTTTTTTCTATTGAAGTGTATAACCATTTCAGCCTAAATGTTTTCATAGGTGCTGTTTTTTTTGCCAATATGAGTACAGAAGTATTCGAATATGTTTATAAACTGAAACTTGTCAAGTAAATTGTCTGTGATTTTTTTTTTAAATTTACAACAAATTTGGATGCTGTAAATTTGTAGGCCTTGTCAATTTTATTCATTCCATTACAAAATAACAGTTTATCCAATTAAAGATAAGGGCTTCACTGAAAGACTTCACACAAGTCAGACTAGTATCAAATCCAGTCAAAGCATTTCAGCATTAAACTATGTATGCCACGTGGGCTCCCGGGGTCTCATGCTTCATTTCTTGCATTGCTTTTGTGGAGGTCAGCGTCACTGTCTTTCTGTTTACAAGCTGTACTTTTAATAACTGTAATTCACAAAGGCTTGGAAGCTAGAGATTTGGGGTTCCAGATTGACTACTTTGATTAAAGATTTCCAACTGATTTTGAACAAAGTGTAACCAAAATTTAGGGATCTGACTTGAGAAAAATGGAAAGGAGCTCCATCGTAGGATTGTTTTACAAAGTGCTTCTTCAAAGGTTCAAACGTTTGTAAATTCAGAGGTGGGGGCAGCAGAGAGAACGAGGGCTGCCAGGCCCCACGGGTTTTGTTTTCTACTTTGGTTCCTTTACGTATCTGTAAATGCTCCAGACTCTGCTGCAGCTTGTGTTCCAGCTGGTCAGATGTCAGCGGCTGGAGGCAATAGGATGTGTGCACTGCCACCCCTCCAAGGACGCTCCTGCCCCGCAGGCCTCTCAGTGTGTTGGGATCTTGTTTTTATTATGGTGCTTTATTCCATCAGAACTTGTATTCATGTTATCATTGTAAAGATAATTTTTATCTCCAGTGTGAGTTTTTAAACTGAATTTACGGAATCTTTCGCAATAATGTCAGGTATTTCTCCTTCAACAGAATGATCTTCTAAAATCTTTACTTTGATTCCATGATTCTGATAGGAAAAAACTCAAACTCTTCTTTGAATTTGCTTTACTGTTTTTCTCTTTAACTGTTTATACAACTAACGTATTAATAGCTGTTAATATATTTATACAACTAACATATTAATAGCTACTTCACTTTTCATGTGAGTCTAGGAAAATTTGGAATAAAAAATTAGGAAAATTATGCTAAACAATTTGATAAGTGAAGTCCTAGTTTACAAAACTACATATAAATGTCTTTCTATGGCTTGTTAAATCGTGTTTCTGGGCACTGTCCTCTTAAAATGCCAGCTCACCTGAAGCTGATGCTTGAGCAGGTTTGTCTCTTCTGGTTTCATACTGCCAGTGGTGTCACTACGGCCCCTGTGTTGGATAGTAGACGTCAGCAGATGTTTGGGCTATGTGTCCATCATCAGTTTTCTTGAGAACCAAACTCAGTATGCAATTATGCACTTTTATTTTTTGAGCTTATTGTTGCCAAAAGTGTTGATTGCAAAATAACAAAAAGGTTATAAGTAGGTGTAGCTTTATACCATGCACCATAGCAAACCCGTTCAGGTTACTCTCTCCCCGTCTTATGTCAGGACAGCTCAGCCGCTTCATGTTACTGAACCAACAATTTCCTGACCAGTGGAGGCCTGGCAGCACCTTGCATCCTACAGCAGCACAGGCGACAGCACAGCTACCTGGCACGCCAAGGGGCTGGCAGGGGCACTGAGTGCTCCCCCACCTAAGCTGCCCAGCCCTCAGGTGTGAGAGCACTTCCCTATGTCACCGAGCACCCTGCGTGTTCTTGACAGGGAGAGGAACTCACACTGTGTCTGGAAAGAGTTGGCAGAGAGAGAAGTGCTCACATGTTAGTGACACTGTCTACGTGCACCCACACCTCCTGGAAGCTGGAGGTGTAAGAGAGGGTTCTGCCATTCAGCTTATTTTGTTGGAGTAATATGGTTAATAATGCTTCGTTTGTTTATTTTAATGAAAAATATGGGGAACATTTGAAACCAGATGGGATCCTGAAACTTGGCAAACCAGCTACATGACCACCGTGGCTGCAGGTTCCCTGCCCTTGCCCCATAAGGCTGAGGAAGGAAGGTTGGTCTGTAACACGTACTGCTCCATTCAACTAGGGTACCTTAGAAGAGGATTAAGGTTGATAAACTGTTTTCTAACAGGAACAGAGAGCAGCTTTTCTTAACTGTTCACATGTGTCTCAGATACAACAGGAACACTTTGAGTGTATCCTAACTTCAGAGTAAATTGTACACTTTGATGTTACAACATTACCAAATAACACACGTGGTTTCCCTCGCCTTGGAGGTTTCCAGCCCTGCAAGGGAGACTGGGTGGAGGCTGAGTATTGGATACGGCCAGGCACGTGGAGCAGCGAGGCCATCTCAGTGAAGCCACTGAGGTACAAGCGTGTGGACAGGGTAGGTGATGACCATCATACGTTCCTGGGTTCCTGTATTCTCTTGGTGCATTAGGTTCAGTCTCGGCCAAAGAGGAGCCTATCCTCTTACTGAGAATGCTGTCTTTCCATAAGGAGATCACTAGAGACCAGCCTGGTATCCTCACATAGTGAAGTTGTAAATGTTGTATTGTTGGGAATGAGTGGAGTGAGATGTAAGGTTTGAGCTTGCTTGTAAAAGCTGGCACGGTTCAGGAAGTGGAACTGAGTTTGTGTGGGGTGGAGTTAGGGGCATGCACTGTACTGAGTCGAAGAAGTAGGGAAGTGACCACCCGCCACCCCACACCCTCTCACTCTGCCCATTGTCGCTGTCTCAGCCTTGTTTCAGACCCTACACGTAGCATAATCTTCAGGGCATTGCTTCTCCTCTGACAGCAGGGTCCCCACTCCCCCGAGATTCAGCTTTAACTGTCTGTGGTGGGGCCAAGTGAGGTTTTGCCAAACAGCTCAGCAGGCACTTGTGGTGGCCCTCCAGGTCCAGCTGACTTGCAGAGGTGGGCGGGCCCCTCGTGCAGTGCATGTTGCCGCAGTTCCCCTTGCTCTGCTTGCAGGTCTGCATTTCCAGCCTCTGTGGAAGGAATGGTGTGATAGACGACAGTATCTTTTTCACCTTGGACTCTCTGAACCTTCCAGAAGGATATATCCCTCGAAGATACGACGTGGTCAGTGCTGTGGTAGTGGAGAGCAGCCAGTCGTGCTATGTCTGGAGAGCCCTCTGCATGACTCCAGTGAAAAGGCGGTAATGAGGACACAGCTTTCTTGTCTGGCAAGGGAAAGGCGTGATTTAAGTGTATTTTGAGAGTTACTTTAATAAGCCAAAATAATACTGTCCAAATCCTGAGCTGGGTGGTTAAAAAGAGAGCATCTTTTGGAGGGTTTTGAGGGGTCTTTCTGATTGATTGAAAGTCAGCTTAAAGGTTCCTTCCTAATCCTTAATTTTATACTGGTGATTTTAATATTTTGGTGGATTTTTGTCTTTTGTTCTTCTTTCACATACTGGCGTTTTTTAGAATACTTTGGACATGGTAGGTTCTTAAAATTCTTGAGTTTTCTGTATCTGTTCTTCCTTCTGAGCCTCAGTGATCCCTTTCCCCCCCACCTCCCCATGCATGTTTATGTAGCATGATAGGCCTTCCCTGAGCTCTCAGTGGAAACCGCAACCCTGCCTGCTTTTCCTCCTTAGAGCTGGTCTCCAGCGAGCTCTCCATACGGTCCCTTAATGACTCTGTTGACACCTCCTCTCCTCACTAGAATGGAGCTCTGTGTGGGAGCGGTTGGTGTCTGTTTGCTGCTGCCTAGTGAGCACCTGGCTCTGGCTCGGTGTCTGTGAACCGTGGGTGGGGTGTGTGCAGTTCTGTCAGTAGCAGACAGCGGGGAGTACCCCTGCTTTACACCAAGCAGCCAAGGTTCAAGGAGACAGGCTGCCCAGCTCCAGGCTGGGCAAGTGTGTAGGGGGTGGAGCTTGGGGGAAAGGATGAGGAGAGCTCTGCCTCTTGGGCTCTGCTTCCCTTTGGGGAATGACTCAGGCCTATCTGTGGGACAGTGAAGTTAGACATGCTGCCCACGTCTTCCGCCGACCCGAGAAGGCCCAGGAGGCACTGAAGTTCTGGTTTCAGCCCCATTGCATGGGCCCAGCATCTATACCTGCCTGTGTCTGAGTAGGGCTCTCGGGTTCCTGCCAGGCCTGCGGTCTTACTGGGGGCCAGCAACCTGAAGCCCTGGGGCCAAAGCCGGAGTCCCCGTCCCACATTAGGGTTGGAGTCACTTTGGCCCACTTTCAGGAAACACTCCCTGACTTTTCCTTCAGGCCAGAAGGCCTTGAAAAAGACCCTGCAGTTAGCTGGGCTCCTGATTGCAGGCATGGAGGGTTTTGGGACGGTGGCCATACTGGCCCCTAACTGACATCACAAAGAAAGTAGTTGCCATCTTAGGTTTCAGGGCCAGTGTGGTCATTGAATGACAGAATTTGCCCCAATTCTGGGTCCTTGTTGCCCAGTCTGTTCTGTTTTTTCCAGCACTTACCTTTCAACATACTCTATGACTTACTAGTTTATGATGTTTTCCAGTGGAGTGGTGGCTCACTGTGGTGTGGACCAGTGTCTTGTTGAATGGAGTGGGTGGGGGCATAGCCAGTAGGCTCCCTGGCTGTGAGTGGTCTGTTCGTGGGGAGCCTCCTCAGGTGGCCCCTGGGCTGCAGTGGACTCAGACCCCTGTGCACATGTGAGTCGGGGCAGCCAGTCCAGTGGGGAGATGCTGCTTATCCTGGGGGAGGGATGCCCCTGAGCCAGGCACCCTCCCTGAGCCTTGTCCTTTGTCTGCCTCACGTAGCAAGGGAAGTCTTCTCACCTTTGTTGTTGGACGCTGACGGTGAGCCAGCCCCAACTCCTGTGACCGCAGAATTCTCTCATAATCTGCTAGTCAGAGTGAGGGTTTAGGGGTGAGTAGATGAAGGGAATTTCCAGGGGAGCTTGCAGCCAGTGAGCAGTCAGTTCCTGTTTCCTCAGTTTGTAATGGAGACGAATGTTCCATCCCGTCCGTCCTTCCAGCAGATGCCCAGTGAGTGCCATTTGTGTGCCATGCGCTGTTATAGCCACAGGAGTATAGCCTTGGACAAAGAAGACCCACGTTTCTGCCCTCCGTTTGTGTGCTTCGTCCCCACCTAGGCATCCTGATCCTCGAGTGAGGCTTCTGGAGTCAGCACAGGGGAGTCACCTCTATCTGTGTCAGTTTCCTCGGCAGCTGGGCCAGACTCCAGGGCTTTAGCCCCCTGTGTGGGGGACACTGCCCTCCACTCAGACCCTCTCTCTGGCTGCCTGTTCAAGTGCCTGAAAGACGGTTCCAGTGATATGCACGGAGCAGAGCTGCTCTCCCAGACCCAGGCCTCCAGCATCTTCCCCATTCTCTTCTCCATTCTCGGGACCGGTTGACTCCCCGTTTTTTCAGATTCCTCAACCCATCCCTTAGCAGGTGTTGTTGGCTGTCTGCAGGAACTGAAACTCTGCTTCCAGTGCTGCTCTCACAGCCCCCCCGGGTCTGGGGTGATGGCAAAGGCAGGATTGAGAGGGCTCTGAGAGGCATCAGGGCGTGGCGGCAGTCGGATGGGCCCATGTGGAGGAGGAGAGAAAGGAAGAGAATGGGAGGTGGGAGGGGAGGCGAGTGTGGAAGGAGCAGGAGCTGGCCTCCAGCCTGGTTGAGAATGTCACTGAGTTTGTAGACAGGGACCAGAAACGTGAAGGGGCTGCAGGCTGCCTCAGGGGAGGGAGTGACACGAGATATACCTCTGGAAAGAGCACCGTGGGTGAGCATGAGGAGAATGAGGCCTGTCCTTCACAGCCATGTCAGTAGAATAAAGGGACGTAAATGGGTCCCTTCTGAGGAGAGGGTAAAATCTCATTTTCTAAAGAGTTGAACTCATTTAATTGTTTTCACATACTTAGAAGCAACAAAACTTTTTCCGAATGAAAGCTTACCTCCCCTCCCAGCAGCCTGGGAGGTGCCTTGAAAGGAGACTGAACACTCCCCTCCCCTGGTGACCAAGGAGGGGAGGTCCCTCCCCCATCATCTCTGGACCACCCTGCTGGTGGAGTTGGGTCCATGTTGTGTTCTCAGAATCAGGGAGTCCTTTTGAGATGTCACCTCTCTGTTGCTTCCTCTTCTCCAGGTTGTACTGGATTTGTCATTCTCTTCTTCCAGATGATTTGCTGTCCTTCTCTGAAACCCTCGGTGTTATAGAAGCTCTGTGTAGTTTCGTGGTCACCTCTCTGGGGTTGGCTTTTTACCCCTTGCATAGCAGCTTGTCCTGTGGTTGGTGGCATCTGGAAGCAGAGTGGCAACTGAGAGGCGGTACTTTAGGATGCAGGCCTGCCGCAGTGACGCGTTCTATGGGTGTTTTCTCCAGAGACTCCCCTGCTGGCGAAGAGGCTGCCGCTGAGTCCTGTGGAGCCCTTTTATTGAAAAACAAAGGTGATATTGAAGTCACAAGGATGACAAATTTTGGAACTCTAAAAGAAGGAGGAAGCAAAAATATGGTGATCTGGATAGAGTAAGTTCACCACTTAAATAAAATTACGTTAATGTGGTTTCAACTGTGATTTAAGAATTTCTGTAGAACCAACGTTACTTTGCTCATTTATTTTTTCCTTTATAAAAATCTTTTCAAAATTTTTTACCCTGAAGTATCCTTTTGTACTTATATTCATACAGGTATTTGCAATTGCCAATTCACTAGTTAGATTGAATTCTATGTTTTCTGGTAACTGAATATTTTAGCTTTAGAAATCCTGTCTGTGTTCATGGCTAATTCTCTTTTTCCAGGAATAAAGGAGATGTTCCTCAAAACTTAGTCAGCTGCAAACTGGCTGGCTGGGATAAAGCAAAACAATTCAGATTTCAAATGCTGGATAAAGACCAAACTTGCCCCGTGGCGTCTATTGTTTCTGTTCCTGAGAAGGAGAAGAATTTTTCAGATGAAAATGTTAACTCATTAGATAGCTACAGAAAAAACAAAACCTATCAGACGGAGAACAGTCTGGTGAACAGCAGAGAAGTCTCCCCAGGTAGGTGTCAGCCGCTACCGGCTTTGACCTGATGGCCGGGGCCTCGTGGCCTGTGAGCCCAGTTGGGTCTGGGTGATGGCACAGCTGCTGCTTGAGGGGTCCTGGGCAGGGGCGGAGTGGCCGGAATACTCCAGCCTCTTTGGCAATTTTCACCATGAGCTCTTTGGCTCTAGACCCTTCTCTGATGTTTCGGGGCTGGGGACAGGGACAAAAATAGCTTCACAGATAGCCAGAAGTGCTTTAGATGTGCCGTTTTGGTGAGTATTTCTAAATCTGGAAAGGCTACCAAGGGGTGTCCCAGGTGCGGTCGAGGCGTCATGACTCTTCTCCCAGTGTCTCAGACCCTTGGTTCTCACCCTTTCCTGTTCTCACTGCTTCGTGCACTGCCTCATGCTTTGGCCGTTGTCTTGGTGTGCTTACTTGTGTGTGTCTGAGTATTGTTTTGCGCTTGCATACCACCACTATCAAAAACATTTTGCCATCTGGTCTAATTTTGGATCTAAATTTCATCTGTCAGATAACTGTGCCTGTAAAGGAGAGAATGGAGAAGAAGAAAAGAGTATATCAAGGAAGCAGGTGACAGAAGCTGGTGGACTCATCCCTCCAGGTGGCAGAACCCTGGTTGTGATTGTATGTGACGCAAAGTAGGTGACTGGAAGGTTTGGAGTGAGTGTCCTTTGGGGGCATTTGTACATCTGTCTTTTTAGGCCTCATGTATGGTACTGCTGAGTTGGGTGTTAAAAAAGCATTCGTAACTGCTTTGCTGGGACAAAATCAAGAAAAAGGATTGGTGGAGAAAAGGCTTGAGTGATTTACCCACCTGAGCTGACGGCTACGCTAAGCCTAACAGTCTGCCCTTGCCCCGCCTTGGAGCTGTCCTGCCCTAAGCCTCTCGGCTGCTCCTCCATATACCCCCACAGTACTCCCTCCACCTCCACCAGGGGAGCTGGCCCAGATACGGGCCCTGCATGCCTGCCGGGTGTTAAAGCCTCCATCTCACAGCTTCCTGCCTCCAGCTAGCCACCTGAGCCCTCATAGGTCCTTCTCCTCTTCCCACCTCCTTCCCTGTGTCCAGAACTCCCCAGCCTTGCCCGCTGGTCAGCTGTCAGCTGGGCATTTTGGCTTCCTTCCCTTTGTCATCAGTCATCTTACACTTGCTAATTCTAAATCTTCTTTTCAAAATGACTGATTAAATCACCACCTCACTCTAGGCCCACCAGCATCAAACCATAGGTGACATTTAAGCAAACCGCAGCCCTGCAGTGAGCGGCCTGTGGTGTAGCACTGTAGTGAAATAAGTGAAGAGGCGTGGTGAACACAGGGTGACCTCGATGACGGCAGCAGCAGGGGATAGGGCAGGGAACAGAGCCAGACGCTGTGTTTCTGGTCATGTTATACAATTCTCATTGAAACCTGAGAACATTGAAAATATTTTTCTTATTCCTAAGTTTGAGAATTACAGAAAAGAGTATTTCAGGGGCTTGATTTTGTCTCAGGGAAAACATTACATTGCTTGTTTTAGAAAGTTTCTTTTGTTCTGTAAAAAGAATTATTAAAAACTAGGGATGACTGTGGTGGATAACTCTGACTTTCCTTATGTGTTCAAGGGGAAATTATGTTGAATCTCCCTGTCTTATTTATTACTAAAACTAAGTCGTGTTTTGTTTTTTCAAGGAATTCTGGCCGCTGCAAGGAGCTCCTTCTGCTTTGCTTCTCTAATTTCATAATCGGGCGAGTCCTTGAAGTGAATGTTGTAAGTGGAGAGGAGTCACTGATAGCTGTCCGAGAACCATTTTCATGGAAAAAGTCTAAAAGTTCCCAAGCATTCGCTTCCGCCAAAACTACAGTGGTGGTAACCACACAGAAAAGGTACTATGAGCAGAAAAGACAGGAACGTGACCTGGAGTGCATGCTGGCCGTGTGAGAGACGAGTATAGCTACCTTCTTGTTACAGAGAGGTGGACAGCCCAGGATAAAGGGGGTGCACCTGGCTTGCAAGCCTCCTGCCATCACTGTACTTGGGGCAAGGGGTATGTTTTCATGCAACTCTTACATTCCTCTGAGGAGGGCCCGGGGATGGCGGTCAGCACTGTGAGGACAGGGCCTTGTGATGCCCCCAGGCCCCCACTCCACCCTGGCTCCTCTAGGGTGACTTTCTCAGAGCAGGTACAGTTTGACCCATGCCAGCTCCTGCCACCTCTCCTGTTCCCCACAGCCCAGCTGTCTCCAGAGACATCTCATGTCCCACACGGGCACCCAGAGGCACTGGTCAGCATAGGGTCAGTGAGATGTGACTGACCATGGTCTTGTTGCTTGGCTACTTGAAGCCCATTTGAAGATATGACACCTTTGAAGAATGAAATTAAGAAAAAAAACATGTAATCTGCTGGTGACATGTGAGTGAGGGACTTGGGGACCACTCAGACTTTAGCTGGGATGTAGTTTCAAGAAAGTGCTGAAAGTCCACGTTTTCTCGTCTATAGTTATGAAACCAAAAAGCTGTGAAAAGCAGATTTTGTTTTCTAAGTTTGGTGCCAAAAAAATCAGACCTATAGGAATGTGAGGGTATTTCATGACCTTATCCTGTGTGATGTGAATGCTCGCCCCTCCACTGCAGTCACTGATGGGTTTAGCTCAGGTGCTGCCCAGAACCCACTGGGGTGATAGGTACTGCTTTTCCAATATTGGAAAATCCTGAATTTCAAATCATATCTTGCCAGTAACAGTTTAAGATAAAGTATTATAGACTTCTGCGAATTTTCAGGCTGAAGGAAAAAGATCTGTTAGCAGAGAGGAGTGTCGTGTGGCTGTTGACCTCTGGAGTCAGACCTTTGTTTGACTCCCAGCACTGCCACCAGGAAGCTATGTGACCTTGGGCCAGCTTCTTAACCTTTCTGAGCCTTAGTCTCATTTATAAAGTGATAGTCCCTCCCTCGTGGGGTTATGAGGATTAAACAAGGTAAGGGATGTAAAATGTGCAGTTTCTGGCACAGAGCAATCAATAGTGGTAGGTAGCAACAGTTGTTGGTCATGTAAAGGGGTGTGCTCTGGGGATGGAACCTAAAACACAGGAGCTAGAAGTTACTGTGGCCTACAGGGAGTGGAGAGTCCCAGATGGCTGGGTTTTAATTACAAGAGCTTTTAATAACCTCCAGTTGTCTTTTAATGGTATACTGAGTAACTTTCTAGATATAATTTGGCTTAACTTGAGGAGCAACATAGACCAAAAACCACAAGTACTTTAATCTGCTGGTCAGCTATTTCCCTTTAAATATTAATACATTGTCACTGTACAGGGGTGTCTCTAAAACAAGAGACATTTGCTTCCTGTCATCAAGTTAGTGACCCTAAGTGCCTGTCCTGCTTGGCTCGGGTACCCTTGGAACCCAGGGTCTACACCTGCCTGCCCCCCACGTGTCCAGCGGGGCTTCCATACATCCTACACATCCTGCTCTGTCTTTGCTCCTCTCCCAGAACAGTGTGTTCATGTGTTCACTTAGCCAACCTGCTGAGGACCCTCTTTGTGCCAGGACCTTCTCAGCTGAGTTTCCAGCCCTCCTAAGCTGTGAGCAGACACCTGCTGACTCGGCCTGCCTTTTGAGGCCACATGGGACTAAGATGGACTGTTAGGCCCTCTACCTGAACACATGTGTAGTGTTCCTATTAGTAATTAGTACTTTGCTGTCACTTATGGCATGCCCCTGCTTCCCACACACGCCCCACACCTATGCTCTCATCCAGCCCCTGCTTCCCACACACGCCCCACCCCTATGCTCTCATCCAGCCCCTGCTTCCCACACATGCCCCACACCTATGCTCTCATCCAGCCCCTGCTTCCCATGCACGCCCCACACCTGTGCTCTCATCCAGCCCCTGCTTCCCACACATGCCCCACACCTAGGCTCTCATCCAGCCCCTGCTTCCCATGCACACCCCACACCTGTGCTCTCATCCAGCCCCTGCTTCCCACACATGCCCCACACCTATGCTCTCATCCAGCCCCTGCTTCCCACACATGCCCCACACCTAGGCTCTCATCCAGCCCCTGCTTCCCATGCACGCCCCACACCTGTGCTCTCATCCAGCCCTTGCTGCAGGCCTGCAGGGAGAAGATAGCCCTGTTTCTCAGTGGGGAGGATGGGCTTACCTGGTGCTTCTGGTGGTGGCCCTGGGATTTCCTGGGGCATTTCTGTCACAGAGCTCCTCTCTAATCAGCCCTCCTATTCTAAGCTGAGCTAAAAAAGCCCCCACGTCAGGTGACCTGGTGGAGCAAGGAGACTGGGGAAGACTTCCCTCTCCACTCAAATGCAGGCTGAGAGCAAGAGTGAGGAGGGAGGGAGTGAGAGTAGCAGTGCCAGGCGCCTCTCTCCTCTGCAATCAGGGGACGGACTCAAGCTGAAGAGTACAAACGACCTCACTCTCTGACACTTTAACACCTCTGCCCTTTCCTAGATTCTCTTCTTCCAACTTTTTCCTTTCCTGTCAATTCTGTTGCTGTTTTGGACCTTCCCACAGCAAGTCCAAATTCTGGTAGCAGAATTTTCATCATTCCTACTAACAGCCCTTTCTAGGGAAAGGCAGGAGCTCGAGGGTGGAACTGAATTTCCTCAGAGGAATTACAGGCTGAAAAACAGGCAGGCGGGGCCCAGACAGAGCAGCCTTTACCAGGCATGCTCTTCTGCAGTAATAGGGTATAGTTTCTAATATTCGTGTCCTTATTAAAAATATAGTAGTAAGTAAGAGTTTCACTATTTGGAAGCTTAAAAACAGTTGTTTTCAAACTCATTGGTTCCAAGAGGTTCCTGGGCAATGGGGACCCATTCTCCTCTTGTAGGCAAAGCAGCTCTGCTCTCCCCCTCAGTGGAGATGAGAGGACCCAGTGGGAGCTTGTTTGGAGAAAGGATCTGAAAGCTAAAATAAAAACTTGCAAACTACTGACTTGGGCCAAGAGTTCATATATCAGTTATTTTCGGTGATTGAATGAACTGTCTTCTAAACCAGGACAGGATGTCTAAGTATGAAATGCCAGGGTGATTAAGAATTGTTTTTAACTTGTGAAATTCTTTTTTAAGGAACTCAAGACGACAACTTCCAAGTTTCCTTCCACACTATCCAATACCAGATAGACTTAAAAAATGTGTAGAACAAAAAATCGACATACTGACCTTTCAGCCATTGCTCGCAGAGGTAGGCAAGGTGTCTGGTGTGAAACGCTGACTCTTCACCACCCTTGAGTTGTTTTCTGACATAATCAGTGTGAACTCTTCTCAGGCTCAAACCTCATACTGGTTTATCTTTACCACAGGTAGCTGGGAATTTCAGGACAACAGAGAAAGGGACCATTGCTGTATTCCTTTGTAAATTAAGGGTGAATAATGCCCCAGGAGGTGACATTCTCACAGCCTTACTGAGTCATACACTGGGCTCTTGGGGGCTGGGGGGCAAAATGGGGTGGGATACCCTCTGCCACCAGCCCAGCCTCTCTCCGCTAGACCTGGCAGCCAAGCTTCTTAATGGCTTTCCACTCATGTTAAAACACTCAGCAACTAAAAATAGATAGAAACTTTCTCTGAGAGGATGAACTGAGAAGAGACAGGACATCTGTGGAAAAGACCTCTAGCTGCACAGACTAGTAGTTGGGAGCAAGGCAAGGTTGCCAGGCCTCACTCGGGTGCCGCCTTTGTGAGGCACATCCATTCGAGTGACTCCTTGGAGGAATCCTTGTCTGAGTCTGCCCGCTCTTCCAGGTGGCGGCTGAAGCCAGGAGAGGGGTGGGACCACTGGCAGGGAGGAGGCACAAGGGATAAGGGCAGGGTGGCGCTGAGAGAGGCTGAGGGAGGACAGCACACACTTGTGTGCCCATCTGAGCGAAGTCTAGGGAGGAGAAAAGGCTGTTGCATTTGGCAGTTAGAGGGGAGAGCGCTGCCCTGTCTCCAGGAGGGCGTTTTCCGAAGGGTTTCAGAGTCCTTTGGCTGAGGAGCAGATGAGCAAAGTGGGGGCCTGAGCCTCTGCAGTGTGCAGTGAGGAGGAGGGAAGAGAGTGGACAGTGGCTGGAAGGAGATGTGGGTTCACCAGAGCTTTTGTTGAGGATGAACAGTCTCACGCCTGTTTATGGACTGAGGGCATGAGCCTGTAGAGAGGAGAGAGTGGAGTTTCAACGAGAAGAGAGAAGGTTTGGGAAGAAGCTGGTGGGGGAGGGTCTTGCACTGTGGAGTGGTTATCTTTGAGCCAGAGAAGCACACCCAGCTGTGGGAATGATGGAGCCCTTCCTGTCTCCCGAACTCTGGGCCCCTTGGTAGGGTGGGTGGTAGAAGCTCCCTCGATGCTGCATTGTGCGGTAGGCACAGGCAGGAGATAGCCCCTCCCCAAGGGGACTTACTGACGTTCTTGAAGACGGGGAAGACACTGCTTACTGTGGAGTGACATGCCAAGGCACAGAGGCAGGTCTGGGCAGCTCTGCATGACCTAGTTGTTGGAAGGACTAGGGTGTGGAGGATGGATGGGGCCGGGGGCTGCAAAATGAAAGCAGGGAAACCTGTTAGGAAGTCAGTGCAACAGTTGTAATGATTTTAGGACCTGAACTAAGCCCATGGCAGCAAACCAGCCTTAAAAATAAATTAGGGAAGAACTCTAAGGCCAAGTAATTGCTGCTAGTGCAGATACTGCTTCTGTGAACATCATGTAAGTCTGTGCATCCACAGCTTTCCTTTGACACAGGCCTGCATGCTCAGAAAAGACCTTCTTCATGAGGGTGGAAGTTACCAGAAGAAAGCACGTTCCTATTCAGCAATAATGTTGATGGCAATAATCATAAAAAGTGTATGTGGTTTAAGGTTCCAAAGTACTTCCACCTTTCTGATTTATTTAATCCTGGGAGCTGGCCATGAAGCGTGCTCGACACATGGTGCAGAGCTTTCCTCAGCTGGAGTGAGGTGTAGTTGGCGTACAGTGAACTGCCTAAGTTTAAGGTGCACACTTTGATCACAGTTTTGACACCTGCATATGTCACCACAATGAAGATAATGACTTTGTTGCTGCGTAGTCATTCTGTGAATATATCTCAGTTTGTTTCTCAGCTCATCTGTTGATGCTGAATGAGAGTAGATGGATGCACAGTCACCTATTGTGGGATTCCATTCACTTGAAACGTACAGAGTCGATCTGTCCATAGAGACTGAGTGCAGGTGGTGGTTGCCAGGGTCTGCAGGAAGGAGGGAGGGGAAAGCGCTTGCTGGGCCAGGGGTTGTGCAGCACTGGGAGTGTGCTCAGTGCACTGACATGGCTGCTTCAGATGGCTGATCTTCAGTGAGTTTCAAATGCTTTCTGCGTCTAGTGAGAAGATCGTGTGGTTTTTTTTTTCCCTTAGTCTGTTAATGTGGCGAATGCCATTGATTGATTTTCATATGTTAAACCAATCTTCCATTCCTATGATAAAGTAAGTGGTCATGCTACTGTCACTCATACATATGTGTGTTTTGTAGACATGTATATACAAACATGCACACACACACGGAGTTGGATTTGATTTGCCAAGATTTTGTTTGGATTTTTGCATCTGTGTTTATGAGGGACATTGGTCTGTAGTTTTCTTTGTCGATGGTGGTATCAGCACAGTGCTGACCTCATAGAATGGTTTGGGAAGTGTTCCCAAGAGTTTGTCAAATTGGTGGCATTTCTTCCTTAAGAAATTTTTTTTTAAAGATTTTATTTTGTTCCTTTTTCTCCCCAAAGCCCCCCGGCACATGGTTGTATATTCTTAGTTGTGGGTCCTTCTAGTTGTGGCATGTGGGATGCCGCCTCAGCGTGGTTTGATGAGCAGTGCCATGTCCATGCCCAGGATTCGAACCAACGAAACACTGGGCTGCCTGCAGCGGAGCGTGCCAACTTAACCACTCGGCCACGGGGCCAGCCCCAAGAAATTTTTTGATGGTTTTTGATGGTCTTGACCAGTGAGGTTTTCTGGGTCTGGAGTTTTCCTCAGGGGAGGATGTTTACTTAGGAATTGAGTTTCTTGGACAGCCACAGGGCAGGTCAGTCTCTCTGAGGTGAGCCCTGGTGATTTTTATCCTTGAAGGAGTTTGCCGTTCCACCTAAGTTGTCTAATTTATTTGCGTTAAGTTTTTTATAATACTGGTAATTTGTGTCTGTCTTTTTTCCTGATCAATCTGGCTACAGGTTTATAAATTTTTATTAATCTTCTCAAAGAACCAGCTTTTGGTTTCATTGTTTTTTTCTGTTTTCTTTTTCATTGATATCTACTCTGATCTTTATTGTTTTCTTTCTTCTGCTTACTTGGTTTCGTTTGCTCTTTTTTCTACTTTTTAGAAGAGGAAGCTTAAAGTCATTGATTCGAGATCTTTTCTAGTAGAAGTTTTTTCAGCACTATGAATTTTCCTCTAGTT